>NW_026571152.1:24343105-24818105 GCF_026225935.1 Boleophthalmus pectinirostris
TCATTAGAGATGGGAAATGCCAGTGTTGAAAACTAATGATTCGTGAAAGTGTATGGAGTAAAAACACAGTGGAGCACTTCCTGTATTACCACATGACATCACAAGATGGAACAGAGTATTTTCTGTTTCAGAGAAGAACTCCAACTCCACATATGGTTTTGATGCGGAAACAACATTATAACAGATCAGAAAATAGCATAATATGGACCCTTTAAAACTAAAAAACATATACAGGAAGATTTACTATTTCAATATTTAAGGTGAGGAAACCTGCCCACATTCTGAAAATCCTGACTTGGAGGTGATTGTGGAGGCACTGAAGACTATCTGCAACATTGTACTGTACAATGAGACAGCTCAGGTCAGAAACACTATAATCATGTGAAGTTTGGTCTATTTTGGTGGTAACATCTAGCCTATATTTTGTTAGGTGGTGGCTGCAGAGCTACAGCTGATCAAAGGTGTGGCTGAAAGGTTAAAACAGTGCCGGGATCCCACCTGGACATATGAGGTAACTAAATAAATAAATTATAATAAATAAGTAGTTGAATAGTTGTACAATTAAGTTAATAACTGCTGATGGTAATTTTTAGATTAAAGCACATTTGATATGTTGGACAACTAATTTCACTAAAAGACAGTTAAGATCTTTATATTTAAGATCTGACTTAAGAGTTGACTTTTCTTTTCCCAATCTCGCAGTTTTTTGGGGTTTAAAATTGTACTTCCTGGTTCGAAATAATTTTTCAACTTTTCTTCACAAATTCTTTCTTGATGGGTGTAAAACTATAGTTTGTATTTACAACAGGTATTATTCTACCAAAGTAAGTACAAAATTTAGAATCATCAGAAGCTGCGTTACGCTCTCCTGAATCAAGTATTCACTTGAGTTTCTTGAGTTACTTTGTACAGTATCTATACATTTTTATTCTTTCGTTTGTTTTCCAGGTACGCTTTTTTGATCTGCGACTCACCTTCCAGCTGACTGCTCTGAGAGTGGATGTCCGAGCACAGCTAGCCAAGGAGCTCCATGGAGTTAGCCTGCTGGGGAACCAACTGGATGCTACTCTGGACCTGTCCTGGCCTGATTCTCTGGAAACCGCTAGGAAGGACTGTGAAGGTGTACCATCAGAGGACCTGCCACCTCTCTCTCAGCAGCAGATAGAACTAGCCATGGAAATACTCAAAATCCTATTCAATGTTACTTTTGACACAGCAAAGCGCAAGGTGGATGAGGTAATGATGTTAGACTAATGTTTTGTGAGTTGTTATAAAATACTCAGTGCTCAGTATGATTGTGGTTTGTATGTGTTAAGGAGGAAGCTGCTGAGTATAGACATTTGGGAGCAATCCTAAGACACTGTCTAATGAGCCGCACTGAAAGTGAACAACTCACAGAGGAGTTCCACAGGTACAGTTCATTCATAACAAATGTTGAAATACATTGTTATAAACCAAAATAAGAGTAGTAACAGGAATAGTATATAATACATTATAAGAGGATGGCACACTACATAAAACATTTTAAGATCCTATATTATGAAAATTTGATTCTTGTGAGTTTTTAGCCATGTTAGAATGCTATTACCTCATCATAAACATGCCTGGAGTTGTGTTTTTTTTTTCCATTCACACATGTTTGAGTAATCCTTTATATTATCCTTTATATTATTTTACATACTTTACTTAAATTTATTAGTCTGTCCAAACCCAAAGCTCAAGACAATCAGAGAAGAACTCAAAATATGCAGGGTTTCTTTGTTAAACATGTGTGAATGAAACAAAAAACAATTTCAGTTATGTTTGTAATGAGGAAACAACATTATAACATAGACCAGAAAATTGCGTAATATAGGCCCTTAGAGTGGCAATTCTGTTATACTGGAGAAGTGAAGGAACCTCTTTTTACTATTAAAATGTAATTGCTGATACTATTTAACTGAACCTCCTCTTTCCATAGCCACACTATCAACCTGCTGGGTAACCTGCCGTTGCCCTGCCTGGATGTACTGCTGATGCCAAAGGTACAGCCCAACTCCATTGAGTACATGGGAGTCAACATGGATGCTGTCCACATGCTGCTGGAGTTTATGGAGAAGAGAGTGGACCGGGTAAGATTTTGTGCTATTTTGTGTGTCTTATCAACTAAATATATCATTTACTTAACAATACACAACAATAATAGAGAGAAACCCTTGTGGTACTAGGATTATTAATAAAAGCAAGGCGGTTTTGTCTCATATGTTTTGATTTTTCATTTCATTGGAGGATGTTTCAATGCTTTTCTCTTTCCTCTTTTAGGGACACAAGCTGAAAGAAACACTTATTCCTTCTCTAAACTTATTAACCGAAAGTTCCCGCATCCACAGAGAAACCAGAAAGTTTCTACGCTCTAAGGTCAGAAGTAGAACCAAATAAAACAATAAGACCTTAACTGCTCATGTAAGAGGATTGTGGTTTGTGTGGGCCAGGTGCTGCCTCCACTGCGCGACGTGATGAACAAACCAGAGGTGGGCACCACTCTGAGGAATAAACTGGTCCGACTCATGACTCACATTGACACTGACGTCAAAGACTGTGCAGCTGAGTTCCTCTTTGTGCTCTGCAAAGAAAGTGGTAAGGGTTTCATCCAAACATTATTCTTGTGTTCATCATGTCATCATCATGAAAGTAGTGACCTTTTGCTGAAGTTATGTGTCTGTTGAATGTGTTCCTCCAGTCTCCAGGTTCATTAAGTACACTGGATATGGCAACGCAGCGGGACTATTGGCTGCCAGAGGACTGCTGAGGGGGGGCCGGGACTCTGGCATTTACTCTGAAGATGAAGACTCAGAGACAGAAGAGTACAAGGAGTTCAAGGCGCGGTAAATAAAGTGCACTTCACCACTCAAGAAAACCCACAATAAAAACACAGCAAAGGCTCTCACTCCATGGTAACTGTTATTGGGGTAACAAATTATGCAGTCTTCAATCGGCCTGTCACGATAATTACTATATTGACTTATTGTTCAAGACATGAAAGCTGGAGATCTATATATTTGGGCCTCAATATTTATATACATTTTCTTTTCACTACTAGGGAGGTTTTTTTTTTCGTTTTTTTTTGTAATGCAATAAGGTTTGAGTTATAGAGGGTTGAATATGTAACTAATAATTGATTCGTTCTGCTACAGGTAATGCCTTTTAACAGTACAGTTTATTTAAAAATGCTTTTCCTGGAATTACCTTGCTTGATTATTGTGTCAGCAGATTCAGTATTATTGTTTATCACAATATTTTATGGTTCAAAATTTTGCATCGTGACAGGCCTAGTTTTCAGAGTTGAGAACTAGTAAAAAGGTGGACAAGAGTTATTATAAAACAGAGCCATATGCATCGCTAAAACAGCTGCTTTTTTAGTTTACAAGGGGAAAAACATAAAGGTGGGGCAATTTAAAAATTTAAATATTTTGAATTGTTGAGCAAATTATTTAGACCAATGAAATTTCTCAAACCATGAATTTATCTTTTGCATCCTGCTTGCAGTATAAACCCAATCACAGGTGTGGTGGAGGAGGACAGGCCTGATCCAATGGAGGGAATGACAGAGGAGCAGAAGGAATATGAAGCGATGAAACTGGTCAAAATGTTTGACAAACTGTCCAGGTTGGTGATAAATTATACACATTTCTGTAGTTTGTCATGGCACATTTTTCATATGTTATGCACAATTTGAAAAGTTATACGTTTTATTTGATTACATTGATTTTAGGTCCAGTGTAATTCAGCCAATGCAGCTTGATATGGATGGGAATATGAAAGAACTGACCGCAGAGGATTTGCACAGACTGGCTAACAACCCTGTGTTACAACCAGAAAATCAAGACAATTCAGATGAAGATGAGGCATAGAACAAGCATCTTAAAACTGAGAAGAATATATAGGTTTTATGTTGCACTCACCCTATCTATCTGTCTGTGCAATTCTTGTTTTAAAACACTAAAATTGTACTAATTATAAAGGTAAAATATTATTGTGTACTGTCAGATGCTGCACTTGTCTACTGCATCCATAGACTCAAAATCAAGATGGATGCAAATCAGGAAAAATGGTTTTACAGGGTTCCAGGTTTGTTATTTGTTTGTCTTATGGAAAATGTCAAAAACTTATATTATTCTTTTACTACACAGTGAAAGTTACATTATGTTTCCAAGACAATAGATATCAATATTTTAATGAACTAACTTTGTCACTTCTCTGTAATCTTATAAATGTGTTACAGTAATAAATAAATAACGTATGTATGGAACTTTTTTCCTTCATAATGACTATTAAAAATATACAAAGAAACCAACACTGGACTATGACAAGAGAATTTAATATTTGAAACATGTACAGTTATAGATTTGAACTCTGCTCATAACGTAGTGTCTGTCTGTACAGATTTTGTGCGTGCAAGGCAAGGATAAACATGACGACAGTAGAAAAAAAAATCTCCTTCAAGATGACACGGAGGGTTAGCTCTCAAAATGGCTCAACAACAGAGGTCTTACAAAACCCATACATTTCACACAACCACAACCTGAGAGTGTCATAGACTGAAGACATATTCACACTGTATTCTCTCATATATAGTTTATGCCTCCAGTTAAAATAAATATTGTTCTGATTTGCTCTTATTTGATTTGGAGTGCTACCGACTAGGGATGTAACAATAGCCGAAATATTGTGATATCGTATCGTCAAAAGTCTCTCAATAATATCGTGGGCCATCACAATATATTGCATCTCAAGTCTCTTTGCTTAAATTCATTTTTATGGTGCAGCAAGAGCTAAAAGAAACAGAGGGAGCATATACAGTAATGCTTTACTCTGTTTCTGTCCAATTTACATGACGAAATTGAAGTTATTAAACACTTTTAAATTTTAATTCTTTGGTTTATGACAGAACCAAAGGCGTGTCAAGGCAAGTAGTATATTCACAATTTTGTTAGCCTACAAAATATCGCTATAAATTTAGTACTGTGAGAGATGCATAGCATGAATATCGATCATACAGAGAAATTTGGATATTGTTACATCCCTACTACCAACTGAGGTGCATGGATTTGAATGTGCTTTCACAGAAATTTTGCAGAAACATGCAGACATTTGAAAGTTCAAGGAAACCATAAATTCAAGTAAAATACAATAAAATAATCAAGTCAAATGAGAAAAAAAAAACTGTTTGCAAAATGTCTCACTTATAGTATCCAAAATATTACTAATAATTCCTCACTCATCTGCTAAGGCAAACAAACTCTTCTGATGTCAGTTATTACAGTTTGTGCTGTCCTGAACCATCGGCCACACTTACACTCTGAAATTCATAACCTCAGTCTCGTCTCTTGGTCCTGACCAAACCCTAAATATTACATTTGATATTGTGCAGCCTCCTTTGTGCCTATTTCACTCCTGGATGTATGAAGAGGGTTGCATCATGAAGGGCATTTGGCTTAAAACACAAGGCAAATGTATGTGAATCACTGCATGCTGTAAGAGAGAATTATTTTATGGTGACCTTTGATGAAACTGAAAAGTTGGGTATTTTGGCACATTCACTCTAGATACCAAAATGTAAATGAGGCAGAGGTAAGATGAACCACTGAACTGAACTACTGGAAAATATGATCAATAGAAATATGGAAATTCTTGAAACTAGCCAACAAATATAAAATTGAGGTTCGAAATACAGTACTTAAAAATTGTAGCATCTAGTAGTTTTCACATTCCCAACGTTGAAATCAAGCATAAATAGGGTGACGCCAAGCAGATATAAAATTTTCAACTGTATTGGGAGCTTCATGTATAAATAATAGGATATTATATTGCATGAATACCAAAATGTTTGTTATTAAGAGATTGGATTAAAATATGTAATTTTTATATTATTCCGTAAATATGAATGATCACCCAATCTATAAATCCAAATCAAGTATTAAATAAGGCCAAGGGGAAACACTGCTAGCTGCTAACGGCACAGACATAAAATGCACAGGATTAAATCAGAGAAATAATTCACACAGAACTTGCTAAGTGCGTTATTGTTCTAGTCCTTTTTGCAGTCAGTGATGCACACATACAGTTATATAAATAAGTTGTCTTAAAATATAGTGGTATTGTAACTCTCTGATATTGACCAACAAGAAAGTGGAAGTCAGTTGATGGCCTGACCGCTGCCCCAAAGTCAGGCTTGTATATTAGAATACGGAGTTTCCCCCATTTCGTATCACCTTTCAGACTATGCTTATATTTAATCCTGAGACTTTCTGAGAGAACATTGCAACATCTATCCCTTTCCAACCTGCATGATTTTAGTGCCGATTTAAGGACACTTCAGCAAGACACAGTGGCCAGGGAGGACTTACTGTAAGTTGGACCCTGTGACGCCTCCCTGTGGTCATGCATGGTACCACAGCGCATCTTGAGTCTTTCTGTTCTTCACTTACACTCAAAGACCAGAAGCTGAATTTGATGTATGCTGTTTTGAAACATCCTCAGCCTGTCTTTCTCGTTCTCCTATAGGCATGCTGGGACTCTTCTTTGCATCCGATGTTGGAGATACATGAGCACCTTTTGAGATTTCAGATGAAGCTAAGATTGAGAGTTTTTCTTGCGAATGTGGAGATTTTTGCAGTTTTTCAGCAGTCTTCGATAGTGCAGGGGTAGGGCTCTTGTCTTGTGGTGGAGGGCTAACCGGTGTGTGCGGCAGTTTGGATTTCTCTTTTTGGCCCTGAGTTGCAGAGGACACACAACTTGAGTCTTCTTTTTCTTGAAATTTGGGCTTAGCTCCAACACCGGTTTGTTGTCTTTCACATTCCTGCTTTTCTGCCTCTAAAATAGCAGGAAAAAAGCAAAAAAACAAACAAAAAACAAACATTGGTTCATAATTAGATATTAAAGGCATAGAAAAGCAATGAACCAGCAACATGATCAGATGCAGGTATATACCAGTCCCCAAATTTGGATAAATGAATAGAGTTGCAACAAAATACGTTTTTGGCAAACAACCTGTTGAGTGTCACTGCTCATTAGAAAAGGAGGAAAATGACTCTGACTAACTAAGAATTTAAAAACCTGAAAGGGCAGAAAAGAAGAATCACATAGTTTCTTTTCGTTGCACTGTTCTTTTTTTACACCCTCTCCTTCCACCTACATTACACCAAGAGAGGTGGCAACACAGAAACTGCAAAACTACACACTTAAAGTACAGAGCACTTTTATCATACTTCTATCATAGTAAAACTGATTAGCCTTTTTAACAATATTTGCAAAGGCGCAATACTAAAAATAACAAAAAGCAAAGATTAAAATGTACCATCTTGTGGGCTTTGGGCTTCTTCTCCAGCTGTGCTGTCTTCAATGCAGGTGGGGAGCTCTCCTTTGTTGCCACATAAACGAATTGGTGACCTTTGAAGTACTGCCTTAAGCTCTGGAGAAAATAAATAAGTTCTCAAAACAATTAATTGCACAATAATACATATTACATAATGGCATTTTTGTGTGTCCAGAATTTTAAGTTAAAGAAAAAGTTTGAGTTTGAGACAGTCATATGCAGACAAAAAAAATGATTTTGTCATCAATACATTTATAACAAATTCACAAGTATGAGTATTTTCAGGGATGATCTAGGTATGTGAAGCCCACAGTGATACCTTGTGTCATAGCCAGTGTATCCTCATGGACAGACACTGCTCTGCGTTGGGTAGGCGGCTTTAAATGTGGCCTTGGCTGAGGCAGACTTCCTAAAGAAAAATATAGAAATCATCCTTAACTTCTGTATCATAATAAAAAATGTGCATTGGCTTAACAATCCATCGCAATATTTATTATACCATCAGTTATAGACTGTGCTTTTTCAGAGCGGTCCACTGTGCTGGGAATCTTTCGTAGAGCTGGAGAACACAGCTCTGTCTTGGGAAGTGTGGCTGGAGGTGGCCCCTTGGTGCTCTCCTGGTTTTCAATCTAAAGAAGACATACTGTTTAAACTAGAAAAGAAAATTACTGTAATGGAAACATAAAGATATATTTTAAATTAAAGGCATAAAACAATAATATTACTCATCAACATTCAGACAACCCTATCTATTGCCAGAGCTCCTTTTTGTGCCGGTCAGTGCACTAAAATCCAATTATCAAGCAAATACTTTTATTACTGTTACCTGTGCTGGAGTGTCCACTGCTTTGCCATCTTCAGAGAGGGATCTGATTTTGCCTGTGCCTCCTGTAGCTGGGACTTGCAGAATGGGCTTCGCACTCACAGGAGGTTTGGGCAACAGGGGGCGCTCTGGGACAGGTGGTTTGGGATGGAGCAAAGGTCTCACAGGGTCAGGGGCTTTCTTAGGATCTCTTCGCTCAGCTGCAAATATTTATGCACTTTTTAGACTAAAATAAAACTTGGAGAAGTAGTAGTAGTTTATTTTTTACAACTACATTAAATCCACTATTTCTTTATATTACCTGCTGAGGTGGACATAGTTCTTGGCTTAACATAAGAGGGGCTATCAGGTTTGTCCAAAATTGCACCTGCAGAACAATGATATGTGCAGTTACCTAATTAAAATACAAACCAGTACAAATTGCATAGTGACAAGAAATTGACAAAATTGTAAAATAAAATGTAATTAATACCTCTAATACTGTACACAACTGTTCATTTTATTTATTAATTTAGGCCAAAATTTACATGTTACCTTCAGAGTTAGCCTTTCTTAGCTCATCTTCTTTATTCTATAAATAGAAACAAACTGTTATAGTAACAACTAGACATTGCTTAATGCCTTGTTTAATGTAATGGCAAATAGGAAATAGCTGAAAGTCACCTATAGTTGAAAAATGAATGTGCTGCTTTGTACCAGAGACCTTTAGTTACAGTAGGTCCAATTCTGGGCCACTATATGACCTACATGATCTGTTATAATTAAGTCAAATAAGGTAATTAAAGATTAAGTGTCACAGATGAACGGACCTGTTACAGTTACAAATCATAGTGTCATATATTGCTGAAGAAAATATAGATGATGAACGATAATATTGAAACTAAAAGACTATCCCCCAAAGATCTACCATATTCTAAATGTACAATATTGTTAAAAACATTTTAGTAGTTACTTTGTATCTAAAATTAATCATAGATGTTATATGTATTCGACTCACAACAGCTCAAATCTTATCGTAGAATAGAAAAATAACAAAAGTTTCCCACTAGTACAAAGTGAAAGATTATTATTTATAGTATTTATCATGACAGGCTTACAGATGAATGCAGAAAAGAAATGCTCCTGTGACTGCCAGAGATACAGATACCAGATACTACACACACCCTTCTTCTAATCAGAAAACAGAGGACAGAACTGAACGTCATAATTAGCTCTGATAGACAATTAACAAGCAAGAAAATAGCAAGGTCTCTGCGGCTATCAGAGGTGAAAATGACCTCTCCAAATACTTATATGTTACTCATGATGTTAAATATTCATTCATTCATTCATACAGTCTTTTATTTAGTCTGTGACTCATGTCACATGTACCTGGTTCATCTTAGTGTCTGGGGGTGGGCTTCTTCCAACACTTATTCTGTGTAGCATCACCTGAAGCCGTTGTTCAAAACTATTGGTGCTTTCCTGTGAATTTTTCTGCATAGACATATGAAAACTATTTAACAATCTATATTGACCAAATGAGCAAAACATCATCAACAATACATAAAGATTTCCTTGGATGATTGTTCTACAAAGGCAGCTTCTGTGGGCCACATCACTTTATAAATAGCTGTGTATTTGGTGTCCACTGACCTTTTTGTGTGCTCTGTCCTCATCCCCAG
Organism: Boleophthalmus pectinirostris; assembly: GCF_026225935.1. Taxonomy (NCBI): domain Eukaryota; kingdom Metazoa; phylum Chordata; class Actinopteri; order Gobiiformes; family Gobiidae; genus Boleophthalmus; species Boleophthalmus pectinirostris. The sequence goes on from NW_026571152.1 coordinate 24,352,947, forward strand.
TCAGCAGGATCAGACTCTGGCTCTTGCCCTCTCGCAGAGACCGCTTGGTCCTAAGTGCCCTCTCCACTGAGGTTTTGGTGTCCCCCTGCTCTGTGCCCTCAGGTCTGACCTCAGGGGGATGGTCAGGCTGACTGCCTGTTGATTCTGTGTGGTCCATGTGTGTGGAAGCAGAGGGGACGGGGGTCGTGGGGTGGGTGGGGGCGCTCTCATTGGATGGTGTTGTAATGGTCAATGTCTTGACAGGCATCAGCACATCCATCCCTTCGCCTGCTAGACGCATCCCCACGGCAGCACTTCCTTCTGTGATGGCGGCATCATTACAAACGTTAACATCGTCCACTGACTTGGCCCCTCTCTCCTTGTACCTTTCTCTCTCCCTGTCTTTAGCCTCACGCAGGGGCCGAATCAGGTCAGCGATGGAGGTCCTTTTGACCTTCACTGACTCCCCACCTCCCTCCCCCCCAGCAGCTTTGGCATTCTTGCCAGCTCGGGCTCTCTTGAAGGCAAAAAAGTCACCAAACTTTTTCTTAATATTTTTGGGAGCAGTGGATGTGTTGGTAGTGTTAGTGTTGGACAGGGGGAGAGAAGAGGGTGGGCTGGAGAGTGTGGGGGGAGTGTCATCAGTGGGTGTGACAGACTGCGTGTCAGTGGACGGGTCGGGGGCAGAGGACACCGTGGTACTCTCGGGGCAGGGGGGGACACTGTCTGAGGAGGGGGAAAGGGGTAATGGGGCTAAAGAGGTGAAGCTGGACTCTGAGGGAGTGGCTTGGGCAGGGTTTGACTCCTCCCACCGGCCTTTTCTGCAGCAGGGAGACAGCAGAAAGAGCAACAAAAACAAGAGACACTCAGTACCACGACTACTGCTACGTCACACACACATGCTTAATCCAAATGAAGTTCATGCAAACAGCACACATAGACTTATGTGTTTAAGGGATAATCTAATGAAGTTGATTGTGATCTCAAATAATGCATAACTGACACTGATGTGAAATCTCTGTGTGTGTGGAGTTGTGTCTAAAACTGGTCTGGACAATGTTATTTACAGTTTTCAAACCAGTAACGTAGGTCTCACAGGACAGACTAAGAATAGAGCCTCTTGTGACATTAATAGCCACATTCAATATGATAATTTATAGTAATGGACTCAAATTGTAGCTATGATTCATGAACCAGGAGACAGTGGGGAGAAAATGAGAGTCCAGAGCAGAGCTTAGACACAAAATATTTACGTGCATAGCAATGTCAAAATACTGATCACAAAAGCACGAGATAAGTTTGATGAGATAAAATCATATACTCAGCTAACATGCATAAGATAAAATCTAAAAATTCTCAGATGAATGGGGGACACATTTCCTCTGGAATGCTTTTGTTTAATGGCATGTTGTTAGGCCTGTCATGATAATTAAAATATTGAGTTACCACTCTATGTACAAAAGCTAAAACAATAATTTATGGGGTTCAATATTTATAATGTGTACAATTTTTTTTGCAATAGTGAAGAGATTTTAGCCATTTTTCAAGATCAGAGCTGCAGAGGGTAGAATAAATCACTTCTGTAGCTAATTATTGGTTCATTCTGCTATTTACTTGTTGCAGCTCAGGCCTTATAATGATGCTGTACATTTTACATTGTTTACTGGGATTATCCTGCTTTGTGTCAGTGGAATATTATCATTTATAATCATGACAGGCCTATATGTTGTAAAAAGAAATAATGTGACAAAAGTCTAACCCAATACTCAACTCAATGCAATCACTTACTACACTGCTCTAAAATTAACATTGTGCTGAATAGGCTATTTTAAATATTCAATGAAATTGAACACACTACACATCATTACACTTACATAGACTGATAATATTGTAAATGTATGTGAGTGTTACTTACAGTGCATAGTCTGGAATTATTTTCTTAGTAAAGAACTCTTCAACTCCCTCATCCACTCTGCCCATGCCCTCACTGGCCTCATTCTCCGCCTCTGCCTTTAGCTCCTGCAACAGAAATAACAGGTTTAATTACAGGATTCCAACTCAACCAAGTAACCATGCATAGTTTGATTGTTTGTTAAGAACTTAATTTGAAGGTCCGCTAGTATGTGAAATTGACTCTTGCGAGCTTTAAACTATGTTAAAATGTTGTTACTTCCTCAAAAACATACCTGGAGTTACGTTTCGTTTCATTCACACATGTTTGAGTAATGCTTTATTATGAGTCTGTCTGCAACTCCAAAGCTTGTGATGTCATGTTGTGGTGGTTTTCATGTTAACAGCTACCTTTTACTTTTTGTTTAGTAGACATAGGCAAGTCCAGGATTGAAATAATCCTGATTATTCTAGTGAAAGTGTATGGAGTTAAAAACACAGTGGGGTACTGCCTGTATTACCACATGACATCACAAGGTGGAACAGTTTTCTGTTTGAGACAAGAACTCTTTTGTGTGTTAAATGTGTGAATGAAACAAAACACATCTCCAGGTATGATTTTGATGAGGAAAAAACATTCTAACATAGTTCAGAAAATAGCGTAATATTGGCCCTTTAAGAGAGCTGGTGTTCTGTTGTTACAAGCTAATTAATCTACCAGAAGGAAATTTATAAGCAAAGAGACAATTGGGTACCTTCACTATACGGTCTGGTGTGCTGGTAACCTCATATGCCCCTGTTATACCTTGAATTTGACAAGAATGTGAATAGCTCTAGAAATGTAGTTCAAAGTACAACCAGGTGCAATTTTCGGCAGACACTGATCATTGAATGAATGTGTTAGCTCTAGTGGTTTCAAGTCAGAAAACTCAAAGCAAAGATAGGTTGCTGAGGCACAGCTATAATATTTTAAATTGGATTTTGCGGTTTAACACAAAGTGCAAATTGTATACAGCAGGTGCATTTGAAGATATCAGACCCCAGGAACACTTTTAGACATTTTCTTTATTTCCCTTTAACTGTAAGCTATATCCTTATGGTTAAAACATGAATAATTGAGGTAATGAAAGTATTCCCAATAGAGGGACAGAAGGTGGGGGTTGCCGAGTTCTGGGAACAACCTGGGGAACACCCTCCCAAAATGAAGATACAACAGTGTAGCTGCACAGTGACAGCACAAATATACATGGTAAATAAAAAATGTCCCCTGCACTACATAAATTCAGACCTTATTTATCTCTCCACCATCACAGCATTAGCACCTATCTCTCACCCATCTTCATCGTGTATCTGAATCCGAGCATCCTGATTTAGCTTACCCTGCATATTGAAGATAGCCATATTGTCCTGCATTGGTCTCTTTCTGATTGCACACGCTCTACTTCCTGAGTTACACATTTGAAAGCGTGAGTATCGACTGGCGTATGTTTGTGGGTTAGCTCTGTTACCTGGGGCCTGGATGAGGGGGGCTGTGTGCGTGTGCGCCGTGGTCGCGGTCTGAGGGCGGTGTAGTGCCTCAGCGTCTGTCCCTGTGTGGGTAGAGGTTCCATGGGAGATGCGGAGGATCCAGAGCTGGGGGAGGGGGGAGAGGCCAATCCAGCCGCCCGGGAAACGGAGCCTCTCGATCAGGTAAACCTCGGCGGCCAATAGCCTCCTCCTCGGCTGCAGCTAGTCCGGAGATGGAGCAAAGGGGGTGATCTTCTCTGCAGCATCCACAAGCACCACCCCCATCCCTCCACTGCCTCCAGGGGATGGAGGGGGAGGGACCAATGGCCTTGACTGACAGTGGGGTTGCTATTGACAACAGGAGGAGGCCACACCCTCGCCCGCTGCTTCCTTTGCCTCTCAGGACCATGGCAGTAAACAGGAACACGCATTTCTTCACGCATGAACCAAAGTGATAATTTGGGAACTCTGAAAGAGAACTGTTGCCCTTAACATTGTGCTACTACAATAATGTAGTTCTGCAAAAATTGCCACATAATTTCTAAATGAAAGGCAATTATCAAATAAAAAAGGCGTGTTGGAATGATGAAAACAGTGCTTTAATGTGTGTCTGCTTCTACGTTCAGCATTATTTAACAACCCTCAGACCAGACTTGGCAAAGAAAAAAATCCTGCTGAACATTTTTTTTTTTGACAAATCAACAAAAAAACAAAAAAAAAAAACCCAAAAAAACAATTACAGGTGCATGTAAAGTACCAAAGTATGGTAAGACAGCAAACAAATCTATAAACCCTTAAATCAATATCAATGTACTGAAATGAAATAAGTATAAATCACAGAAAGAAAAAAACTGTGTACACATTATAGGTTACTGGTTTAATTAGGTGGAATGTTCAAATCATTACATTTTTATCACATGAGCTATGTATAGCTGTGCCCAAAAAGTATAAACAAATGTTCTGAAATTTAATCCAACATGCACAAACCACAGCCTGCCTCAGATTCAAATGAAAAGAAGTAGACTAAAACAAATATTTTGCAATTAAAAAAAAAAAGAAAAACATTATTGTGAACAAAACATTTGTTGGTAGGATTCATAAGGTGAGTGTTTTCACAAAATAAAAGGATGCAAAGCACGACTACACATGATTTCTTAGAACAGCAGAGCGCAGTATCTGAACCACGATGTGGCTGCTTTTGCAACATCCACAGAGCAAAATTATCTGCTCAAATGATGCAAATATTTTCAGTATTTTTCAGACTTTGGGAACACATGCGGTCAGTGAGTCCAAAACAGCGGGTTTAGAACACATTTAACACTAATTATATAGTAAGATTGAAGATTTCCAACATGGATCATCATCATATTTTTAAAGACAAACAATTGTAAATTTTGTTATTTGTCATAATCAGCTGGAACTACAGTTGTGGTAATGGTAATTCCTTGTAAAATAAAAGGAAAAATAAACATTATGTGCAGCCTTGTACAAAAATAAGCTTTTTGAATCTCATTTATAAAGACACTTGTGGGGTATTTTAAAACTATGTTGCAAATGTGATGCAAGTATATTTAGACATTGTTTGTTCATGCACCTTCTGGCTTTAACATCCAGTTTTAAGCCAGTTTTAGCAACATTATTAGTAGCATTATTCTCTTAGCATTATTCTTTTTTTAAATCTGTCAATAGTCCAAAAACTGACAAAGAAAAAATAACTAAAACAGTAATAATAGGTCTTTCACCACCCCTGCATACAGATATACATTTGGGATAAAAACTGGGCCTGATAAGAAGGAAAAAGCAACAAAGTGTATATGACATGTCAGCAAGCATAAACTTCAGTCTTTTGCCTGCACTGCTGTCTTCACCGGTCCATCATGCTGAGGATCATCTCTGGAGTCAGGTCGCCGTTGGCAGCAGTTGTGGCCTCGTTCAAACTCAGCTCCACCGTTTCTGTGGCATCTGTGTCCAGGCCCACGGCCTCCACTGTCAGAGCCACACCCTGTTCGTCTGGGGTCACCTCTGAACCATCGCCCTCCTCCTTCTTCACTATGATGTTCTCCACTGCTCCAGTGCTCTCATCCTCCACCTGGATAATGGCTGCCGCTGCAAAATACAGTGGATGTATACAGTACAATAAGACACAGTAAGGTATCAATACATTTCAGTGATAGATTGTTCCAGTGTACAACAATAATACGTTAAATAGACACAGGATTATGACAAGGTCTCAGTTATGGTGACCAGTTAACAAATGTACAAATAGCTCTTGAATAAATATTAATATTGATTTATATAGTATTGTATTTGAAGGGCTAAGTCACACACACACTATGTATGGTCTGAACATTTCTGAATAAGTAAAACACAAAACTCCAGTTAGTAAATGCAACAACTGGATTGAAGTTTTCACTAGTCTCTTCCTATTCCAACAACAACCCTATAATCTACATAAAGCTTATTGGTCCCTTAAATGTGGCATGTTCTGGTTGCAGTCTGCTTTTACCCTTTGGTGTAACATGGCTCTGTGTGGGGGTCTTAGGAGGATTCTTTGGGGGCCTTCCCCGTTTCCTCTTCACTGGTGGTTCCTCTGGAGCTGGCACTGGGACAATGGCTGGGGCCTGGTCCAGGTCTAATCCCTCAGCCTCCTCTTCGTCCTGGAGCAGCGTAGACTCCTCATCAGGGAGCTCGTCTTCTTCCTCATCTTCTTCATCCAGTTCCACTTGGTCTTCGTCTTCTTTAGTGGAACAAAATCAGTGTCAAAACACAGGACACGCTCAAATGTCATTGACTGAAAATATGAGACTTAACTCACCACTGTCATCATCTTTCCTGCTCCTCATCTTTCTTTTCCTGCCCCTCCTTCCTCTCCTTGGGGTCGCAGCTCCATTTTCACCCTCATCTATTTCACCATTGCAGTTTTCAGAGTGACGAGACATGGTATTCTGTAAAAGTACAAGAAACATTTTTTATCATTCAACAGGAGTAGCTGCAATGATTACAAGCCTGTAAAAATAAAACACTTGGTATATCATAGCTTTCAGAAGTTTCTTGTGTTGAAATGTAAACAAATGTGATTACCCTGCGAGTAAATGTCTTGCTGCACTTGGGACACACAAAAGCAGTGGGAACAAAGTGGGGGTCATGGTATCGTTTGAAGTGCATGTCCAATAGCTGTTTCTGCCTGAAGGTCTTCTCACACTGGGTGCAGGCAAAGGGTTTTTCTCCTGTATGGGTACGACGATGCATTACCATATGACGCTCCTGGCAACACAAATACAATTATATAAATATGTGCACAAAACACTATTCACACAACATTAATGAAACAGTAGTTACCTGACGACAGCAGTAGTCACACATGTCACATTTAAACCTCTTCTCATTTTTGTGTGACTTCTGATGCTGAATCAGAGCATAGCGCTCATGAAACACAGCCTCACAGTATCTGCATTTTTTTCCTGTTTCAATAAATGAGTGCTGCTTACGAAGATGAACGCCTGGGTGCACAAAAATTAAAGTTAAAACATAGTCCACAGAGTAAAGCGATCATTATATTAATTATTGTTCAAGAATGAAAAAGAAGAGTGAAAAATGTAACATACCCAAGTCACTTTTCCGGGCGATAACAGTGTCGCAATGGGGACAGTGAAACTTGGCTACATTCTCTGTGTGTTTCTGCAGAATGTGCATCTTCATAGTCCCACTCTGGGTAAAGCGTGCATGGCAGATGTAGCACTCATATGGTTTCTCACCTGAACAAAAAAAAGTTCAAATTATACAAGTGTCATTATGATAAGCTAATAAATGAAATTAAACTATTATTTACCTGAGTGTGTTCTCATATGCCTCTTTAGTTTATAGGTATCTCTGCTGGCATAGCTGCAAAGGCTGCACTGGAATGGACGCTCTCCGGTGTGCGAGCGAATGTGGCGTTTCAGTTTGCTCACCTTTGCAGACATTTCAAATTCATCACTTTTTTTTTAAAACTTTTATATTTGTAGCTTTCACACAAATGCTTATAGTATAATTTAGTTTTGATCATACCTCCACACTCGCATAATCACACATGGAGCATTTGAAGGGCTTTTCGTGTGTGTGTTTATAGCGGCGATGACGGACCAATTCTCCACTGGTCACAAAGGCCATATCGCAATCTGTGCACTTATGTGGGCGAGTTCCTACACAGACACAGGAGAACAGGGTTACTTTTACAACCACATCAGATAGTTAAATCAACCACAGACAAAGGCCTTTTAACTTGAAGACACTCTTTACTGTAACTGGATTCCGATTTGATGAAACATGCCGATATGCTATAATATCATGGCTTTAAGTAATTTGTACAGCATTACTTTTCTATCCGTCCTGCATCTGTATACTGACCAGTGTGTGTGTTAAGATGGTTTCTCAGGAGAGTAACTGTCCGAAAGGCCCTCCCACAAAGATGGCATTTGTGAGGCCTCTCATCCGTGTGGCTCTTCATGTGCCGGTCCAAGTTGGAGCGACGTGGACAGGTGTAACTGCACTCGCACTGAACTCGCACTGAAATGTCTTTTTCACTCCTACAAAACAATAGAAATTAAATTTCCAGCCACATATGTAATGCCATGGGTATTTAAACAACATACCTTTCTTCTTGATTTTGGTAGGCTTGGGTGGCTTCATATTGCCTACAACCTTCTCAGCATTGACCTCTGACAGAAGCCCTTCTTGCTGCTCCTCTTCAAAGTCGTAAACACTAACGTCCATATCTTTATCCCCTTCTGCATATCGCAAGCGGCTTTTCTTACCCTTTATCACAAATGTAATTAGGTTAAATAACACATAACTCATAGATCTTACATACAATGACAAATACATAGGCTTACACCATTGTACCTTTTTGATTTTCTTGACACCAGTTGTGGGCTGGTAATCGGGATCCTTGGCCCAAGCTTGGTCTTCAGCTGAGGGCTCAACTGGTGCACCCATCATTTCGTCAAACTGATTCTCTTCACCTTCATCATCTGGCTGGCCCTCACCCTCTTCCTCCTCTTGGTCCACAGTCTCCACTTCACCATTAGCGCCAACTTTAACCACCTGTTTTAGCATACATGCAGTGATAAGGGTTTAAAGGTGCCTTTTATATAGAGCCGCAACAACTATGATTATGTGATTGCTAAAAAAAGAATTATGCTTTTATATCAAACATCCAAAAATCCATCAAACCTTTATAAATGTGGTAAACTGTCTTACATACCTGAAAGCCTTCAGGCAGAGGCAAAGTATGGCAAATGACTGGGTCCTTTTGGATGGCAGAGGCATCCACAAGGGTGCCTTGCTGCAGTGCCTCCACTGTAGAGGCTGAAACAGGCACCTGTACCAGCTGGAGCTCCCCAAGACCCAGTGCAGCTTGTTCCTCCACATTCACAACCTGAAATTTTACATATGGGCACAAGGTCTAGGTTTTCAGTGCTGTTTTAAGTTTATTTGTCTATTTATTTAAAAGGTGTGTTTACCTGTAGGGTGATGATCTGAGTTTGGTCCACAGTTGTAACCGTTGCTTGGTGAGCAGCACCACCAGGAGCTCCTCCAACCGCACCCTCCATTACCTGAAGAAAATCATGATAGGCAAACCATGAATGTTACATTTTCTGTAATTACATTTTTTTTCTCACATTATTGCAATCATCTGAACTGCACAATACACCTGAAGCATAAGGAGCATACCTCGGTCTTCATCTGCAGCAGTGCTGGATCTAGAGAGTCCATAACCATCATTTGAACACTACCTCCACCTTCAACAGCAACTGTTGTGGTTTCAACCATTCCTTGTCCTGAACACAAAAACATTAATATTTTCGGTCCACAATGAACTGATCCATGAAAGTAAAAATGTGTAAATTTTAACCTTGGTCCAGAACGACTCCACCCTGGCCATCAACAACTACACCTCCAGCTTCTGCTGCCTGTTGGAGGAGGTCAGCCACAATGGCATCCTGACTGTGGACTGCCTGAACAGAAGGATCACCTCCTGCTCCTTGGTCCATGCTGGCTGTGTGAAACAAGACAATAATTATTACAATGTCAACATCTAACAAAATGAGCAACCTCTATTGAGCACAAAACACAAATCACATTTTGGGATTTGGAAGTAAAAAAAGTCAAAAGTAGTCAATTGTTACAACTTTTTTAATACTTTCAGCATAGTTTCAGGTATGGTGATTTCATGGGAACACTAGCCTACTTTTGAACTCCCTAAAAACAATAAACTAACTTTAAAATGTGACACTCGATGTTACTGTGTTTCACGAGTTTATTCTTACTGCACTTTATTCACTTTTAAATTCTTCCTAAATGCAGTTTTCCACATGTACAAGTACTATGTTTACTATGTAAAAGTGGCATGTATATGTTTAATTTGGTGCACGGGTCTTCCGCCTGATTTCATTGTTCAGGTGATTGTTATGTCTGAAACTTCTACATCAGTCCACAGAAACTGTACGTGCAGAAAATAAATGCTGCTCAAGATGCGGCCGCTTGATGGCCGTGTGTTCGCGGTGTTATTGTAGCTCCATGAGCCCAGTCGTAGAGGGAGCTCTTTGCAGTGCCATATGTCTCCAGCTCGCCTCTGGTTCAACCACAGTCCTGACCGAGACGCTGGGAAATACACGGGAAAGAAGGACTTTCTCTATCGAATTTGGGAAGGATCGAAACACGTTTTAGACGCTTTGATCAACGCGTCCATTTTGTTACAAACGCCTCGTCATCCTAACTGCGAATAAGCGGCCTACTCAACCGAGAATGCAATTTTATGGCAAACGGCGATTTATATCCGATATGGACTTGGTCTTGGATATTTCGATCAATGTTTTAAGCCTCAGGACATCGCATGCGATCCTATTTTTTGTTGTTGAACCCTAATTTAGAGCAAAATATTCAAACGGGACACTTGCCCAGCCTCGTGGAGGGTGGGGGAGGCCTTTGGCACTAGTTAGCCATTAGCCTCGTCTAGATGAATTTACAACCAACTAGCGTACGTAATACGGTGTTTTGCCCGTATTGGCGGTAAGCAGTTAACATTTAATGCATCATAGTTTTAAATTCGATATTTGGTGTGTACCAAAGCTAAGCTCTGCGTTAAGGGTAAAGTTTCCATTTGCAACTAGCATTAGCCACAAGCCGCGCTGCTTTTACGACGTCGCGGTTTAAAAAGGGGAAACAAAGGGACACAGACAGGACGCCGTGGCCTAAAGTCTCTGTTCACATTCTTAATGCAATCCCTAACACTTATTCTTTCGTTTTCTGCAATCTGTGTGCAAACGTTTTTGTAGTTATGCATATATTTTTCAACTTCGGTACATTTCTACATATTTCGGCCGCTTTTTCGAAAACGATAGAGGGAGACAAACACTCCTCGGCGGGCTCCCCGGACCTAGAGCCCCATCATGACACCTAGAGGCCGATTAAAGATCCTGCAAACTCCCCATTGCTTCCACCAAAGTAGTGACACTTTACCTCTTGTCGTTGGATGTTGTTCCGACCGCCCGCAGATCAAAGTGTGATCACAGTACCAAAAAGTTTGTGTGTCCGGAACAGATGCGAGCCTCTCCGCAGTTAGTTTTAATCCTTCTCCCGCTTTAGGAGAGTATTCTGTGCACAAAATGGCAGTGAGGCTCAGTGCGCCTGTGCGGCCGCTGGGGGGTGGTGTCGAAACTACTGCACTCTCCTGATTGGCCAGGAGGGGGCTCCGCTGGAGTACACTCAAGCCATTTATCACCTCCACAGTCTAACCGGCCCAACCCACAACAGTATAAAACCACATTACACAAGATTATTTTCAGTCAATTTGACACACTATTCCATCATAAATTGCCAAATGCAAAGCAGCTAAACACAGGATACAAAACTTATTCTTTTTGTTTTAAGTTTCCAAATCTCAATACAGATTTATATTCAATGTTGGAGCTTAAAAACTTACGTCTGTTTTTTAATTTAAGATGAATATGGATAAAGTGAGATATTATTTTCAACATTCAGCTTCATTAGGAACACGTTTTGATTTAAATCAAAGTTGATTGAGATAAACCACAATTTTGACAAGCTTAGATATACATCTGAGAAAGAAACTGGAAATATTACATTACAAAGTTGGTATTCTAAAACTCCTGTAGATCCCAAGTCAGATCACAAGCATGTTCACTTTTGTAATTGAAAACACTACAAAAAAATAAAAGCAACTCCTGTATTCATTATTTAATTCTAAGATGTTATACATTAAATTCACAATTTGAGCCAAGGTACAGCCATGATGAGCCTTAATGTGGAATTTGCAGGCTGGGGGGGACTTTCAGGGTTGTACATTGTGGCATTATCTAAAGAGTTTTGTGCATCCCTGCTTTTTATTTTACATATCTACAATGTTCTTTTTAGGACTTATGAGTTGGACTAGTTAGATTCACTCAGTAAAGAGATTCACCCATTACCCAAAAGTTGACAGTTCAGCCCAACTAGCAGTGTCTTAAGTAACTATAAATACCAGTGTTGCACACAATGATTAAATTATCAAAGTTCTCAGATCAAGATAGTGACACTATAACCCGATTTATATTTGATTCAAATTATGCCAAAATCATATAAAGGTATGGCGTGCATGACCACCACTAGATGGCAGTAAAGCACTTTTTGACGCTCTGTGATTTATTCTAATATCTCTAATTAGGCGTATTTATTTCTATATAAATTAGGCCGATTTAGAAAATATGGCCTACACTTGTAAACTGAAATTAGCTTAAACAATAGCATATATGGAGAAATTAGAAAACCTTGATTAAATATTGAAGAAGTTTGCATTTCGCTTGACTGTCCGAAAAAAGTGGAAGCCTCCCCGCGGTGACCAAGCCTCCAACAAATTTGTGTAGATGAAACATGTTCACCTGCGAATTACTCGTGTGCACGGGACAGCCGACTTACTCACTAGCCTCTACTCGCTCCTGCTGACTGCTGTGGAGGCTGGATCCAAGATTCAACGTTGCAGAAAACTATGTGAGTTCACTTTTACGCCACTTTATGCAAACACGATGACAATGGTACGTGTCTGTTTCTTATTGCGATAATCATGTCTGGAGATAGAGCTGACAGGGTGTGAAGTTCGCTTGCGTGGAGCAGCAGTAGACAGTCGCACTTGCTTGAAGCTTCTCTGCACGAATTGATCAAGTCATGAGAACAGATACAAGTGTATTTACAACACAGGAGGCTCAAAGTCCCAAAGTGCTTGTTTAAAGCCACAGCGTGTTTTGCATTCACCCGTGATCTCCTGAAAGACTAGACAAAAGTTGCTGTTGCAGTTTCAGTTCAGTTTAGTTTGTAAATTATGTGCTATAAAATCAAATTCAGTTCCCTAAAATATTTTCATTGGTGCCTATATGATTATTAAGACTACCATGCATTTTTATTATTGAAAACTTTATTTATCATGCATATTGGGTACTACATTTACCAATGAAATAGTCAGTGTGGGACAAATTTGAATAACATCATGCAAATATTTTTTATCCAGCACACATCTGACCCACACCCATGGTTTACGAAAATTAAAGTTCAAGGGAAAACTGTCTTATGTACTGTAAGGTATGAATTAATTCATTTGGGTGTCATGGGTTTCCCATGATAATGAAAAGATGGGCATTGTTTCATCCTTGTCCTCACTGTATCCTGAGAAACCAAAGCCCTAAAAGTCTCAATTCGTGTTAGGTTAACTCAAACAGGAATGTCAAAGTAGAAGAATCACAAAGTGTGTCCATTTTATGTTCTACTGGTATTTTGGAAAAGTGCTTTTGCTTAACACTATAAAGCATTTAATTCAATTTTTCATAAGTCTGTGCTTAAATGCAAAGTGTGTATGGTGGCTGTTGTAGGCCTAGTGCTATTTGTATGGTTATGGGTTATTTATGTAAGCACATGTGATTTAACAGCTAATTGTAGTTATGACTTAAGATGACTTTAGTTGCTATTTAGGAAGTGGTGGCATCAGTAGTAAATACAGTGCTTCACCCTATAGGCCTGCCACTTACAGTAGAATGCTACAGTATGGACCGTGTCCCTCTGAAGCATATTGGCCGGGCTGCCTGACGGTCATGAGCCTGCTGCACTCCAATGACAGTTAAGCTGCTTATTGGCCAGCTGGAGATTAACAGGAAAGTCCCAACTTCACAGGGGTCCACACACACCAATTCATGTCCTTAGAAAGACTGTGCACTCATTCTTCTCAATATACTGGGGAGCACTGTGCAAAACTCATTCACTTGAGAAGTTTGTGTTTATGGGGCTACTAAAAATATATGAGCGTGAATTAGATTTAGCAAGAGGGTTTAATATAATAAAATTCCAAAGGAAAACTTAATTAGTCATAGCCATTAAATTCAGATTCAAGCAAAATACTTGATTACTGCATTTGACTTGTCCTGAAAGATCCAGTTGTCCTTAGTACACAGTCAGAGGGATGCTCTCTTTATCATGAATCTCAGAATAGAGAAAGAGTGATATTGGTTAGCTGATATATCAGGCTGATATTGGCACTTCTTAGTGTATTGGCTATGAGTCTTTAATCTCAAAGAAAGGCTGATATTTTGTTTGGGCATACAATACAAATCTACATAAAGAGTAAAGAATATGCAAAAACCTTTATTTGAATACTCTATTAAAAAGAAGTTAGTGAAAAATATGCCTACATAGCTCACTTATCCTGTTTGTTTTAGAACAGTATTGTGGATGAGTTTGTATTAAATTAAAATGGTATCATCTGGGGAAAAGAATCTCAATCAGCCCTGCATATCAACTGAAAATATTGGTGCAGCTTGTTGGACGTTGTTTTTTGTGGATTTTAAACAAATGACACTGATCATGAAAAAAAACATTGGTTGATCTCCACCCCAGAATTAATGAAGGCATAATTATTCCAATGAAGGAATAACTAATAAGCTTCTCTTTGTGTGTCCTTATCATGATGACATGAAATCAAGAAGCTCCACATTTTATTTTTCTCTTGAGAGCCCCAGTTGATGGGGTGAAAGCCTCTGAAATCTGTAATCCTGTAAGTCATATTTAACACAAATTCTGTTTTTTTGATCCTAGTATTTTAAACACTGTACTTTTTACTGGGTAGGAAACATATTACATAATTTTCACAACTTTAATTCAGTGTGTCTTGTTATCTACGTATTTATGAAAAATATGATACCCAGTAGCTATAGGTCATATCCTACTTGGCCACTTGAACCTTACTCAAAAATAAAAACTTTTCTGCTTGTGTGTGTTAGGCCATGGACAATATGTTGATGTAACAGGAAGAAGGAGGGGCAGGAAAACCCATGGAAGATCAGGGGGGTGGCTTTCCCGTTTCCTTCAGCCCACTGTAAGTTACTTATCTGAGTGTGGTAGCACTGGGTTAGTGGACCGCACAGACCAACCTGCTGCTGTAGGAGACATGAGTGTAAAGCCAGATTAGACCTATTCCTTTAAATGTAACTCTATCATGTTTCATCTAGAACTAGTCAAAAATAGGTAGGGTAAGACGTAAAATTTAGCCTTGGAGGAAGATTTTTTTTTTTTGAATTACTGTAGACCACCTACACAGCCATGTACAGTGGAAGCAAAGGTATGTTGTCATTATATTATCTTGTAAACTGATTGTATTTTACTCTAGAAAACTCTCTTGATCCTAGTTAAGTTTTAAGTAGTTGAGATGTATTTGCTGTTATATTGCCTGTAGCAGATAAGAACAGCAGTGGGCCTTGGAGGTTGAGCAATGCGCACCTTCAGTACCCAGGAGAAGAATGTGGAAAATGCTCAGACATACTGTACAGTGTACAGTGTGGGAATGTCAGTGACCGGAGTTATGTGATATTTATTAGTTGTTTGAAAGGGATATAAGAAAGCAATGCTGTGCATTTCTTGATGAGGTGAGTTTGGTGTCTTGGATTGTGGTTTAAATCTTGCCTGGTTGGACACTTATGATCTGTGTGGAGTCTGCCATTAAAAGACTTGTGTTGGGTGATGTGGTGACTAGGCCTGTCACAAAAATTACTCTTTCGACTTATTCAATATATAATAGATGACGTAAAACAACATTTGAGGAGTAAGAGGTTGAAAAAGTAACTTCTATCATTATTATTGGTTAATTCTGCTATTTATTTGTTGCAGCTCAGGTCTTTTAAGCAATCTATTTTAATACTGTTTACTGGAATTATCCTGCTTTATTGTTACTGTGTGGCATGAAGTAGTTTCAGTATTATTGTTTATCACTTTATATCACTGTATTTCAGTTTATCGCTAGTTATCGCTGCATATCATTGTGGCAATATAGCATGCTTCAGAATTTGTTATTGTGACAGGCCTATTGGTGATACATGCTTCTCTGTTAACGAATAAATGAATGTGAGTATTTTAGTTTTTTGCAATTTAAATGATTTGTTTGTTGTTCAAGGTGGTTCACAAAAAGTCAATGGTTGAACAAATGTATTTTTCTCACTGGTGTCTCCAAGGCATCTGATCATAAAGTGAATAACATAGTAGGTATAGTCCAGTAGACCAACAGTTCTCAAACTTTTCCCACCAAGCACGGCCAGATCTAAACCAGGTCTAGAAAAGGACCATTCTAGGTCTAAACTAGGGATAAACCAGGACTAAAAAGAACTACACACTGTATACTAATATAATAGCTTTAAACAAGAGCTGAAATGTAGAATTGTCAGTTTCAGTACAACTGCAGTAGACCATGTTGTGTTTTGTATGTGTAGGATAATGATTTTTGGAGACTGATTTCATACACACATTTTCCAATTGTCCCCTTGATTCAGCTTTGTTAAACACATTTTCCTGGTTGTGCTATTTTGTCAGGAAGTCACTCCCTCATGACTTTTCTCAGTTGAAGACGGCTCTGAACAAAGCTGGATACTATTGATCCTCATGAAAATGTTGTCGATTTTATATTGTTTTAGTGTGACATGGATTTTTTTTACACAATACTATCATATCTGTGACTGACACTGGTGACTTTAAAATGGACTGATAAAGTACACACATAAATGTGCATTGTATAATTTTTGTGGTGGAGGGCCAGTCAAATACTTTTCAGATTTTATTGCTTTGTTTGGAATGTTTCACAATATGGCATTAAACCTTTCTATCTTCATGGAGACCAAACCAGACCAAGTTACAAGTCACATCTATGGAGAGGCAACCTGGTCACAATCAGAAAGCATGTTTTTTCTATGAATTTTTGAGATATAAAACCACCTGTAATTGAATCAATGTAAGGCAGACCTGTTTAATGTCATCCTGTGGAACATTCCAGGCACGGCAATGACCCCCAACCAAAAAGTTATAGTACACCATTAAATTATTCAAACTACTTTAAAGTATCATCACAGCATTTAAAGTGCATGGTTTACAGTATGGTATATTGGAGTCTGTAACTCTGTGTTGAATGGTCCCACTGTCTGGCCTGAAAGTTGTCAATGGCAGGTGTGTGCCTCTTGTATCCTGGACAACACATGACATAAAGGTAGAAAGGGTCTTTTACTTTCCATTGTAATCATAATGTAGCCCTGATAGTCATACAGGAAGCACTATTTTAAAGAGTTGATGTTTAACTCTAGTGTGGTACAAATAAGCAATAATCCATTGCAAGGCATGGATGTATCAAGAACATGAGTATTCACTTTGGATTTCAGACATTTAATTTGTCTTTATTTTTGTTTATTTTATTTATTTATTTTGGATCCTCACTAGTCATTACCACAGCAATAGCTATTCTTCATCCTCCTTTATTTGTGTCTGAGCTTGGGTGACCCATATTTTACTTTTGGCATCTTCAGAAAAAAACAAAAACACAAACAAACAAAAAACATGGCATCACTGAAACTTCCATTACATCCATTACACACAGTAGATTTTACATAAGACCAAAGACAGACAGATTGTTCAAGAAGACTCCACCTCACACTAAGGAGATTTTGGGTTCAATTCTTTGGTCAGATTCTCCCCTGACACTTCACCCTCCTCCCCCTGTCCAAAAACGGCAATGCTCATTTTACTCAGTAAGTAACACTGACCATGAGGGTTGATCCCATCTTGGCTCAAAGATGCTGGGGCCTATATAGTAGTACATGGACAAATATGCTCACAAATGTGGATCCATGGCCCACTGACTGTCTGTATTGTGAGTGTGGGGCCTCACATATTTTGCATGAGCTGTTGTTGTTGGGAATTTGACCTCTTTTAGCCAACCCCCTTCCACTCCATTCATGTAGCTCATATTTGTAAACTAAAGATGACCTGATGTGACTGCTGTTTCACATCTGTATGTTTTTAGTTGTAATGTTATGATTCGGGTATTAATATGCTGCTCCATGGTTTAAATTTTTTCCCTTGGTTCACCTAGGATTAGTTTGGTTGTTTGGATTGAGAGCATTTTCCAGAATGGTCGGTGAGCTAGTAGACTCAGACAATGAGTGAGGTCACATGATCAGATACAGTAGAGCTGTAGTGTGTCTCTTTGTGTGTAAAGTGATGTTGTCATGGGGCTAGTCTGTACCCTGCTCTGCTCAGAGAGGACAACACTGATCAGGGACAGATGGAGAGATGTGCCGTCTGCCTCTGCCCTTTTTCTACAGGAAACTTACATTTTCCTATAAAGGTTAGTGTGTGAGTCAACAAACAAAGCAAGATTGTTGTTGTTTTCTCCCAAGAAATGTAAAGCTACACTGTGTAACCTTTCTGGTAGAGTATCCACCACTTTTTCCATATTTATTTCCTGAAATTTTGTACAGTATGGCATATAATTTAACTATCTCCATGGAGACAAACATGCCACATCACCAGGCCAAGTTGCAGGTCAGATCTGTGGAGAAGTGGATCTCCTCAATAATAATCCATGTTTTTGCAGTAGTTTTGTGAAAGAAAAACACCTGTAACTGAGTAAATACAAGATATACTTGTTTAACGCCATACTGTGGAACATCCCAGATAAAACAATAACATCACCATGGAGACAAGCGGATGGCGGATCTTCCACCAGATAAGTTATTTCAGCAGGACAAAATGTGTTCAGTCAGCTCATGTCTACCTTCAGCTTGGAGAGTTGGCCTAAATTCATTGGACAAGAATAAACAAAAGATTGATGAAAATTACCCCAAAAAAATTGTAAAATCATAGACTGTATATATAAATGGACATGGCTAACATTAAAACATTGTGACACTCTCTGTAACTGCTGCAGTGAGCCTCATCATTATGGTCTTTAAAATGTTTGATTGAACCTGCTCTACATGATCTTGGTGTTTTTATTTCACTTTGCATGTAAATAAATTCCTATTGCTGATATGGACCTGGCTCCCATAATTTGCTCCCATATTTGCTAGTATTGTGAGCTTCATTTGACTATGGGTGACGTCACAGTCTCTCATTTCTTTATACAGTCTATGGATAAAATATTTCCATCTTAAGTATATATTTACTTGATGACTGCTAAGGAAATTATTGTTAGCACATTGTTCCAAATGTCTTCAGTGGAGATTTTTATGAATACAGTGAAGCTGAACTGAAACAGAAATGACCCTTTGGTGCCAGATGACTGCTGCCCCTGGCCTATCTCTTTTGTTCAATTTCCCGTCCAAAGACTGGGTTGCATCTAACTTCCTGTAGAGTTGTTTCCTCTCTTGTGGAGTGGGTGTTGGTGTTTCTGCAGCCAGCTGTTTAGAGGAAAAGGATACAGGAAACTGGATAGTCCCGACTCTGAGTCAAAAGCTCTGAATTATCGAAAGTGCAACATGAAGGTCTTATCTCAAATATTGCTCCATGACTCATCCATGCATCTTCTATTGCTTTCCTTGATGAAAAGGCAGCGGTTAAAGACATGTTGGCTCCACCTAAGTTATAATCTCTTGGTCATTTCCCTTTGTGTTTCAATACAAATGCTGTATTACATCACACTATTTAAAAATCTGAAGAGGTTCTTAAGTCATTCTATAGAACATTTTGGAGGTACTGGAGATTGTTTATTGCAGTTGGATAGAGTACGGTATTAATTAATGTTTGCCTGGGCCTTAGTCCAAACTCACTTTGTGCAGTGCTTGCACTATCAGTCCGTAGAAATGTGCTGACAACTTGGCAGAAGGTGGATGTGATCCACTACTGTCCATGTTATTGTCTGAGTTGTGTGTAGGAAATGGAGTTTAGTTTTTCCAGTGGAGTGGGCATTTTTCTGTGCCAAAGAAGTTTTAGTGACATTGTTTTTAAGATAATTCTTGTGGTGTGTGTGTCTGTGGGTCTGTGATGTGTGTGTATGTGTATGTGTGTGTGCAGGTGGCCCCTCCAGAACCCTGTCCACTATGTCACTGTCCGTACGTCCAGTTAGAGCCCTCAAGGCCATCTCAAGGAGCCACAGCTTCACTGGGGTCAACACATATGACAAATCTAGGTACTCTCACACTGTTATTACTCTGTTATTGCAGTATTTTCTGCTTAACAATGATTAACAGGTCAAATTCTGCTTCAGGCCCTTGTCAGTGTACACCACTCCAGGTCTGAGGAGAAAGCCAAGCAAAGCCAGTAGGATGTTTACTATGTCGTCCAACCCCCCGCCCAGAGTCCCTCAGCCGGAACGCACTGATGAGGTCTACGAGGCGCTCAAAAAAGGCTTACAGTGAGTGCAAAGTCTCACAGACCTCTCAAAACAGTAACTAGATAACTGTGGTATCCTGAGCAAACAGGTTTTGTGGACAATACTTTTTCTCAACCGCTTTCTGTAAGAATTTTAATTGCAAATGTGCAGTCAGCTCCAGTTTTGATAAAGATCATAAAAGACAGAATGAAGAATCTTTTTGTTCCAGAACAAAGCTTACATGTTTACATGTATATAATAGGCTGCATTATATCACTTATCTAAAACAGGTTTGAAATGCAATGTATTCAGTGTTTAATCTTTTGAAATGACATGGCATTTCCTTTTGTAGATCCTATCTTCAGGTTCATCAGATGGATCTGGACAGCCTCAGCAGAGAGATGAGGACATCTAAAAGAAATTCTCGACTGGTACTGTTTACACTTCTTACAAATGATAATATAAACACCAAACGCACTTAATAAAAGATGCATACAGTTTGTGAAAACAGCTCTGGGTTACACTCTTCATGTGTGTTTAAGCTTCACAAAAGGATATTTTAGAGTGTGGTGTGAAGCAGGCTGTATGTAAACTCTCACAGTCACATTCAGGTGAAAGGTTTATCCTTATCACTGTTAGACCTCCCTTTGGTTAATGTTAAAACTCAAGCTCTATTTTGGAGTGGGCCCAAAGGGTGAAGACAAGCTGATGTGTGAGGGATTCAAGATACTGTGTAGTTAATGTACATTCATTTAAAATTGCATAGAATGAAATCTATTCTGTTCTTCTATTCTTTAGTGGTTGGCATTATTTAATGTTTTTTTTTTCTACAGGGCTTTCTCTATGAGCTAGACAAGGTAAGTTGTGTATTAAAAGCTGTTATCATAACAATTTAAGAGATGCTTTTCTTGAACTATAGATCTACTCTGACTCATTAGAATTAATATCTGTCTTTAGAGCTTAGTTTTACTTAAATTTAAAGTTAAAGGCGCACTCTATAGCTTTTCTGCTGGAGGGTCCATCACCTACTTGTCTCCATGGATATGTTCTTGCTTTGGCTGGAATTTGGCATTTACTGCGGAGTTGGCCTGATGGTGTCTCCATGAAGATGGAGACAGTTTAATGCCATATTGTGGAACATTCCAGACAAAGCAATACCATCTATACAGAGACTAGCTGGTGGCAGACCCTTCAACAGATATAATGCATGCTTAAACCTAAATATTTTATTTTACAGCAAGTGAAAGTTACAGAGAGATTAATTCGGCGCTTGGAGTTTCACCTCAGTAAAGTAAGTAACACAATGGTCACATCAAAAACCTACAAAAGTACTAATCAAAAACAAATCAATTTCACTGTCTATTTGATCTTTTGTCCAGGTTGAAGAGTTGTATGAAGCCTACTGTTTGCAACGGAGGCTGCGGGATGGTGCTAATAAAATGGTGAAGGCGTTCTTGGCTTCACCGAGCAGTAAAGAAGCAAGGGAGAGTCTAGCAGAGGCCAATAAGGGTTATAAAGAGTACACAGAGGTAAACAGAACATCACAAAGCAAAGTTAAAATCTCATGCAAGATACTCAAAGCTGTATGGTCTTATACCTGTAGAACATGTGTGTGCTGGAGACTGACTTAGAAAACCACCTTGGAGAATTTCATATAAAGATGAAAGGTGAGACGCAAAATTGACATCTCAAATTAAATCTTCATTGCTACCACCACTGTTACATTATTAGACTGTATTATCATCACATCTTAAACAATTTTACATATCTTTCTTTTGTAACTTGTTCACACATTTAAGTGCAAATGTTTATGATTTGTCTAGGACTGGCTGGATTTGCAAGACTGTGTGCTGGTGATCAATATGAGGTAAAATCATAGACTATATAAAGAAGTGGACTAAGTGAGAGTGATATCACTGATCTAGTCAAATGAAGCTTACAGAGGCTTGCAGTTATAGGAGCAAATTAGGAATAGGAATTGATTTACAGTCAAAGTAGTAAAATAAAAACATGTCGAGTGGATTAATACGAACATTTTAAGAGTTGATGGAACTGTAAACAAGCCCACGCTCACTTCCTATTTGGAGCTCAGCAGCTAGTGGGTTAGCTATGTCAATTTATACATACCGTCTGTGGGTAAAATGCTCTTTTTCCTCTCTCTCTCCAAATCAGAATAAGTTTTATAGGCACAATAAGGGGTCAGATAGCTATACTATGTTTTACTGTTGTCTTTTGTGCAGATTTTTATGAGATATGGCCGACAGAGGTGGAAACTACGGGGCAAAATTGAAGTGAACTCTGGGCAGGTGTGGGACAGTGATGAAATGGTGTTCCAGCCACTCATCAATGAATTCCTCTCTGTTAAGGTCAGCGCATTTTTAAAATAGAGACCTAACAATTGAAATGGAATAGAAATAAAAAGAGAATAGAATTTACATTTGCAAATATTCTTTTAAAAGTGTAAAATGTTATGTGTTTTAATATTTTTGCATGTTCAGGTGACAGAGCTGAAGAGTTTGGCCAATCATGTAGTTGTAGGCAGTGTTTCCTGTGAGACTAAAGATCTCTTCGCTGCTTTACCTCAAACTGTTGCTGTGGATATTAATGACCTTGGGACAATTAAATTAAACCTAGAAGTGACCTGGAAGTAAGTTCTCTTTACACTCCCACTACTGTCCAATACATTAGAGAATACAAAAAATAAACATCACTTTTTTGCTTCTTCAGCCCGTTTGATAAAGAGGAGCAGGTGTCATTATCGAGCAGTGTAAACAAGGCTCCATCCGTCACAAAAAGATTCTCCACCATTTTCAACCAGAGCCCTCCTGATACTCCTTCTTTACGTGAACAAGCTTTCTATGTAAGTCCTGACCTGCTTTATTCAATCTGTATATTCACATTTTCTTGTCTTTCTTAGTGTAGTGGTATCATGATATTATAATGTCAAACTTTGAGACTATGGAAAAGAATCAGTACTTGACACAAATGTCTAAACCACAATGAATATAAAAACCCTCCTTGTTAGACAATATAATGATATTTTGAACAAAAATAATAGCAATTTCTTTCAGTAATTTTTATATAGATTAGGCCTGTCATGATAATTACTATATTGACTTATTGTTCAGTTCATGACAGATGGAAATTTTTCTATGTACTTTTTCTTTGTACTAAGATTTGAGCTGTGGAAGGTTGAATAAATAACTTCTATGACTTAGAAACTAACTATTCAAGTGTTTAATCCTGCAATTTATTCATTGTAGCTCGTGTTATTTTTAACAGTATTATACATTTACTTCTTTAATACATTTATTTCTTTAGGGTCATTATGTCAGAGGCATACATTTGTTTCAATATTATCCTTTATTGTCTATTTTCTTCAGCAATACCTCACACTTACTTCAAAATGGGTAATCATGGCAGGCCTAATATAAATCAAAATAATGTAAAACAGTTCGATTTTGGCCTGTTTATGTATTTTTCAGCAATGATACTTGTTCAAATGAGTATCTTGTTTTGATGCAAATTTAGTATAAATTACTATCTTGGCTTCGTTACTTTTTTACTTACTTTCACCAGCTGCTTAAACATATGCACTTTGGCTTGAGGTGGTTTCAGTTTTTAATCTTTCCAGCATTCATTTAAACAGGGCACACACTAAACAAACCTTTTTTGAGATATATATTTAAAGCACATGTGAATAGCAGCTTCCTCTGACTTTCCTGTTGCCTTTTGTTCCGCCCGGGCCCACTGCTCTGCTTCAGTCTCTGCCTCGGAGTCTGACCAGTAGGCAGCATTGGCCACTGCTGGACATTTTCAAAGACTCACTCATGCACAGCTGCTCCTGTAGTGACAGCTCACCAGCGAGACTGTCCCTGGCCGTAAGTTTAGTAGAAGAATAGAAGAGTTGAAATATTGTTACATTGTAGTAACTGTAGTAACCTTTTATTTGACATACTTCTGCCCTACTTTAGAGCCCACTTCTGTATTGGCTAACCATAGTGTGTTTAAAAAAAAAAGCTTGTACATCTCTCCACAATGTAAAAATCATCGTAAATTATAGCTGTCTATTTTCAGTATTTTGACTCTTTCAATTTATTTTATTCTGTCAGAACATGCTGCGACGTCATGAAGAGATGGAGAATGGAAGAGCCTGGTCAAACTCTTCTGAATCTTCTGATGACTCCTCCAGTCCTCAACTTCCAGCAAGCATGAAAACTATCCAGAAGGTAGCCAACAAGTATGACAGTCGAGATATCATATTAAATAAACTGAATAATATTTTTCCTATCTAATTATTACTGTATTTTATGTAAACTGTATTCCAGTACAGTTACTTTCACATTTGGTGGTATTCAGAATATTTCTTTCTAAAATCAGTGGAATATATTACAGTATTTTATCATGTAATTTAAGCTTCAAACTACTCTGAATCAGTGAGAAAAATAGAGAGGACTACTTTTGTGGTGAGTGCATGTATAATCTCCAATTGAGTGATAGGAAATGCTTTGGTGAAACAAATATGAAGCTGAAAAATGTTTTGTCTTTACTCAATAACTGAAATGCAACTCAATGTAAAAGTATTGTATTCAGAATACAGTACTCTGATTGACCCATGTATCAGAATATGTTGCAAAAATACATATTAATGCAGCTATTCAGTATTCTGTAACTAAATACATAAAAAAAAAAAATTCTTCCCATCACTGTTGGTTATCTCTGAGAGCATATCAAAATCATACTCTGAACATGTTTCTCTTCAGGCACCGCAAGAAGACACTACTCCAAAAGCTTCAAGAACGCCAGATCTTCAGTCAGTCAAGAGACGGAAATCTTCACTCCAGTCAAACCTGTCGCTGTGCACCGAGGACTCTGCACCTGTCACCTCCAGCTCCTCACACAACATCAGCATCATCAGTGAGGACCCAGACTCCAAATCACCAGCAGAGGGCAGCAGGTACCTCTTTCCTGATACATGTTTTTAATCATTGAAATTGTCTGACTGACATTTAGGTGTGTTTATTTTATATTTAACAAGAAACCTATTTTATTTTATCTGATATCAAATTTTGAAGATTTAAGTTCAAGTTAAAAGCTCACGTTGACTTCTTTTTATGTTGTGCTTTGACTCATTTGACTTGTGTTGGTCTACAGGCCGGAGGACAGTAGGACACTCACAGTGACTACAAAATCAGATCCCAAAGAAGATCCCACTCCCATAGCTGCTCTGGACGGGTCACTGAAAAGCCGAAACTTCTCGAGATCTCTGAGTCTCATTAGTGAAGGAAGTGCTGATGGTGTGGCGCTGTTGGACAAGCCCTTCTGTGAAGCCATTCCAGAAACATCTACAACATCTGGGACTGATATCACTGATGTCAAAGAGGACGTGTCTAATACTACTTCTGAACTTCCTGAAAACAAACCAAATAATGAAACTACAGATGAAACAAGTGTCACCCCAGAGCTGAGTGAATGTTCTCTCCCTGCTGCCTCCACTACTTCAAATGACCCCTCAGAAATGTCCAGTGAAAGTGATGTCACCTATCGAGCCCACTGGGTGTCTGTGGAGGAGGACACAACAGAGGCAGTGGCTGCAGATGTTTTGTCCAATGAAGGAGCTGAGTCTGTGGATAGTGAGCTGGCGCTGGCTTTAGGAGAGGCTCTGGGGGCTTTGGTGTCTTCCTTTGATGATTACAGAGGGCAGTTCCCGGAGTTACAACTGCTGGAACAAGAGCTGAAGTTACTGCAGACTACACTGGAGGTGAGGAAAAAATATTGTACAAAATGTGACAATTCAGTTAAAAATAAATATATAAAATAGAAAATGTTTTGGTGCTCAGGATAATGTACCCAGGATGTCTTAATACTGAATGAATATCTTTTTGGTGTTCTTTTATGATACTTAATGTGGACAGTAGGGGTCCTTCTTATGTCTTGTCAAAGCCGTAACATGTAAGGCCATAAACATCTGATGATATTTTAAAGTTTTACATCTGTTGTGTGTTTGTGTTTGTGTGTGTGTGTGTGTAGTGCGGCAGATACAGCCGGTCCTCCAGTCTGGTCAGCCTCAGTGTGGAAACTGCTCTGGGCAGCTTTGATTTCCTGAACATGTCTGACTGTGAGGAAGAGGAGGGGGAGAGGAGGAGTAATAATGAAAGGTAATGAAATGCTTTTCAGATAGAATTAAAGTATTGTTTGATTCCAGAAATATTTGGAAACCTCCATATGAGCCATAAAGTAAATCTTTTTTCTGTATTATATTTCTATAGGTTTTTACAGAAGAAAGGCTGGGATAGCCCCTCCTCTCTCTCTGCCCCCCTGACCACAGGCTGCAAGAGTCTGGACCAATGTCTAGAGGCTCATTTGAAGTACTGCAGTGCACAGCTGCTGGTAAATAATGACACACCATTTGTTTATCCAAACTCTTCAATATAAACTCTAAAAGAATTACGGTGAGATGACTTTAAACTTTATTGTCCCCGAGGGGACATTCATTTTCACAAACATAGAGCTTGTGTGACATATACACAGACAGACAGACAACATCATAACTACATAAACACAGTACAGACTACATTACGGTACACTCGTTGGGCCTGTTGTACAGGAATGTAAAGTGTTCACAAGTTGAAAAAAAGATTCAAAAGGCTTTATTGTCTGTAAAAAAAACAACAGAATATTGTCCCTTTCAGGCACATACATCCAATCTTTCATATACAGCTAATGGTTGCTTGAAATGATGTTAATTGTGTCATTATTATATATTTATATTTAAGATGTTTATAATATGATTTTTGTACTTTTGATCTCCACAGTGTCTTGGCATATTTGGTCCTCTGCGTTGCAGGGAGATGTATGCCTTAGACAGACTCCTGCGTGAAGCTCAGGTTTTCAAAATGATCAGACGTGTTGTCAAAAAGAATCCAAAGTGCTTCAAACAGCCAAACGAAGGTGAGATCATATTTAAGTAATGCATTTACTGCCTTCAGACCATTTATAACCTAAGATGGGTTATAAATAGAATTACAATTGTAGTAACTTTAATGAGACAACATGCTACTTATTATTTTTACTAATTAATCTTTTTCTGTCCTAAAATCCACAGTTATCCCTCAGTTGGGGCCTATTCAGGGAGCAGTGTCACTGTGGCAACAGTGTGTCCAACAGGGCTGTTTGTATATTGTCTCTGTGGATGCCTTTCAGAGGGCATTGTCTGACGTATACTCCAGTGTCCTACCAGAGAGGATGTCCAGCATGGTTGACACAGGTACAACACTATCAGTGATTTAGATAATGCTGATGAAATTTTCTTAGGTGGTATGTGGTACTGTGGTCCAAAGCAAGAAAAAGAGATAATATGATGAAGGCTTTTTGCTGAAATGTTGTCATAAACTTTTCTATTTTTGATATCTGCCATATAAGTGTGCTATGCATTTTTTCTATTTTAAATTGCTGCTCCTTGCATTTGCACCTCTTGAAGGACTTTGGTGTGTGTTTTCTGTTTCATTTCAAATTTTATTATTTATTCATCATTGTCTTTCTGTTTGTCCAGTGTTTCGGTCCCTGGCTGAACAAGTTCTGGATCAGAAACTGCCCCAAAGAGACTCCAATAAAGAAGCAGTGATGGTGACTTTGTTTCAGTGGTGGAACTACCTGGAGGCCAGCGGTGTGACTGACCTGGAGACCTACATTTCTGAGCTGGCAGAGGAAGGTAAAGTCACTTTAAAATGTGATTATCATGTTGAAGTTTACAATGTCTATTATTCTGGGTCTCAAAGAAAAAAAAATACTTCAGAAAGGCATGGTGAGTTTCTGTTTATTGTTAAGTAAAAGTTTATACACTGTTGAAAACAGAAGACTTTGTATCAAAATCACATTACAGCTTTACATTTTTACACGATTACTACGATATTTGTCAAATAATAATGTAATAATCAAACAAATTTATAGTAGCAAACTCACTAAGGTACAATGATACCTGCATCCATTAACTTTAAGGGCCCATATTATGCTATTTTCTATTTTCATACCGGGAGTTGTTTTGTTTCATTCACACATTTAACACACAGATCATGCATGTTTAGGCTGAATTCTCTCAAACAGAAAACACTGTGTTCCACTGTGTTATAAAACTCCATACATCTTCATTAGAATCCTTTGGATAAGTTCAGATCTGGAATTGCCAGTCTCTACTGAACTACACGTAAAAAGTTTTTAACTTGAAAACTAATGCCATGATATCACAATTTTGAGATTTGGAGATGTAGACAGACTAATAAACCAGGATTACTCAAACATGTGTGAATGAAACTAAACACAATTCCAGCTATGTTTTTGATAAGGTAACAACATTCTACCATGGCATAAGGCTCACAAGAGTCAATTTTGAGCAATATACAACCTTTTAAATATGAATAATTATATTGTTTTGTCTTTCTTTAGTGTGGCTGGTGCAGAACTTGGCATCACTTGATCAAGATGTGATCGTGAAAGTCCTTAGAAACCCAGTCAAATGCAGCCTTAAGAAGCAGGGCATTCATGCTGTGGCCAAACTGTTAAAAGACCCACGAGGAAAAGTATCAGCGTCTGCCAGCTCAGTACTCAGGGGCCTGGCCAGTCAACCCAGACCAAGAGAACAGGTGAGAGGAGAAGCAACCTAATACACACACAATGTACATTCACAAACAATATTTTTTATATATATCGACTTGTAGATTTAAAGATGTATTGCATAACTTTTCTGGTTACTTGCCACCATAGAGATATTATTGCTTTACCTGGAATGTTCCATAGTATGACATTAAACACATCTATCTAGCATTTATTACAGGTGTTTTTATTGCTCAAAAATACATTCTGTGAATAGGGGTGACTCTCCACAGATCTGACCTATAATGTAGCCAAAGTTGTCTGCCTGGAGATAGATAGGTTTAATCGGAACATTCTAGACAAAGCAATAATATCTCCACCAGAAAAGTTGCGCAATGCACTTTTTAAAAAACAAATAAAAATTGCATGAAATAAAACACAAAAAGTCACTTTTCAGTCGTGCCTTTGTGTTTTATGGTAAAATTACTTTTTGGACAGCTATGAAATAAAATCAATAAACAGTATGATTGTCAATGTTTGGGTTGGGGGATCTGCCAGTGCACAGCTGGAAGCACAAATGATCGATACTGTCATTAAACTGGTGTTAGGCCCTGGTCAACTGTTTGGAACTGCTAGAGGATGAGAACGTTGCAACAAGAATCTGTGGATGCAAAGCTCTGGCCTGTTTAAAGGTAAATACAACAAAATATTGGATTTAATTGTAATCTATTTAGATGATGTTTCATATTGGGTTTCATATTGTGTTTTCCAGGCCAAAGAAAGCATTGAGCAGTTGGTGTATCTTTGTCAGACGGATAAGGATGATGTCCGAGATGCTGTCAAACAATGTTTACTCGTATTAGGTAAACCAGCAAGATTAAAAAAAATGTTTTGAGATTAGACTATTAAAGGGCCCATCTTATACAATTTTCTGTTTTTATAATGTTGTTTCCTCTTTAAAACAAACCCAGAGTTGGTTTTGTTTCATTTACATATGTTTAACATCCAAATTCTGCATATTTTCTCAAACACTCTTCCACCTTGTGATGTCAGGAAGTGCTCCACTGTGTTTTTAAACGCCATATATCTTTAATAGAATCATTTGGAAAATTTCAGCCCTACAATTGCTTGTCTCTCCTAAAATTAAGGTAAAATGCTTTTAACTTGAAAACTACTTGCAATGGCATCACAAGGTGGAACAGAACATTCTGAGCTTTGGAGATGTAGACAGACTAATAATAGTGTTATTCAAACATGCGTGAATAAAACAAAACACAATTCCATGTCTGTTTTTGAGGAGATAATGACATTATAACATGGCTTAAAGCTCACAAGAGTAAATTTTGTGTAGTATAGGACCTTTTTAAAATAGAGTAACAGTGTTTTAATGTATATGTTCAGGTGAAGAAGGGAAGATGGCCATCAGACACATTGAGACATCGCAGGACAGCATACCAAGACTCTTTGCACCTGGGAGCATGACAAGCACTGCCTTTTAAAATTAAATTTAACTTTAAACACAAATGAACAAGGCGATACAAAAGTAGAGCTGCTTGAATCTAAGCTAAGTGTTTCCTGGTCTGTTTTTGTTGTCAGAGCTTTAGGGCCAGTGCTGTAACTAAATGGTTTTCTATTGAGTCATGTACTTTTATTTTAAATACTATCTATTTAATTCTGTATATTATATATTATTTATCCATTTGCACATCTAAAACACAAGTGCCAATTCAATTCCCTTGCAACAACACTGGCCTAATGAATTTAAAAGACATTAAGTGCCAAAAGGTAAGTTTATAAATGGTTATATATAAATTCAGCATTTTCACTGTGATAAGAGGATTTTGACTGTCTTCTCCAATGCCAGGGTTTTGGACAGATCTAAGCAGGGGTCTAATATTGGCCTGTGGTGTTTTTAATATAAAATGTTTTATTTTTTTTATAGTTTTACTTATATCTGGGGTAATGCTCTAATAAAAAATATGTTCCTTAAAAATGTGTGCTCCTAATTGTTCAGGAAATACAAATTGTTCTTTGCAGTTGTACTACATGTTTTGTACTCGGTAAAAATATATACTCATCTGTTTACTGCTTGACCCTGTATATGTATGAAGCACAGTGCCAGCTTGTGGCTGAATATACAAACAGCAACTGCTGCTTATCAGACCAGGTCCAGATAATAGTCCAGATAATAGACTCTATAAAGTATGTATACAGTCTGTGGTCCAGACATAAAACACAATACTCACGTTTTCATGCCCAGAACCACTTCTTCACAGGGCTGGACTGCTACTGCTCACAACTTCTACCATTATCGTTACTCTGACC
The DNA here is from genome assembly GCF_026225935.1 of Boleophthalmus pectinirostris. Classification (NCBI taxonomy): domain Eukaryota; kingdom Metazoa; phylum Chordata; class Actinopteri; order Gobiiformes; family Gobiidae; genus Boleophthalmus; species Boleophthalmus pectinirostris. The sequence goes on from NW_026571152.1 coordinate 24,383,881, forward strand.
GCCAAAGTGACATGAATTGAACCCATGAGTTCCAGATTGACTCGAGCTTTTGAAGTAAAACAATTTCTGATGAAATCCATCAAAAGCCATAAGGCCTCTCTCGTGCTGATGAAAAGTCTATAGATTTTTTGAACCAATTACTCCAAACCCCAAGTAATGAAAGTGAAGCACCGGTCGGCAACACAACCTGTGTGGAGGACCAGTCTAAAAGGGGGAAAAAAGTCTGTAGACATATCTAGCCACAAGGTGTCTCTTTATGCCAGCCCTAAGCATGGATAAATAATGAGGGTTACAGGGAAAAGGGCATCCAGTTGAAAAATCAACTATTGAGTTGTGACCCCTGTAAACACAATAAAAACCTACGGTGTTTTAGATAATTACCTTTGTCCAGCTCTGTCATTGTAGAATACTCATATAAATTAATTCAAATCTGGCCATTCAAAGTGTATTATTTGTTGAGGTCTTTACCTGTAATTTCTGCTCATCATTTTGACTGTTCATTGTTGGCTCGACAGTGATCTGATTACAGGCTTCTCTCTGTGCGCTTCACTGACTCCCAATACCTTTTCTCCTTCTAAGGACAGCCCACTTTGCCACTGAATCAACACATTTATTGACATCATAATCACTCTGTGCTCTCCGGGCACAAAGACTTTACCCACAATCCCCCAGGAGCATGTACAGGGGTCAAACCGTGGCCCGACAGAGGCAGAGTTTATGATTGGATGTTTACAAAGATAGATGTCACCTCAAATTGACTTAAGAGTTCACCAAGTTTGACAAAATGTTTTTTTTTTTTTTTTTTTTTTTTTAATTGCAAAGCTCTTACTTTTATAACTCTGGAATGCTTATTTTTAATCTATTGCAAATGTGTATTACAATATCAGTTAAAAGGCCTATTACTCTATTTTCTGATCTATGTTATAATGTTTTTTCCTCATCACAAACAGACCTGGAGTTTTGATTCAAATTCATTGATTAAATCTGAATATTTAGGAGTTGTTCTCTCAAACTGAAAACATTCTCGCAAGATGAACAGTGCTCCACTGTGTTTAGAAATTCCATACACCTTCACTAGAATCATTAGATAATTTCAGCCCTGGAACTGCCAGTTTATACTGAACAAAAGGTAAAAGGCGCTGTTAATTTGAAAACTACCATTTCAGGACATCACAAGGTGGAGCTGAGTTTTTAGAGCTTTGGAGATGTAGACAGATAATAATGGATTACTCAAACACACAAACACAAAACTCCATGTATGTTTTTGATGAGGTAACAACATTACAACATGACTTAAAGCTCACAAGAGTCAACGTCGCCCAATATCGGACCTTTAAAATTCATCCATCCCAAAAACCAAGCATTCAGACAGACTTATATTACCTCTGCTACAGCTCATACTGCGATGTTGTCCTGATGCGTCTATACCTTTTGACATGTTCCCTGAGTCTGGTGTGTAATTTTAGGTAAATAATAGCTGTTATACAGAGATCACAGCTGAAGACATGTGACAGAATGAAGATGAAGACAGCTCCAGATGATGATTGGGCGAGAGAATTAGTTTTCGATTAGCTCCAATGTCAGGTCATAATGTCAGCTCTCTGTCTGAGTCGCTGGTCGATACAACATCACACAGACTGGAACTCACACCTTTGCTGTCACAAGCACAATTACTCAATGCTTTTGGTCTTCAAATCTTTGGTACAATCAGAATAAACTTTGTAACTATTGTCACACAGCATTCACTAAAAGGTCCATGTTAGGCTTTTTTTTTTATCTGTGTTATAATGTTGTTTCATCATCACAAACAAACCAGGAGTTGTGTTTTGTTTCATTCACGTCTAATGCACAAATCTTGCATATTTAGGCAGAGGTCTTCTTACAAACTGAAAATACTCTGTTGCACCTTGTGATGTCATGTGCTAATACAGGAAGTGTTCCACTGTGTTTTTAAACTCCACCTTCAGTAGTATCTTAATTGAGGGAGATATTAGAGCATTTAAAGGTCCTATATTAAACAAAACTGACTATTGTGAGCTTTAAACCCTGTTGTTAAGCAATGATGTTACCTCATCAAAAACATACCTGGAGTTGTGTTTTGTTTCATTCACACCTGTATTATTCGTCTGTCTACATCTCCAGCGCTCAAAATCCTCTGTTCCACCTAGTGATGTCAAGCGGTAGTTTTCAAGTTAACAGCCACCATTTACTTTTTGTTCAGTAGAGATTGGCAGTTCCACAGATGAATTTAACCAAATGAGTCTGGTGAAAGTGAATGGAGTTTAAAAACAAATTGGAGCTGTAATACCACCACCTGTAGGGGCGCCAGTAGCTCAGTTGGTAGAGTGATTGTCCACTGATATGAAAGTTGGCAGTTCGAATTCTGCTCCCGACATAAAACATCATTGGTTGAGAAGTCAGGTCTGTGATTCCAGCTCCCACAGATGAATGCTGTCATTGTCCTTGGGCAAGACACTTAACCCACCTTGCCCCCAGTGTTTACGTACACTGGTGTGTGAATGTGTGAATGGGTGATTGGTTCCTTGTTGTAAAGCGCTTTGAGTGCCTTGAAGGCGGAAAAGCCATTTACCACATGATATAACAAGGTAGATTGGAGAATTTATTTGAGAGAAGAACTCAGCCTAAATATACAGGGATTGTGAATGAAACAAAACACAAGTCCATTTAAGGAAACAACAATAAAACATAGATCACAAAATAGTGTAACATGGGCCCTTTAATTATTTTGCCAAGGTTCTTAACATCCGTGGATCTGCATTTTTTAATTATATATATATATTTTTGTATTTTTACTACTGTGTTTTTTTCTCCTTTTTTTAAATCTCAGTACAATCTTTAGTGTACTGTCCTTGTCCTCATTTTATCCATTCATCATTATGGGTCATTAGCAAGCCCCATTTCAAAACACAGTCACACACTTTATCTGGTAAGTCTTATAACGTGTCTTTTGTGCCAGTCTCCACACACACAAGTTAATGAAGTGTAAATTATATTCTCACCAGAACGCAGACACCAAAATGAAATTTACACTTTAAGAAACTGTGGCTGCGGTACAGTACATGTGGCACAGACTTGTGACAGATTTTAAGGTGTTGTGTGTCTGCTTCAGTAACCATGAGGAATATTTTCTGACAGTGAAGAGAGACTGTCACACCACTTTTGTTCAATGTGCTGCTTAGAACTTAAATAGCATGTACAAGGGTCAAATGCAGGGGACTATAGCCATTAAAGGCCCTATATTACATTATTTTGTGATCTATATTATAATGTTGTTTCCTCATTGCAAACATGCCTAGAGTTGTGTTTCGTTTCATTCACCCATGTTTAACACACAAAACCTGCATATTTAGGCTGTGTTCTTCTCCCGAGCTGAAAACACTCCACCTTGTGATGTCATGTGGTAATATAGGAAGTACTCAGTTGTGTTTTTAAACTCCATACCCCTTCACTAGAATCATTTGGATCATTTCAGCCCTGGAATTGCCAATCTAAACAAAAGGAAAAAGGTAGCTGCTGATTTGAAAACTACAGCTTCATGACATAACAAGGTTTAACAGAGCATTTTGAGATGTAGACAGGTTAATAATAACGGATTACTCAATGTGTGAATGAAACAAAACACAACTTGAGGTATGTTTTTGAGGAACATTATAACACAGTTTAACACTCCCAATAATTTATTTTGTGAAATATAGGAGCTTTAATCTTGATCTGTTCATGCCAGAAAGCGATTGACTGGCATAAAAGAAAAAATATATAATATTTTTGATCATATTAATAGCCTAATTTGTGTATTTCATGACCACAAGAATGTTCACTCACACGTGGATCCTCGTTTTGGTTTCGTTTTATCCGTTTTTGAAAAGGGTCCAGTCTTTGTGTTTGAGGCCTATAAGAGAGTGAGGAGGGAGAGAGAGGAGAGAGGGGTGGGGGGTGTAAACTGGCAACAGATGCTCTCATTTTCACCTCAGCTTTGTGTGAGCCTTTTACAAGTATGACGCTTTGTCTTCCTTTGCTAATAAAAGGCCAAACGGGTCCAGAGACATCACATCAATCAAAACTTTCCCAAAATAATGATAGATTTGAGTAAAAAAAAAAAAACAAATAACAAAAAAACACACACACAATTTTTGCAGTGAATGTGAATTTGTCTCCTACATTCTAGATGACGCTGCAGCCCTCCAATCACAATTGACCACTTAAAGGTCCTATATTACGCAAAAATGATTCTTGTGAGGTTTAAGCCATGTTACAATTAGAATATTGTTACCTCATTAAAAACATTCTACCTTGAGTTGTGTTTTGTCTCATTCACATATGTTTGAGTAATCCTTTATTTTTAGTCATCTCCAAATGCTCTGTTCCACCTTGTTATGTCAAGTGCAGGTACTTTTCAGGTTAACAGCTACCTTTTACTTTTTGTTCAGTAGAGATTGGCAATTTCAGGGCTGAAATCGTCCAAATGATTCTAGTGAAGGTGTATGAGGTTTTAAAACACAAAGGAGCACTTCCTGTAATACCACATGACATCACAAGGTAGAACAGAGTGTTTTCAGTTTGAGAGAAGAACTCAAACTAAATATGCATGGTTTGTGTGTTAAAGATATGTAAATGAAACAAACACAATTACGGGTACGTTTTTGATGAGGAAACATTATAACATAAATCTGTAAATAGCGTAATATGCGCCCTGTAAGACTTTCATTGGTATCCGTATCTATTTTATTGCAATACAATTTTGCGTTCTAGTAGAAAAGACACACATTACTTGCCTTTAGTGAATCAAAACTTTGGATGAGTGATCAAAAGAGATTCAGAAACCTATCAGATACAAACTGACCATCTCCACAGTTCCTCTGCAGGTCACATCAGACAAGTAATTACAAACTTGGGCTCAAACTTTATTTACAACCGTTCTTAACAGTGACAGATCTGTAACAAGGCAGTCACCTCAGTCAATACAATTATGAAGCAAGTGAGCAGAAAATCACCACTCATACCATCCAGAAGAGACAGTTTCTTGTTTTAATAGTCGGGGCACTGTCCAAGACCATTTACCCGGCTCCAAGCATTTCTTTAATTGCTTCAGTTTTGATAACAGCAGGCTAGATTAACAGAACAGAAACGATCATTTAAATGCTATTCTATTAAGCACACACCAGCTTGGGTGTGACAGCACTGCCAAATTTAGTTATAGTTCATCCCGGTCTTTCTATTGTTGTCTTAAGTTGTTCCTGTTGAGTTGGTATGAATTTCCTGTTCACTTGATTTACTTCACACGTACAATTAAAGGAGTGTATGGATCAGTACACAGACACATACAATTACATCAGCGCATGCATGATTGGGTCTGCTGCAGTTCCAACATTCACATCACAGAGGCCCTCCTGATAGTGTGGGATCGCAAACACTGCATTAAGATTCATTAGCAGATCCACAAAAAACACTGGCGCCGAGTTCAAACTGGGAGGGAATTTTTAGATACTAGCTACTCTGTCAAATATACTTTACTTTATCACAGCTTTAATTGAATTGTTTAGTTTGTATAAACAAATGGTGTGACTACTGAAGTTGAACAAAGTGTAATTAGCTGTAAAACTTCAGGTATGCATTTTCACAAAGGTATGTTCAAAGAATATTTCAGATCAGTTTAAGCCACTACTTTAACAATACAGATGAGACTGACTACAGTGTTCTCAGTATGCAGAACCTGAAGTTATGTGGTCACTGCAATGAGCTGAAAAGATCACAGACACATGCTGTAACAAAATTAGTTTCCTCTGAAGGTCCTTTAAAGATAGATATTAAGTTACTCACTCTTCAGTTGAGGCAGCTGAGAAGGGTCGGCTATATTCCTGTATTCCTATCATGTTACTCTTGTGAGCTTTTAACCATTTTATAATGCTGTTTCTTCTTCAAAAACATACTGGAGTTGTGTTTTGTTTCCTTCACATGCAATTGAGTAATCCTGCATTATTAGGTTGTCTACATCCACAAAACTCAAAATGCTCTGTTCCACCTAGTGATGTCATGAAGCAATATAGTTCAAGTTAATAACTACCTTTTACCTGTAATTCAGTACAGGAAATTCCAGGGCTGAAAACATACAAATGGAATGGTGAAGGTGTATGGAGTTTAAAAACACAGTGGTGTACTTCCTGTTTTACCACATGACATCACAAGGTGAAACAGTGTGTTTTTTCTGTTTGAGAGAAGAACTCAGCCTAAATATGCAGGTTTTATGTGTTAAACATGTGTGAATGAAACAAAACACAACTCCAGGTACGTTTGTGATGAGGAAACAACATTATAACAGAGATCAGAAAATATGGACAATAATATGGACCTTTTATCTAGGAGAAGATGAATATGGAAATTCTAAAACCTAGATTTGGATTTTGGGTTTGAAATAAATGATTTGGAATAAGTTTCTTAGCCCACCTCTCTCTAAAATTACTGTGAGGCATAAGTGAATTACTTAAATGTAATTGTTTTTAATGGCGGATGCTGTTATTGTACTAACACCTCTCTAATGAACAGCTGTTCTGTTTGTCTTGTTTGTGTGTTAGTGGATATGCGTGTGTGAGTGTGAATCATAAACTGACTCGGGTCAATGATTTTCTCTCAGAGATGAGGTGATGGTACCTGGCTTATTAATTAATTTTAATCATCTTTTGTAATTAACTAAAGATGTGTCTGATGAGAGTGTGCAGGAGCTTACACTTCATACACGATTTATTCGCACTATTTATGTCCTTCCTCACTTACAAATATGCCTGTCAAACTAATAATACAAATTTGGTTTGTTGTAGAAATAAATAAATAAAAGCTATAGATTGATGAAACTCAGAATCCAGATCGGTGAGGTGGGTATTTATCACATGGTAGGGGCTGAACTCACATCATGGTGAGCTTTTACTTCATAGGGAGTATATATTAGATCAGTTACATGATTTATTGATCAGATATGGGTTAATTTAGGTTAAGAATCAGGTAAGTAAATTGTAGTATTTCTGTGTATTTGCACTGTAAATATTAGAGCCTATTTTGATTATGGCCTTTCATTAATCTGTTTAATAAATAATATATAGCCTATTTCTATGACTAGAGCACGGGCAGCTTAGGCATGTGCTTGTTTAAAGGCCATAATCAAAATAGGCTATAATAAAGTGAAATCATTAAAATACCCACACACTACAGTCCCAGTGTGGTTTCTTTACAAAAATGGGTGACAGACACAGGAAGTCGGGTCAAAGAGGTGTCTGTGTCACCTCATCTACAGATCCCATTTCAATTAACAGATCAAGTCTTGAGTGGTGCCAGACCAGCGTGTGGTCACAGACTGTATCTTTGCGCTAACTGCGCTTTTTGTAGGCTCGTGGACGATTCAATTAGGCGATTATTGGCACCATTTTGGACAGAATACGTACCTCTAGATCGTAGTATCTGCTGAAAGAGATGAACGGCTGGCAATGCAAAATCAAACGGTAAATCCACAGACTGCAGTCTATGGGTAAATCACAAAGATCACATGCCTCCGTCCCCCAGTCCAGCAGGGGTCAGTACTGCGCCTTCACGGTGCCGCGTTGACCCGCCGCACTGAGCAGAGGAGCGGATCCGCGGACCGTGGTGTTTACACATGGGTCTAGAGGAGAGGAGCTCTCCGATCTCATGGTACAAACCAAGTTTCAGATTAAGTCGATCTTTCAGAAGACTCAAAGTGTGACTATTCCAATATTTCCTCGTCTGTTTTACAAGCTGACACACGATGACACAGGCTACCATATAACCAGACCTAGGCTAGGTTAGCATGGTGTGTGAGTTAGGTGATATTTGATAAAAATGCATCAGTTTATCAGTAGATATAAAATGTGCCTCTTTTCTCAGGACTGTGCTGTTTTTCCTCAATGGTTTAGTGCAGTGTGTTTCTGGTGCTAACTTTTCATCTACATTTAACCAGTAGTAATGTATTTGTTGTTTGTTTCTCTTTATTTTACAATGTTCATGCTGTTAGGTTGTTAACAGTGAGACGAATAGTTCTTCTAACACCTGATGTGGTTTGTTTTTGCAGCAGACATGTGTGCATCATCTTGTGAAAAGGATCTTTATGCAGTGTTAGGAGCCAATCCATCAGAGTCCACAGAGGAGTTAAGACATCGCTATCAGCAATTGGTCCTGAAGGTATAGGAGTTGTCCTGATTCTGAACATTTTTACGTTTACACATCAGGACTGTAAAATTTAGCTCAATCAAATCAATATAATTATTGCAGAGTTTGTAATTAGAAAACTGAAGACTGCTCTTAATTATTCAAATAACATACACCCTCTTCAGAGACCTAAATATCTTATCCTGGAATCTTATCATGTATACAGCGCATTTGGCCTGTAGTTTACTCATCTATAAAAAGCATGGGATTAAGCAGTGTGTTCATCACTGTTCTCTTTTGCACATGCAGTGTCATCCCGATCGTCTCAGTGGACATAGTTCATCTGAGGCAGAGATGGGTTTGAAGAGGTTTCTTGAAGTTGATGCTGCCTGGAAAATTTTGAGCGATGAAAATAAGAGAAGAGATTATGATCTGCTAAGAAGAGGTACGATTTTCAAACAATATAAAGATTTAATTGTCTTTACCTTGATTTCATAGTTCTACCAGATTGAACTGCATGGTGCATGTCGAGGAGTCCACCAGAGGGCGCACTTGTTTCGTGTAGTCGTGTGGAGTTGAGTTTTCTCTGGGTCAGTGGAGGAGAGTGTTGAGTGGTTGGTGGGAAATTGTAGATTAATACCTGCTGACTTATGGGACATTACACTTACATTTATTTTACACTCTTTGAGAAAATAGGGGTCTGAGGGTGCTTACCTATTACATAGAACATCACCTGTTACAAAGTATGTATGCGTATTGTGCACGTTTGTGATACTTGTAACTACACACACTTTAAACACTGATCTGGAGGCTGTGAATAACATAAATGACATTAACAATGTACCACTGAATGCTGCTGTATTCTGCCTACATATTGTAAAGTAGTAAAGAAAGAAAGAAAGAATGGAAAGAAAGAATGGAAAGTGAAAGAAAGTATCTTGACATTGAATTAACCTCAGACTAAACTACAGAATAAATGTTGTGTGTAAGCATTAATTCCCATGCCATACAAAAGTACTGCACTTTTCAATTAACTTAATTTGTCTTTTCAGCTCATGACCTAAAGCAGGACTGGCCTGTGGATTCAACTGTTTTCTTGGAGGACATGATATGGAATAATGGTCTGTGCAATTGAATTCACAGATTAAATGCATTTATGCGCCTCTACATTTATATGTATTTTTTATAATTATTTATTTGTGCTATTTGTTTTTTAGCTGTTAATATTATGTCATTTGAAATAGGTCAAAAGTGTTATCTGTACTGTACTATTATCTCTACCATATACTGTTTTGTGTACTATATTATAACTTAACAAGATGTAGATCATTACAGAAAACATTTTTTGTAAATACAAGTTCAAGACCTAATTCTTTGTCTTAACACAAAATTAGTAGATAGCAATAAGAAGCATCAATGCATTTAGTATAGTAATATTTTAAACAATGAATTCAAAGTAAGAGTTTATCATGTCAGTTGATACAAATTGATCTATATATTTTAAAGGCCCATTCTTTTATGTGTTTTCAGATGAGCGCTTATACACACATTGCTGTCGCTGTGGAGGGGCTTTTATCATTGACGAAGAGGAGGTTCAGGAGGAGACTCTGAGATCATCATCACAAGAAGAAGAGCAGACGACCAGAGGACAGAGCAAAGGAGTGATTGTGTGCTGTGATACATGCTCTTTAAGTGTTTATGTCACATGGACAAATCTACCTCAGAGCTGACAGGACCTTTTCTACACTAATTTCAGTGTTTTAAAGTTATGGTTTATAACTTATATTTTCTTAACAATATTTAAAAAGTTTACATGTGTTGAAGGGAGTAATGCACAATCCGTTTGGCAAATGAACCTTTACTGCCAATGACCGACAGTAATTTTCTTCTATAATAATAAATGGAACTTCATCCAAAGTTGTTTATATATTTTCATGTATAATTAAGTATAATGATATAAGTAAAGATTTTTTATGAATGAAAACAGTACACAAAGTTTTTTTTTTTTTTTTTTTTTTATGTATTTGTCAGAAAAATGGGATGACAACATTAAAAACCCAATTTCACACTTGAGTTCAATGTGTTCAACATTAAAAAAAAGCATTTTGGACATTTTTCTGTATTTCAAATTAATCTCGCCATTTTCCATTTTACCTCAGTTTCTTCTTTTTTTTCCTCTATAGCTGACATAAAATAATCAGTGAACTATTGTTCAAAAATTGTCATTTTAGAAATGTAGTCTAAGATGAATAATACCTACAGTATAATGCCATTCTTTTTTATTCACATTTTTATTTGCGTTTTTGTAAAGACAGTTGCAGGGACAGTAATGAACGTGAGCTGTCAGGAGTGGGGCTGAAATCACCATGGAGATTCCTCTGAGGAGAAGTGAGGCTTGGATCAGGGCCTTCACAAAACTCTGGGGTTTTGCTGCATGTTCAAACATGTCTCTGCTTCTGCGCTTTGCAGTTCTGAAGTGAACCGCTACTACTGCTACTACTACTGCGGTTCAGACTAGGGTATGGGACCATTAACAGGTGTCCACTGTGATACTCACAGATTAAAAAATATATAATTCAGTGTTCAAGGGGTTCAACTTCCTGTTTTATGTAACATTTTGAGGGCTTATTTTCTTTTAAAATTGGTAATTGCAATTGCTCTTTTTTCATTATTCAAAAACCTATGGATAAGATAAAACACAAAAGGAAAATACGCTACTCAATTTTTGTATCTATTCCAAGACATATTCCTGTTGTGAGTGACTATATATAAAACAAATTAATATTCAAGTAATTAATTCTTCAAAAACAAAAATGAGAATAATCACCCACATACTGTATCTAAATTAACATATTTGTTGATTTAAACTTTTAACTCTAGAACATGTGCAAGGATCTGCTGTGAAAATCAAACTTAAGTATCCCTGCAACATTCTAAAGCACATTGCAGTTCATTTGTATAGTAAAAAGAAACACATTGTGCGACCCTGTAAAATTATCTGGTGACCCACTGGGGGTCCCAACCCTTAGCTTCAGACACAGTGTTGTAAATGACAGAGCTATTGTCCTCTCTGCGGGGATGTGACAAGACGCACAAAGGGATAAAGACTGGTAATGACTCTGCTTTCTGTGGTCACTCAGGCTTCAAAGGTCACAGCTGACAGAGGCGCAGAGAGAAGACCGTCTCCATCTATTCACCCCACACTGGCCCATCTTCAAGTCTTCACCTGAGAAGTTGGGAGTTTGACAGTTAAGATGAGGTATGACTCACTTGTGTCTTGTGCTAATGACTTTACCTCCATGGTGATTTTGGGCAGCCTGATTTGATGGAGAGAGTGAGAGGGGGAGACAGAGGAGGGGTGCATAGTGGGGAGTGACAGCTGATGCTCAAATAAGGGGTTGCTCGAATATTGAAGGCACAGACAAGAGACATGCTGGGACACAAAATCGCTCTCACCAACACACTACCTGTAATTAGAATGCTTTAGATCCCTTTCTCCATGCCCGCCCCAGCCCCACCTGTCCCTCCAACACGCGTTTAAAACCTCCTCATCAACAGTAATTACACAAAATGGAGCCTTTATGATTCAACTATTGATTCAAACATTTTTATTTGTAGTGCATTATATTATTAGAGTAAAACTGAGTGGTTATTTTGGTCTATTTGGATCACAGTGCTGTACAAATTGCTTTCTCTGTGTGTTCTTTTAATTAAGTACTCTCAATTTGATAATCCTAAGCACTATGTAACTTTTCTAGTGGAGTGTCTGTCTCTGTGCTTTATCTGGAATGTAAACTTTACTAACTTCTTAAAGACAAGCAGGCAATACTACAAGGCCAAGTTACAGATCAGATCTGTGCAGTGGCACTCCCATTCACAGAAAAAAAGCATGTTTTTCAAGATATTGTTTTAACAGTAAAAACACCTGTCATTGAGTCTATGCAAGATAGTTATTGTTAATGCTATATGATGGAATATTTGAAGCAAAACAACAACATCTCCATGGAGACCAGCATGTGGTGTACCCCTGAAGTTTCACAGTGGTCTGCCACCTGCTTGTCTCCACAGAAATGTTTTTGCCTTGTCTAGAATGTTCCACAGTCTTGATTAAACTTATCTATCATGAAGGAGACCAGCAGGTTAAGGCACAACACTACATTTAATTTCAATTCAGATCTGTGGAGTCGCCCCTGTTCACAGAAAGAATTATTGTATTTTTGAGCAATAGAAACACGCGTAATGCACACATGCTAGATATAAATTTTTAAAGCCATACCGTGGAATATTCCAGACAAAGCAATAACATCTCAGTTGAGACAAGAAGGTAGCGGACCCTCCACCAGAAAAGTTGCACTATACACACTATACAATACTATACACACTATATCACACTATACAATATAGGCAGAAGGAAATACAAATGTGTTCTGTAATATATGAGATATGTTTATTAGTTCAGCAGTTCATATCTCAGTGTTCTTTTAGTTTAAAAAGTGCATTATAAACCAAATCTTTATTTGCAAAAAATGTTATTGTAACTGGAGTACGTGTACTTTTAGGAAAATTGTTCTGCTAGACTAGGTTCCACCACAGTATACTGGCAAAATTGATTTGCGAGCATTATTTCAGTACTACATTGTACTTCTTGTTGACGCAGCCTATCATCAGATGCTGGGCTGTTGACACCTCTCCTCCGGTGACCACCTTGTTAAAAGAGAAGTCAGGTCCTTAGAGTGTTTCCTAATTGCATGTAGCTACCCCAGAGATCTGCAGGCCTTATTATCTCATTAGCGAGTGGTTAGCTTGTTATATTTTATAGGGTTTTTGGATCTTTCAGCCAACCCCTGGCCTCAAAAATAATTTGTGACCTTTGGATAACTTGATAACATAAGACTGTACTGAATTCAACTGCACTGCCAGCACATGTGACCTGAGACCTGTTCAGCTGTAGTGCTTTTATTTTAGAAATCTTTATACAATAAATGTTCATGTGAACATCACCAGATAATTTTACAGCGACTGGCAGGTGTACACTGTGGCACAAATTCAGTTTTTAAAACAAACCCAAGCTCCTTTGTGTGTAGCCATATAAAAATTACAATTACTGAACAGCACATAATAAATACACTACTTGTGATTATACAACAATGGCATCAAAATACCTCTCAGTTAATTTTCCCAGTTCTGTTTGCCCCCCAGAAGCTTGTACCCCATTGAGACCCCCTACTCTGTGACCCACCATGACCCATGCGCCTCCCCCACTCCCAGTGGTGCTGGTGCTAAAGAGGCTCCTACACTTTATTCTTAACAATCACAAATAGTCATCTTCACAGAACTAGATATGTGGTGCACAAGTGTTTGTTTGGGCACTTAAAGCATGTTTACGGAGCTTTTCACTCACTCAGATGACCAAACATAACTCTTAAATCCAGTTCCATAATGTCTCAGCCCCTTGCCTGAATACCAACTTCTCTGACCACTGCCATTCCTTTTTCTAATAATGATCTTTTTACAAAGTCATTGTCAACAAAGTCAAATCATGCATTTTGACTGTCCCCTTCACCAAACTTTAATTAAAAGAAATACCTAAACTGATTTGTGGAATTTTAATCTTCATTTCTTCCTCATTTGTAAATCCCCTATCATTCGGTTGATGTTTCCATCTCACTAATGAAGTGAGAAGCAATTTGTGAATGAACATTCACTGCTTAAAACGTTTATGATGATCACTAAAAATGCAATTTTTCTGTCACTGAAATTTTATAAACATGTGAAGTGAAGGAACACTCTTAATATCTTTATTTGCTGTGACTTTGTACTGGAGGTCCAGTCTGTCTCCTGTACACCTAAAAAAAGCAGGAGGCCTTCAAGAGTAAAGGAACCAGTAACCTGGGTATGGATATGGCATGACAGTTACAAGTCAAGTCATTACTACAGTGAATTTTTAGTGTTTTAGTGTTTGTTCAACAGATGTTGTTTATTTACATTATACCTAAAAGACTGAAGATTATTTGAACAACCAGAGATTTCCACCCTAAAGCTTTAGCTGAAGATGCTTGTCTCATCAGACAGCTGTTACCCGTCCCTCTTTATTTGTGACTAAATGTTGATTCAGGGCAGTCTCCTTTATTTGTGAATGAATATACTTTATTTAGCCAGTGCTGACATGTATTGAGCTTGTTCAATCAGCCTGAAGCATGTCTGTTATGAGTCAAGCTGAACTCTTGACTGAGCATCCCCACTGGAATCCCCTCCATTCTGTCACTCATTCATCTGCAGCTCCTGTGTCCTGGGCCCACCAGGCCGGGGGTCCAGGTAGTCCACATGAGCTTATGGGCCTGCCCCGAGTCTGTATTTAGACCTGTTTCAGCTGCATTGAGAAGTACTGAGCCGTACTGAAATGTAGGGACGGCATATTGAAGGTGCATTCAGAGCCAGTGAGCTTGAATTGAGATGTTTTGAGCCATATTTAAATTTTGCTGGAGCCTGGCTGAAGCTGTATTGAAATGTATCAGAGCACAGCTAATTTAAGCTGAGCAGCAGAGAATGTTGTGCTTTGTAGCTGGACAGGATTGTCCATGCTGCAGCACCACTGCATTGTGGCTTAAAGGAATCCACCACGCTATTGTGGCCTAAGAAGATTGTCCCTGAGAAGACGCAAGAAAACGAAGCATGGTGATGAGCGGGAGCACTCGGGCTGCCAGAGGTGAGAGCTGATTGGCTGCGTGTGTCTGTGTGTTAGACTCAGATTAAATGTGTCTAGTGTGTGGCCCAGTCCAGCCTCCTCGTCTGATGTGTGCCCCTGTTTGGCCTCTCCATTTGATTCTTGAATCAGTTTGACCTGTACATTTGATGTGCAGAGTAGCCTGACCCCAGTATTGTCCTGAAGAAAAGCTGGGACTACAGAGAGTAAAGGACTTTACAAGGCTGTACTCTGGGGTTAGTGTGACAGCCTGATGTTCTCCCTCAATAGCCATTTGGTTATCACCTCTTTGTGTTGTCAAATTAGTGGAGTTGTCTATATTAGAAACTTCTTTAATTGCTGCAAGCTCTACAGAGAATATTTACATAATTTTGCAAATAGGGATGCACCGATCCAATGCTGGTTTTGGATATTGGCACCGACAGTAAAACATTTAATGTATGGAGATTGGCCTTCAAATATCAGTACAGTCAATATCCTGGATGACCATATAAAGTGATGTAATAAGACTGTTAGGTAGTAGTTGGCCCAGAGAGTCAATGTTACAATGCTTGATCTTTTATTTATTCAAAGTTGTTCTGCTGTTACTTGAAAGATAAATAACAGCTACATAGCACACTTGAATCAGTACTGTCTTATTTTATTTTTGTTTTATGGAATTAAATGCTATTTTCAGTCTTTGCACTGGTATCATTTGATTTCAGGGATTGGCAGATACTTAAAGCTATAGTATCAAAGTCGGTATCGGAACTGAAAAGCTGGATCACTGCATTCGTAATTGTAAACTGTTATATATTATATTATTTAAAGGTTTGAACTGCAAACTTTCACTCTCTGTGTGTGTCAGAACAGATCAGATGCATCTTCGTGGTCATTCAGAAAAAGGTCATCAACATCAAGAAAAGTTGCCCTCAGAATGCTGACTCTGTTCCATACCTCACCTCAAAATTTTGATATTTTTGGTATTTTGTTCTGAAGATCTGAAGTTTACATTTATTCTACACTGTCTATCTGTCTAACTCTGACCATGCACTGAAAAGGGGGATATGGCCTTTTGATAGAACAGCTATGGGATTGCAGAGTAGAGCCATAATTACATATGGAATGTATGAAAAACTATGGAAATCTAGCGAAATTAAAAAAAATATGTGGTTCAGACAAGTTTATTGTCAGTTTATATTTACAAAAAAATAACAAATTTATAAACAGAATATGTACAATAAAACAGCTTCAAGTGTCTTTTTAATGAAAGTTTCATTTTCATTTTCTTCTGTACATTCAAAATGAGAAACATGCATGTGGACTTTGAAGAAGCAGAGTGCAGATGGCTTCTCTGTCATTATTGTAGACGGGGCCAGTACTGAGACATGTCGCCTTCACTTCCTGGGACCTGGACTGGCACGGAGATGCCTGGTGAAATCAGTCCTATGAAAAAAAACACGTTAGACTCTAACTGTATGTGATAAGATGTATTGACAGGTGTCTTGAATAAGACGTCATCATGGCAGTTGGCTGTAGTATTTTTCTGAACAGGAGTTCAGTCACAGGTTACTGATTTCATTATGTATTTAAAAATAGACCAGATGCCCTGTACCTGTTGATGATGTTGCAGATGATGACATTGACTGGCTGTTGATGTGAGACTGCATATGACCCGCGCTGTATGTTTCATAACTTCGGCTGTTTAATGTGGTGCCACTCGGCAGCATGCAGGAATAAGAGGTCTGGTTTGAGGGCTAAAAATTAAAAAAGTAAGAATTTAGTATCAGTACACCTAAACCTTTCACATAAAGATGTCAGAAATTGCTCTTACTTGCATAGGCAGACTGGTGGCCATACTGAAGCTGTAACTATTTGACAAGATTGGTTCTGACCTCGACAGCATTGATCCTGATGAAAAAGGCACTGTAACATACAATAGTGAGAGTCTGATAAGACCTCAAACTAAGGCCAAATATCTGCATGTGAACTGTGATACACACTTGTGCTAAAGCTGCTGCTGATAGGAATATGACTGGAGGTGTTCGATGCTTGCCGACGTTGGTTCCTTAGCTTTTCCTCTCTTCTCCATTTTGCTCGTCTGTTAGAAAACCAAACCTGTGATGGAATAATTAATCAGACCCATGTAATATTATTATAATATTAATTTGACCATTTGAACAAAACTGATTAATGGTAATAAAAATTCATGACAACATTGGCCTACCTGTATTCTTGCTTCTGGCAGGTCGATCTTGTTGGCTAGACGTTCTCTGGCAAATACATCTGGGTAATGAGTCCTTTCAAACTCTGAACACAGACACAGGCCACAGTTAATATAAAATCGTCCTCAACATATTCAAACATTTTACACATTTGACAGGACAGTTACCTTTCTCTAGTGCATCTATCTGCTCCTGTGTGAAGGAAGTTCTGTTCCTCTGGAGTTTCCTCTTTAGCTGCAGCCTCATCTGAGTCTCTTCTGAGTCGTCACTGTTTGCACTTATGGTGTTCTCTGTCCCCTCTGACTCTAGACAATCTGCACACATCAGCCATAGATTACACATTATTGTTTACATGTTAGTAAAGTGTCTCTTGTGACCTGTTAAAGCTGAATTTATTGAGACAACCGAAAAATAAAGGTGCATTGTGTAACTTTTCTGGTGGAGGGTCCCCTACCTGCTTGTCTCCATGGAGATGTTATTGCTTTCCCTGGAGTGTTCCATGGTATGATTTTATTGCTCAAAAATACAAAAATTCCTTCTGTGAATAGTAGCGACTCTCCACAGATCTGAATTGTAATGTAGCGGAGTGCTGTAACCTGCTTGTCTTGCTCATCATAGATAGGTTTAATCTGTACTGTGGAACATTTGAGACACAGCAATAGTGTTTCCATGGAGACAAACAAGTAGCAAACCCCCCACCAGTTGCGCAGTGCACCTTTAAATGTTAATCATTAAGAAAAGGGGCGAAAAGGCTTCAGTTTTGAGCTTCTAGAAATCTAGATGTGTGTGTGCCTGCTGTGGAGATGCAGAAGCAGCTTGACTTGTGCTCCCAGTGGAATGCATGTTTTTTCTGGTGCAAGCCTAATTATTCATTATTCCCATCAGACAGAGGCTGCAAAACAGAATGAAGCCATTGCTCAGTGTCACAGGCAGTCAGGCAGAAAGAGATACAAATGAGAGCAGACGCCGGCTCTGCCCTCCCATTGATACAACACACACTGAAGGTCTATCAGCTGTGGGCCCACAGGGATCCTGAACAGGTCCCAAACCAAAGAACCAATCAATATGAAAAAAGTGTATGAATATTTTTGACTAACTTGAAAACATAGGTAACTACTATTATTTATTATTATAACACTGTCATAACACATTGTTATTACCACATCATAATCAGATGCCTTCATGTAAATGTGGAATAATTAACAATTACCTCTTGATAATTTGTGTAATTTACATATGCATTTTCATTATGGCACAACCTAATCATACTCTAAAATGTCAAGTCCATCAATATTTAAACTGATGTCTGACAATTACGTTTCAGTGTAACATTACTGCAATATTATTGCCTACAGTAAAAAAACAAAACTGTTAACTCTTCTATTAATATGAATATTAATACACTTTAACTGGTAGTTCATTCATTTCTCTTTCTCGTATGATGTAAATATGCAATATGTGTTTTATAGTGTAACATCATTAGATTTTCTAACCGTTAGCAGTGAGAGTGGTGCCGGAGAACCAGCCAGAGCGCCCTCCCCAGGCTGTCTGTCCGTTGAGCATCTTGAGTTTGTCGAACATCCCCTCGGCTCCCGCGGGACCCATTTGCTGCTTGTCACTGGCCAGGTTTCTGAGCACGCGATTTATTGATGATACCTGTCAGTCATCACAACATGGAAGTCAATATACTGTGTCACTACATTTTACGTATGAAGGAATAATGCAACTGACAACCTGTTTTCTAAAGGCTACTTTAAATGTAATGTTCTTTAATGTTCTGTAATACTGTTGTAATAATGAATTGCAAGTAAGTGTTTGGACATATAAAGACTTACACTGGGGATGTTGTCATTTGTGCAGATTCCCTCTGCCAGTAGCCGGTCTCGGATCTCCCAGGCAAAGATGGATGGACACTCTCGTTTGTATTGTGAAATCCTGCCCACCACTTCAGGAGTCGCCACGCGGGGTTTACTACCCCCGATCGCCCTGGGACGGATGGAGCCGGTCTCGTAATATCGGCCCAGAATCTTACTCACACAACCATTGGACACCTGGATCAGAAGAGTTTGTTTAAACATAACTGGCAAGTGTTAATGATGAATTGTTGTATGATTTTTTGTTTATTTTAAATAAGTAGCTCATCTTTGCTACGTTGAGATTTTCAAAAACTATAATCTCAAGTCAAAAATTCATAATATAATTAGAACCAGATCAACCCATTATTTATTTTGCAGTGCAATCAAAAGTAAAACAGTGTACAAACAACTTATTTATCTGAATAAAACGACAAAATGTATAATGATTTTAATTCCCTTTTGTATTGATTGTAATGTAAATGCTCCCTTCTGCAGGCTCACACACACACCTGCAGTATTCGGGAGATGTCACATGGCCTGGCACCACTATGAGCCAGCTCCACAATCTTCTGCCTGGTCGAATCAGGTAACGGCCTCCCATTCACAAACACCCCTCCGAGCTGGTTCACCCCACTGTGACCTACATGTGCACAATCACAGCATAGGGACATTACAGCACCTGACGCTCAGCCAGTTTAATACTGCAGTATATTTAAGTGTACTGTAGAAATAAAGCCACATGCAGGAAAGGGAGCTGCAGCAAGCACATGGCAGGGTAAAGACGGGCCTAGAGGAGGGACTATAGCTGGATTTTGCCAAAATAGTATTATATATTTATTTAATCTTCGATCTGTACATATAACCACAATATCTTCTTTTTATCAACTCTCTGCAAAATGTTTGAATCCGCGAAGATATTTATATATATTTTTTGTCTTACTTTGTAAATTCATCTGACATTACCATATTGACAAAAAAGTTTTTTTTTTTAATGATTTTGACTTCTTCCTGATTGTGTTGTCAGAGTGAAGCAGCTACACAGAAGCCTTAGTGGGATGCTGTGGTGAGAGTGATTAACATATTGCAGATCTGACTTGTTTGTTCTCAGCAGGGGAAGGTTAAGCAGGGATTTAATCCCAATCTATTGAGTATTTTCCATTAATGGCTCAGTTGAGGAAAGGCATTTTGAGGATTTATCAAACATTAATAAATTATGTGAGATGTGGGCAACTCATCACAGGTAGAAAAATAAATAACTGAAGATATAAGTACGGTACAGATTATTAGGCCCAAATAGTGCAGGTGAATTTGTTCAACAAAATGCCCATTAATTCACCATCCTGTGTTTTACATTGTATTTCCTGTTTGCACTGTGGACTATTAGGGCCAGTGTAATATGTTAATCAGAGGCTGGTCCCAGAGGAGACTCTGGGCTGTGCTCGACTGAAGCACAATTAATTGACAGACATATGGAGTCACTTTGGCTGTGACTCTGTGGCACACGTGTGGCCCCTGGAGACAGCGCTGACTGCCCCACTATCATTCTGTCATGTCTGAATGAAGTGTGCACCTAGATTTTTGACTCTCCAGACAACAGACGAGTGAGCTGTATTAAGATGCAAGAGTGCTGAACTTTTCTAATAACCCGCACCACCTCCTGATCCACTGCTCCCCAGGCTGAAATTTAAAGATTAAAAGTTTGTGTTGTCTGCAGATTATTTATTTATTTATCTTTATTGCAGAATCTCTTTTAAAGTCTTTACATGTATTTAGGAAAACTGGTCAAAAATGTGCAAGAGTGATGGGATAGAGGCAGAGCAGGGCTGAGGAGAGGTGCAGGGCAGAGCAAAAGAGAAAAGATACACACACCTTCACTGTAGGCAGCACGGACCTCTTGTGCCGCAGTAAGAAAAGATCAGCATGAGTTACTGACCAAACACTGCTGTCTCAATTTGTTTATCAAAGGCTTTGCTGCACTAAGATAGATGGACATTTATGCAGCTATTTTAATTTAAAAAAGCCTCACTTCACTGATGTCAAAGTATGATTTAAATCATTACCTATTCAATCCAAACACATCTTCAATATGCTACCACATGAAAACATATTTGAACTTTCATTTCCTTGACATTACATTTACTCACTGTTTTGCATCATGCTGGCCACTCCACTCTCCCAGCTTGTATGGCCTCTGTAGTCTACACAAAACAGAATAAGAATAATAATTATTGTTTTTAATTTTAGGATTACACAATCTATTATACTATTACAAACTTATTACTTTATAATTAAAGAAAAGCGATTTTTTAAAAAAGTTTGTGCTGTTTTCATAAGGAAAGCAAAATTTTGATTATTCTTAGACATACAATTATTGTGCAATTGCAAACACCCACGTGCGCACGTATAGTAACCCACGCTGAGACAATTGAAGGGCCAAGGCACTGCTCACCCGGACTAGTCCTGTGTGACCAGGGCTAAAGTTTGTACGTTACTGTCGATGCGTCAAATTGTCTCAATAAAACGATCATTCCAATCCAATGGGACAAATCGACCAAAGAAATTCTCTGAAATTTCCCCAATGTGGAACATATGTTGTCTGATCTTGTGTCCTGTCTTATGTGGAGCGCATCACAATAAATCTGTAGGCCTATGAAGATAGTTAACTCGTCTTACTTTTTATCAGACTATTATCTTCTCGGCCCTACAGCTCGCTGCGTCACGGGCCATGGCTCAGGTGCGCCCTGTGCGTGCGCCAAACATATGGGACGTGGGCTAGAGCCGTCACACCCGCGCGCACAGCAGCCTTCACAAGTTCACGTGTTGGATCAGTCCACTGCGCCAGAATAAATCAAGCGCTTAATTGGCTTATTTAATGAACGGGAAAAGCATTTCATCTGGAAACTGGAGACTGCATTCCGTCAAGGTGCCGTTTCAAGACTAGGCCTCCCTCTGCAAGGGGAACACGGATACTTTTTAATCGTGTTGAAGAATGCGCTTTACGTTTTATAGACCTACATTTGTTTAGACATTTGACATGTTTGCTCTAGCGAGAAATTCAAGGTTAAAATTGGCTATTATTTGCGGTCTTGACTTTTGAGCAGCTTGTAATAAAAATACTCAGATAAAAAGCAATGAGATTTAGAAGTGGGCCTATAAGAAAAAATGGGCTTGTATGGACTATCGGCCTTTTTGACCTAAAGTATATGAATATAATGAAGTACATTTTCTGTTTTCTGCAAGCTGTTGCGCAAGAACAAAAGTTAGCTTCCATTGTAAATGAAATTTTTAGTGGCATAATATAACTCCCAAAAAACTAAATTATTTGTTGATATAATCCACACTTCAGTTGAAATAGTCAACAGTGCAACGTGAATAAACTGCGTAAAACAGGCCTAAATTAAAGTATAGAAATATACAGACAGTCAGAGCTAAACAAATAAATAATGACAAGAGAAAATTATCTTTGAATTAAAAAATACACCTTTGCAAATTACTTGGAAGTGTGGCTCAAATCACATCAGTTTGAATCCAATTAAACGTTTCCTAAAAGTGTAATTACGCATTACGCGCGAACAAAATTATATTGTTTCTTTTTTTAACTATAAAAGTTTTAAATTAGGCTATAGTGTTCAACTACTTACATCCATCCGTGGACTGAACGCATTCCATAGACACGTGTTAACATTGTAGCCCGCATCGGTCCCTCTCTGTCCCCAGGTAAAGTCACAGACACGCGTCACTCAGTGCGAATGAGAGCCTTACCTTTCTGTGGCATCGTGAAAAACTAGAGTTTGTTTGGTTTGCAAAGCAGCGCCGCTCTTCTATTCTTTCTTCCAATTAGTTTCTCCTTGACTGAAGAGACAAGTGCAGAGAGTGACAGAAGTGATCTCTGAGGAGAGAGGAGGGACGAGTGGGAGGGCGGAGAGAAGAGCCACACGATCGGAGCCGGACCGCAGTTCATCAGCGGAGAGAGAGCTGCTAAAATGTCCAACTCTGTAAATTAGAAGCGTGGTAGAAATCAGTGGGTCTGTAGTTTTTATGGCATTACGATTAAACAGGCCACAAAAAATTACACAAGCGCCAGGTATTGTCCTATCCACGTTTATTTGACATTGCAGTTTAATATACTAACATTAGATCCAGCTTTACCTGGAGAAATGTTGCCAATCGTTTATTTATTTATTTTTTTAACTTCTACATATAGACCCACAAACAGTGCCACAGCATCTAAAACACCTCACCTTTTACCCTCAGTGGTTGGTGAAACAAAACCCAAACTATTTGTTATATATTTAGAATAAAATCACCACTTCAACATCTTGAATATGGCTAATGCATTTTATATGCATTAATAGAAAAAAATGGTCAATCCAGACCAGATTGTTGAAACATTTATTGTGGAAACTCAGAGACCCCTGATACAGATCGCGTACAGTGAATCTTCCATAATGCAGTTAACTGTATGTAGGCCTAAAATAATTAACACGAACTCTACCAATCTGTAAGATTTGTTGACCTATTAGTTTTCTTCAATAAAATGAACCACACTTAAATGCTAGTAGGACAGGTTTAAGAACTCGAAATTAAAAGTTAAACGCAGTAGTTAGAAAATAAAGGTTTTGCTCACACGAGTACTGATGTCATGAGATATGGTCTCTAGCTCCATCTATTGGCACAAAACATGATTGCACTTTTCTTCTACGAATGTCTTTTCTTTTTTTGTATTATATATTTTTCCCTCTTCATCCTATAACAAAGCCATTTCACTCGCAACTGCCATTCACTGCATACCTTTTTTTTACATTTTAAAATGGTTGTGAAACTTTTGATTGAAGTTTAAATTATTCAAATGCTTGGTTTTTATGATATGATTTTTTTGACAGAAAAAAAATCTGTAATAAACCAGAGAATATACTATCCACAAGTTGCTTTTGAGTAAACCCTATTGAATCCCATTAATGCTTTAAAAACAGCATCACTGTCATCAAAGTGCAGATCGGCAGACCTTAAATTATAGCACTGTCATAGGTCCCTCTCATCTGTGCAAATGAAGAGGACATTAATACTGAGTGATGGACAGCGCCTGAAAGAAGACACAGCCACAGCTCGACCCTCGTTGACAGAAACTCGTGTCAACAGTGCCCCCATCCTCTCCTCCCACACCTCCTCAAACTCCCACGATAATCTTCAACCAATCAGCACCCACTCTGACACTACACCTCAGCTCGTGCTACTTTGTGTAACGTCCTCGTGCATCTTAACTCCACGCACCTCTGCCCCATGCAACTTCTCCATTTCTATATTCCTCCACCTCCACTTCGCTCCTGTCTCGCACCTTGTGACTCCCAAGCCGGGTGTCTGTCTAATGCTGACAGCTAACAAGTAATTACAGGTAATCATCTAAATGGACAGTAATTATTGAGAAAGGGGAGGGGCTTGGGTTCGCCTTTACAATATTGTGAGTGGGAGCCAGACCTTGACTTCCTATTGTCCTCCAGGAGAAGCATATTCAAGACACATTGTGGATTATTATGTTAACACATAACTGGTATTTTTATGTGTATCTTCTGCTTATCCATATGTTATACACCTCCTCTAAATTTGTGCATTATTACTCACATTTTATTAACCATCACCTCATGATTTTTTTTTTAAGGATTTTAACCAACTGGAAACTGTTTGAACAGATGCCCTATGCTGAGAGGTAGGACTGGTAACCACTCTGCTACTGTGCACTCCATGACTCAGCAAAAGTACAGGCTCAAACAGACTGTCTCTGTCTCTCTCCTCTCACCTCTTTGGTTCAGTGGGCGTCCAGATGTTGTTTGGGCATTGATTTAGTATTGTGTGTAACATACTGTATCTATAGCCCCATATGTGTTTTTGGGTGTGTTTCTGTTGATGAGGATTTTCACAATTTTCTTACCTTCAGCATTTTCTTTCACTGGTTAGGTTAATGACATACTACCAGGACACATTTAGGCATGATGAAACAGAAAATATCTGAAGCCACACTCATATTCAAATACAATAGAGCAAAGAAGAAATAGTAAAAGCAGAAAAAAATCTATAGACTCTTCACATCAATACAACATTTCTGATGGTTGCTGCGCTGTTCCATTAAAGGTGCACTGCGCAACTTTTCTGGTGGAGGGACTGCCACCTGCTTGTCTTCAAGGAGATGTCATTGCTCTCCCTGGAATGTTCCATGGTATGACATCCTGTGGCCTTACCAGCTTGTCAAAACCTGATCCCGTCAGATCTCAGAAGCTAAGCAAAGCTGGACCTGGTCAGTACTTGGATGGGAGGCTTCTGGGAAAATAAGGTGCCACAGTTACAAAAACTGTTGTTGTGTCCTTAGGCAAGACACTTCACCCACATTGCCCAGTAAAGTTGTGTGTGTTTGAGTGTTGGTGGTGCTTGGAGGAACCGATGGCGCAGATATGCAGCCTCGCTTCTGTCAGTCTTCCCCAGGGCAGCTGTGGCTACAATAGTAGCTTACCACCACTGGGTATGGAGTGAATGAATAATGCTCTGTAAAGTGTCTTTGAGTGTCAAAAATCCCCTCCAAAAAAACCCACTATTCAAACTGATGCATTATTATTTTATTTTACTCAACATATCCCTCTAGCATTTATTCATTAAGGGTGTTTGTATTGGTCAAAAATACAATAAATCCTTCTTTGAATAGGGATAACACTCCACAGATCTGACCTGTAATGTAGCATACTGGTGTAACCAGCTTGTCACTATTGTAATAGATGGTATAGGTATATATATATATATAGGTTTAATAGGTTTAATCTATACTGTGGAACATTCTAGATAAAGCTATAACATTTCCATCGACACAAGAAGGTGGCAGACAGACCCTCCACTAGAAATGTTACACAGTGCACCTTTAAATAGAAAAGAATGAGGCCTTTTTGCACCAATATTTGCCTCATACAGACCGGCTGACTTTCACATTTACATCTTCCTACTTGGTGAGTGGTGGATAAAGTAATGGAAAACAAACAAATATAACTTTGATTACAATTTCATCAAGTGTTGAGCTTTTACAGTGGCAACGGTTATTTGTGCATACTGTATAAACCATTTTTCTGTTTGATGTATGAGCAAAATTAAAAATAAATGCATCTTCTTGCTCAGATCACAAGTTTTCATTAGCTTGCAGACATTTTGCAATAATCCAATTTTCTATTTAATAATTTAATCACTATTAATGTGCAAAGTAAAATATTCAATTTTCTGACCAATCTCAATGATTACTCCTCTGTAATCTGATCACCCTGTATCTGCCTCTAAAATACCACTTCATTAACTTCATGCATTTAGTCCAAAAGTGAGTGTTTAATTTGGAAATGGATGAGTGGTGTGCACAGAGCCAAGCGCGTGTGTCCAGTGAGAAAAGAAGGCCTTTAATTGCATTGTTCTGTGTTTATTAGTGGGTGAGACTTACATTAACCTTTTCATTGAGCCTGACATTTCTTTTCCCACTAAATGGAGAATTAAAGACCATTGGAAAGCCATTAGTGTAATTTACTGCTTCTGTTGACTGGTCAGCTATTAGAGAGGGCTGCACGACCACTGCACTTCACATCAGCGGCCACGTCTCAAGTTTACTTTTGAATTGAAACACTTCACACAAGCATGGGGCTACTTTCTGTGAGCTGAAATCTTTAACAGTGTCTTTAAAGCAAGACACAGCAAGGTGGTATCAAGGTGGACAGACACACAGTGGAAAAAACATGTTTGAGTTTGTTCATGCTAGGATGCTCCAATCTCTGCTACATTTAATTTATTTAAGTTTGAGGGAAATTAATAATACATGAATGAATGAAGGAATTTAAGCACTAAAGACATTTTTAAGCAAACAATAAATAAAGCAAAGTAAATAAATAAACAAATAAAACCTAAAGAAATGTAAAAAACATGCTTCAAACATTCCCAGAAAAAAAAAAAAAAAAGTCTTGTTGGCTGTATTCAAACATAGCACGTTCAAACGTAACATGTCCCATACACGATCTTGAGCCCTGGCCAGGAATTCTGAGAAGCTGCCTGAGGCTGCCACCTAGTGCGAGTAAACTGAATGACATGTCTTCGCAAGAATGAAGGTTACATTCGTGCATTAGTTTATTTTTGAGAATCAACCCAAAGCAAAGGTGAAAATGCCGCCGCTGTTAAAGGGGCTGTTTCTTTGAGTTGTTTTGCTGTTAGTTTGTTGTTTTCTAGTAACAGTGTTGACAGTGACTGATTCGGAACTTAAATTCCAAAAAAAGTCACCAAAGTTGTGAAGGAGGCAGTAGCTAAATGTAAAAGTATACTAAATTAACATTATTTTCCTGATTATTCTTGACAGTCTGAAGCTCCTTTATTAAGTGTATTTATATATTGTATGTTTTCTACAATACCTTTACTCAATTTATTTATTTAACTTGAAAAACCTCTCTTTTCTGTACTGAAGTCCTTCCTGTATCTAAACATATAGATCTAACTTACCCGCTTGCACCATTTGCATGACCTCTCTGTTGCCCAACTTCTTTCTCAGGGTCATGTAGGTACAGAACTCCAAAGCTCTAATTCTGTTATTAGAATAAAATGATTTGAGAGAGTGACTAGCAGGCCCCTAATATTAGCCCATCAAAATGCAGATGTGGTAAATATGTCACATAGTTTTGTCACGTCAGAGTTCCTTTTTTAATGGAATCATAATTAGACTTTTACACCATGTGAGTAGCCTAACTGGTAAAATGAGTAGAGCGTTCTTAGCATTATAGGCACACACATAGCTGCACTCAGGTTGCAGCTTCGAGGCACAACATACATCCCAGAGGCATAGCAACAGCTGAAAATGAAATAGTGGAAATTTAGCTTAGAAATGCTGGTTGGCAACAATACATTACTCAAAATGGATGATATACGTGCTTCTCAAATAACAAGAATTCCTCATTTGCCATTTAGCACAGTTTGGGCCAGTGTGCACTTCCCATATGCCCCTGACACCTGTTAGTATGTGTATTCGATTTGTATATTTTGACACCTGCTGGTCCGTGTATTTGAGCTGTATGTTTTACAGTGGGCATGCGTCACTGATCAATATGTGTGATAGTCCTAGAGTGTTGTAACTATATGGTCCACAGACTGACACTTGGTATTACTATTAGTAGGTATACTCTGGTGCCATGAGACTGAACTTGTGGCTCATAAAAACTTACATAACCCTCTATATATTTAGGCCTGTTACAATGACCAATTTTGATGCACGATAGATTGCTACAGAGATATCCTGCGATAAACAGTAATATTAAAACTACTTTATGTCGCTGACGCAAAGCAGGATAACACCAGTAAACCCAATTATTTATCCAACCTTCTACAGCTCAAATTTTATGCTGTTACATAAAAATGTCAAAAATCTCCCCACTATTGCGAAGAAAAAGTACCCACAAAAAATAATGAGCCCGAAAATATATTGTATTATTGAAATTGATATTGTAATTATTGTGACAGGCCTATATAAAGTATACGATTTATACTGAAGCAAATACTGATGATAAACAATAACACTGAAACTAATTTCTGACACTGACACAAAACTGAGCTGAATGGCACACTTTAGCACTTCATTTGTATCTATAATAACTAATAGAAGTTATTCATTCAACCTTCCACAACTCAACTCTTATCGTAGAAGAGAAAAATAACAAAAACGTCCTCACTAGTGCAATAAAAGGGTCCCCATGATAAATACTGAACCCCCCAAATGATTGGTTTGTCTAACATGTACTCATTATTACCATTTATACTGTAGAGCTGCTCTTTGCTGTTTTATATATTGTGATGTGTGAGCAATTGTGTCCAAATAATTTCCCTTGTGGATTAATAAAGTTTGTGTAAATCTAAATCTAATGAACAATAAATTGATATAGTAATTATGGTGACAGGCCTAATCAGAGCTAATAGCTGTAACTGTAGCTGAGAACTGACAAAAGAATACGATATAGCGGCTGTGTGAGATGTAGTCATGGTCAAGCGGCCAAGTTGGCAGTGATAAAGAATACATACTATTCAAGGCAGTGAGGTGGGATTATGTCAGGATTAGTTCAACAAGGCTCCACATTCATGTATTTATTAGGGTGATGATGGAAGCAATGCAGTACGCACAACATAAGCTCGAAGTGCCTTGGTCTTAAACTATTTGTTTTGTGTTTAAATCTAATGAGACACACTCACAAGCTCCAACAGTCAATGGAATTCATTTTATTACCATTTTAATTCTGTATTTCATGTGATCTTGTATTGCAAATTATTACATAACTGTTTTTAACTTCTTTACCTGCTGCAACATTATTATTATTTATTTATTTATTCAGTAATTTCTAGCTTTTCTGTTTAAAAAGTTGTAATAATGCAGATATTCATATATGGATTATTGGGTATTTTGGACACTGCTCACATGCTGTAATAAAATATCAGTTTATGTGTATTTCCTGTTAATATACTTTTTGACCTTTTTGGTTTGTTTTGACAGAACTGCGAAGCTGTGATCCGATCATGAGTCATACCAGAGAGGCGGACTCTTTATATCAGCATCTGTATTCAAACCCACAAGTACAAGGTGAATTGTTGTGTCTCTAGGCAAGACATGTCTCCCTCATCCTATTCTCTTGAGAGCTTTTGGCACAAAAAAAACTGGATTGTATAGTAGCAAGTACTTACAGGTCCTCAAAGAACTGTTAACCCAGTCATTCCCAACCTGTGGGTCAGGTCCCCAAGGATTCTTAGGGGGTCCCCAGGGGTCAAGGTATAGCATCTTAATTCCTTCTATAAAGTGTTTTAGAGTCATTACTCTTCTATAACATCTTTATTAACCAGAAAATAATAATATTTTCCTCACTTTTTAATACTACTACAGTACAGTAGTTTACATAGGATTTAGGATATTTGGGTCGCTAATGTATCATTGAGTAAAAAAAAAGTAGGGGTCACTGTGAGAAAAAGGTTGGGATCACTGTGTTAACCTATTTTTTCCACATCTTTAAACTTGACACCGTGTATTTCTGATGTTTTGTGCCTTTTTTGATTCAGTGCCAAGTTTAAAAAGCACATGATGTTTGGAGCATAAAGTCAGAGGATGGTGATATCCCATGTGAGATTAATGGCCTGTACTTCCTTCCGTCTTCATTGAAAAGACACATTTTTTGACCCTAAAATGTCTAAAAATAGCCGTTAGTGCGGATGTTACTGCTTTCTTATGTAAGCTGTGGCCCAATGTGTCCGGGGTGAGAAGCTGTACAGAGAGTCTAGTAAAATAAACTTTGAAATTCTTCTTCTTTGAAATTCAGAATTACAGAGCAAATTGTGTAAGCAAACAGGATTATGTGATTTACCAATTGTAAATATAACTTCCTTTGGACTTTTTATTATTGGGGTTGCCAGATTCAATTAATTCTCTTGATGACTGTATAAAGTTCAGGACAGTGCAGTGCTCCTGATGAAACCTACTATATTTTCTGCACCTTGCATAATGATTCCCTTAAATTGTTGGTAATTTTTTTGTTACTATAGCTGTTTCTGGTGACGAGTTGACTGAGTTTGCATGTAAGTTCAATTATCAGACCCCCTTTTTAACCTGTGCTAATATAACTTAAAACATGTCACATCTGCAACTGAAATCAGAAGTTTACTGCACGCTCACTATATAGAAATATGTCATTAAAACATCTTGTTATAGCTTCTTTATGGCTTTACCTACATATCATTTCACCAGTAAATCTCAAACTGGTTTGAAATGCGCCCTGCTTTTAAATGATCACTCTAGCAATCTCCAGCTACCACTTAGCTCCACTTCACTCAGTGCTAATCTTAATGAACGCTGGCACTAATTTATGAGTGGTAATGGTTGAGAGAAGGGTCCCGGGACAGGTCGCGGGACTTTGATCTCACAGCCGTCTCAATGGAGCTGGGGGAGCAGGGAAAGTGTGGGAGGGCATTACTTGTTCATCAGTTTTATCGTTGCCTATGTTTAGATCTTGGATCACAGATGTCTTCGGCTCAAGTATCAGAGCCTTCAGTGCAGTGACTGGGACAAACAGCTAGTCCCTGCCCTGAGCTTCAGCAGAACACTCTTAAACACACGCAACGCCAACCCCAAGAGACACGAGAGAGGCCGATTTTGTCAGTGTTAGCAGATGTACCAGAGGAGGAAATAGGACAGCAAAGACCAGGATTATAGTGGGTTTCAATGTGTTCTACTTGAAAAACCTGCACCATGACTCAACAAGGGGAAGAAGAGGACAACCTTGCGCCAGTCACTGATCCTAAACAGTCCTCAGTGCATTTCCTACGAGATGTGGTTTTTCATGGCAAGTTTGAGGTGAGAAATCAGATATATTTGTTAGTTTTTTAAATCTGCATGCACTACATACTATACAAAATGATCGTCTGCACTGTTATACTGTTATAGGTATACCATGTGTTGTCAGTTTAAAACTAGAGAGATGCCAGGTAAAATATCCAAAATGTTGATGTTGCCTTTTCTGGCTTCCAACAACAGACTCATTTCATTCACAGTTTCAGAGGTTAATTTGAACGAAAGTTATGAATGGATCGAGAATGTATCTTGTTACATTCGTCAGCATCACAACACATACCAATAAACTTCATTTGACACTCCAAACACCACGGGTCAAGCAAGGAACCCTCTCAGAACTATGTAAAAAATAATAAAAAAATTGTGTTCAAATTTGTACAGTGAAAAGCAATCAAATCAACTTGTGTAACTGATCCATAGAGGCCCCATCGTTAAGATTTTCTGGGCTCTAAACTAACTAGGGCATCTCTTGAAGAAATAGCTCATCATAAAAAATGTATAGTAATTTCATTTGTGCACTACTTTTAAGGAATTTACCTTTTTACAGTGTCAATATGCGAATGCTCAGTCATTGTTTTTGATTGTCTAATATGGAGCTTGATATGAAAAAAATAGTGTTGAAAGGAATAGTTTGGTTATTGCGACAGCTGCATCTCATTTCCCTTTAGTTTGGGGAAGCCCTTCTCTGCCCTTTATTTTTAATGCAAGGGACCACCCACTATGTTCATGGGAATATCCAATGTATCCGTGTATCCAAGTGTTGCAACCAGTAAACTATTTTTAACATTACAGTGACTACATTCAAACACATTTTAATTCTGACTAAGACTACGCGCCTAGACACTTAGTAATGGGAGTGATGGCATTAAATGTCTGTTACCTTAAAAGACTGGGGCCAGTTATGTTAAATACAATAAAGTCGTAAGTAAGATTGTTGAAGTAGAGCTGCGGATAGTTTACCCTCAAATTTGAGACCAGTTTCTATAAGAGTAGTACCTGCTAAGACGTCATTTTTACTAAAATTCTTCATTTATTTACAGGAATTATTATTTGTTTATTTGTTAGGGACTGTGCATGTTTATGAAAATACATATACATACTTAAACATGCCAGATGTAACCATGTGGCCTGATTTCCACCTATTGTCCCACATTCACACTCACAAAAACACTCCCGTCCATCAGCACATATGAACACTGGAGGCAAAGTGGGTGAAGTGTCTTGCCCAAGGACCCAACAACAGTATTCACTAGAGCTACTGCTGCCTCACTGTGGCACCTGGCATTCCCAGCGCGCTCTCATCCAAGTACTAACTAGGCCAAACCCTGAGTTTACAAGGTCAAAGGTCGGGTATTGTTCAGGTGGTTGACGTTGTCCACTTAGTCTATCTTACATTTTAGATTGTATCCCAGTATATCAGAATCCCAAAATTAGTTGTTTCAGCATTTATTGTTACAAACTGCATCTGTTTATGTAGAAACTTCCTATCCATATCACTGTTAAATTGTACACAGATTTTATTATGTATATGTACTGGCTCGTGACGGCATATCAGAAACGTCAATTAAAAAGAGTTTAAGGAAATGTTTGATATTTCATGGTAATGTTTGATAATCATTCAGTTGTTGGATGTTTCATTGAATGTTTGAATTCATGATTTAAGGTGTGTAAATGTAATTTTTAGGTAATGCACAACTATAATGTAAAATTTTATGTATTCATAGGTGGATGGATAGTATATTAAATACTAATCCTTTTGTTTTTTTTGGTTTTTTTTTTGCCTCTTCCTGCACCTTCTTTTTTTATCTAGTATGCCCTTTTTTATTGTTTTCTTTCTATTTATATTTTTGCTGCAGCTCCTTAAATCAGCGACCCCGGATGAAAGCACGTGTTTCCAGAAGGGTCTGTACTTCGAGGACGGTCAGAGGAGAGTGGATTACGTCCTCACCTACAATCTGAAGAAGCCCTGTGGCAGTCGCATCAGCAGATATGTACCACATATGCACCATGACAACTCCCTCCACCACGGCACCCAGAACAAAGACAAAAACGCTGCACAGTCTAAAGTAGGACAGAGAACCTCCATCGCTGGGTTTGGATGGGAGCTGGGATCTCAAGGAGAGGATGATAAGATCCTTCAGAGAGAGGACTATGAATCAAAACTCAGAGATATGGGGCTGGAGTTGGAGAAAGAAGAGAATGTGAGTATATCGTTTTATTTATTTTATTGGCAATTACCATATCCATATAAAGCATAAAAAAAACAGTTATATGTACAGTTACTCTCTGATCATATTTTTTATTCTGTGTAAACTTTCTATACCCTCTTTACTATGCTAAATACAGTTGTACAAATAACACATACACTTTGCATGAATCACAATAAGGGTAAGGTCCCAGGAGTGGGTTTTGTAAAGATTCACGCTCCCTGGAATGTTCTGTGTCGAGAGGCAGAGTTCATGAAGCTGAAGATGCCAACCAAAAAGGTCAGACTCATGTTGCCATAACAGCCTGTGAATACAGATGCAAAGTGAGACCAGTGGAGTTAAACAAAAGTTGATGTTTGTTTTCTATCAGTGCTACGAAGTGAAACAGTCCAGTGGTTTTGTGGAGAAGCTCATGTCTTTGGCCAGTAAAGTGGTGGAGCCTCTGCACCCCCACGTGGAGGAGCACCATCCCAAGAACGTCAAGTATCTGTCGCACACTTTCTCCAGAGAGAAATCACATCTGTAAGTTTAGTCTGGGCTCATGCAGTATTGTGTGTCTAGATTCATTTCTGTACTGATAAACCAGTTTCTACCTTTTGTTGTTCACAGGTTTGATCTTTCAGACAAAGACTGCTTCTTCGACAGTAAAACAAGAAGTTCAATTGTAAGTTTTGTTACACATGTTATATACAGTATTACATATTCAAATAATGACTAATGACAAAGCTTATAGTGCATCTAAATGTTGACAAAATATTAAGTTTGTGACAAGTTTATAATCATCTAAGTCAAATTATTGATCTTATTTTAAATTATTCTCTTTCAGGTTTATGAAATTCTAAAAAGAACTAAAAGCAAGGCAAAGTACAGTATAGGTAAGTGAATCATTGTCCTTTATTTTATATGGTCAAATGAACCTCAGTGATTTCTTTCTCTTCTTCATCACAGGCATAACAAGTCTGTTGGGTAGAGGTGTGTACACAGCAGCTTACCCTCTACATGATGTGAGTACACTTTGGAATGTCCTAATCCTTTAATAATGTTCTATTTGCAAGAAGTATCTGGCAAAAATAAATATTGTATATTTAATTTTGTACATTGTATTTTCTTTTATCATCACATTTACAGGGCGACACAGAGGAGTATGCAGAGCCAAATGACAGAAAGGTATGAAGCAATCCCATTTCAGTCACATACACAATATGTGTACTGTGTGTTAGTTGGCTTTGTAGAATAGAAAACACATACATTGTACATTACACAGGCCTAAACAGACAAATCCAGATCTCACTGATGGAAACATGTTTTACTGTATGAAAAGTAATTTATATTTACATGTATCCTTTAGCTTTTGTATGAGGAGTGGGCAAACTACAGTGTATTCTACAAGTACCAGCCCATTGGACTAGTACGGTAGGCATGAGCTAAACCAACATTTTGCAAAGAAAATAATTTTCTCTGTTTTACTATTTTGCACTTTGTCTTTCATAAGAAAATATTTTGGGGAGAAGATCGGCCTTTACTTTGCCTGGTTAGGTCTGTACACCCAGATGCTGATTCCAGCGTCTGTTGTGGGAGTTATCGTCTTTCTTTACGGCTGTGCAACAGTCAATGACAACATACCAAGGTGCAATAGACAGTCTGATCATTTGATTTTAATGAAGATTAAAACATAAATCTGGGTTTGTGTTTAAATTTTAAAGTTGTCATTCTATCCCTCTGTAAAGCTCAAGCAGACCTATCTTTAGATGTCAAATGTAATGTAGAAAGAACTGACTAAAATAATTAACTTGTCACTTAAGAATACAGATATTGGAGATTTTAGAGATCGCCATCAAATTAGTCTTGTCTGCTGAGATGTACTGAAATAAATCTAAGAAAACATTTTATAATTATTTTATAATTGTTTCTTACAGGGGTGCCATTTTCATTTCCATGAAAACTAAAAGTTAAATGTGTGTTTGTGTTTTTCAGTATGGAGATCTGCCACCCCAGGAACAACATCACCATGTGTCCTCTGTGTGACCACGTGTGCAGCTACTGGAAGCTGAGCTCAGCCTGCGGCACAGCTCGAGCCAGCCACTTATTTGACAACCCCGCCACCGTCTTCTTCTCCGTGTTTATGGCTCTGTGGGGTGAGTGCACAAAGAAACCAGAGTCCATATAGTGAATGTTTATGTATCATTTTAAGGGCTCATATTACGCTATTTTCTAATTTATGTTATAATGTTGTTTCTTCATCAAAAACATACCTGGAGTTGTGTTTTGTTTCATTCACACAAGTTTAACACACAAACTCTACATATTTAGGCTGTGTTCCTCTCTCAGACACTCTGTTCCACCTTGTTATGTCAAAAGGTAATACAGGAAATGCTCCATTGTGTTTTTACTGAACTAAAGGTAAACGGTAGCTGTTAACTTAAAAACTACTGCTTCATGACATCACAAGGTGTAACAGAGCAATTGCAGGTGATGATGACAGCCTAATAATACATAATTATTCAAACATGTGTGAATGAAACAAAACACAGCACCAGGTATGTTTTTGATCAGGTAACAACACTCTAACATGGCTTAAAGCTCATAGGAATCCATTTAGTGTAATATAATTTAAAAAACATTTTTTCTGTGCACATTTTCAACAGCCGCTATGTTCATGGAGCACTGGAAAAGGAGGCAGATGAGACTGAATTATGAATGGGATTTAACTGGCTTTGAGGATGAGGAGGTTTGTGATTATTTTATTACAGCTTTGGCAAATCAAGTATTGTGATAACAAATCAAATTTTAAAAAAAATATTAATAACTGTCCTTTCAAACAATTACACTATTTTAGTTTTGACTGCTCTGTTTTCTGTTTTTGGTATTTATTTTGTAGGAGGCTCTAAAGGTTTGAACAAAAATATATATTCAATTTCTAAATAATTATTATGGAATAATAATAATTATTTACTCATTTCTTTTTTCCCCTCATTTTGCCCCTATCAAACTTGATATAGAGATACATGTTGGATCTACTTTCTTAATGTTTTCTTAATTAGAGATGCACTCGTCCAACATTTTCAATTCAAATGTCAATATGTTTGATTTGTGGATAACAGATATGACCCAGGGTAGGGGGTTTGTCACCTTTTTATTTCTATGGAAACGTCATTACTCTGCTTGGAATGTTCCACAGTATGACATTAAACAGATCCAGCTTACATTTAATCAATTACAGGTGGTTTTATTGCTCAAAAATACTTCAAGAGCAGGAATTCTGACTGTGAGTGGGATTGCCACTTGACAGATGTGACCTGTAACATGGTCTGGTTTGGTCTCCATGAAGATAGAACAGTTTAATGCCATACTGTGAATCATCCAGGCAAAGCAATAACATCTCCATGGAGAAAAGCAACTGGCAGATCCTCAACCAGAAAAGATACACAATGCACCTTTAATATACAAATAACTTTTCATAAATTATCCAAATATGCTTTTCCAGAATGAGTATCAGTGCATCCCTAAGTCTTGCACAACTGCTTTTTCACTATCACTATTCACTATACTACTATCAGTATTAAAATCACTAATGTCTTTGTTCATATTTCACAGATTGCACATTCTTTTGTATAATTTTATATTTTAACTTTTTGTCCTTCTGAGTTATTGAACAACATTAAAAAGTGATTTTTCTGTCACTCTTGTTACAGGATCATCCTCGAGCCGAATATGAATTCAAGGTAATGCAGAAATCAATGAGAAAAGAAGAGAAAACACCGCACAAGGTAAATTTCTTTCTTTCTTTCTTTAAGACACGAACAAGGCCCTATTTTAATTTTCTGTTCATGATTTTCACAGCTCACCTGCCAAGATCGCTTCCCTGCCTACATGACCAACGTTGTCATGATGTTGTTAATGGTGAGAAGAATTTTATGTACCTTTTTATATTATTCATATGTATGTGTAACTTTTAGATTTCTTTTTTGTAATAGTTTTTTTTATTAAAATTTCATGCACGGGCCACCATTTTGTTTTGGGTGACCTGCACATTAAAAACACCCACAGAGCTTTATTCGAGCATTTTAGTAAAGAGATAACTGCTGAAAACAAAGCTTTATATTTTTGTCTCTCTTTCACAGATTGGCGTCACTTTTGCCATTGTGTTTGGTGTGATTATCTACAGAATCTCCACCAAAGCTGCTCTTCACATGAGCTCCAGCCCCATGTCCCGAAACCACATCCAGGTGACGGTGAAGACAACGGCCGCCATCATAAACCTGGTGGTCATCCTGGTCCTGGACGAAGTCTATGGAGCGGTGGCCCGATGGCTCACTGTGCTGGGTAGGCTGTGAATAAGCCCTATTTTACACATTATATTAATATACATGATGGTTAGTTAGTTTGTCAGGTAAATAACACTAAAAGTAGTCTGATAATGTTAAAAGTGCACTGTGTAACTTTTCCACTACATGTTTGTCTTCATGAAGATGTAATTGCTTTGCCCTGAATATTATACAGTATGAACATAAACATTACCAAAATGGAGACAGGTTACTGATCAGATCTATGGAGAAGCAAGCCTGCACAGAATAAGAATTAATGTTTTCAAGTTATTTTTGAACTGTACAGCTCCTGTAACTGAATACATGCAGAGCAGATAAGTTTAAAGCCATACTGTGGAACATTCTCATGGAGACAAGCGAGTAACCAGCCCTCCACCTTAGAAGTTACATAGTGCACCTTTAAGACTGATCAGAAACGGGTGGAGTATCCATAAAAGGTACTGTTACATCAAAATAAAAATAACAATACTCAAGTAGAAGTAGTGCTCCAATACATTTGAGAGATGGAAAAAAGTGTATGGGGAAGCTACTACTGTACTCACATTGTAAAAAAGAGTAAGCCTAACTGCAAGAGTAATTGTCAGGATGTAACATCTGATTCATAATTTGACAAGACAAAACAACAAATCTAACACAAATCTGGTATTTTAAACAGACAAAACATAAAAACAATAGAAAACTAATCATATCTAAATGAATGTTTCCAGAAAAACAAATCAAATCAATTGTTAACATAAAGCTTTTGTAGACTATACTCGGAAAGTAATACTTCCCGTAATTCCCAAGTAGGGAAAAAGTATACTGTCAGAAAACTACTCTGAGAAGTAAAAGTTTAGTTTGACTGTTGCTGTGGGGGTCAGTTATTGTATGAAGCTGATTCGATGAATGATCCATTACAAACAGGACATAATTTTACAGTGAGAGAAACCAGTCCCTTAACATTGGTCTTTCCAAGTGTGACATAATATTTGTGGAGCCTTAAAACTTTGTGAGCTGTCAGCTTTACAAGGCCTGTACATTAAGAATAGAAATGAAGTCTGGGTCAAGGGGAAGCAGCTACTTGACTCACACTGCCAGACATTAAGATAGATTGTAATTTAAGAGAGCTAAAAGAAGTACATTTTAAAGTTGTCATTCTACCCCTCTGTAATGCAGCAGCAGAACTATCTTTAGAGGTCAAATGTAATGTAGAAAGAACTGACTAAATTAATTAACTTGATATAATGTTTTATCAATTGCCAGTTAACAATACAGATACAGGCGACAGCGTTTTAATATCACCATCAAATTAGTGGCTCCAGTCTGCCCAGGTCTACTGAAATAAATCTAGTAAATATTTTTATAATTATTTCTAATTCCTTTTTACAGAGGTGCCAAAGACTGATAAGAGTTTTGAGGAACGACTAATATTTAAAACCTTCGTTCTCAAATTCTTTAATGCTTTCACTCCCATTATCTACATTGCTTTCTTCAGGGGGAGGTGAGTGTATTTGGATCTCATTACTCAAACATGATAGAGTGCATTCAAGTTAACTGCATGCTGTTATTGTTGCTGTAGGCTGGTTGGCAGACCGGGAAGCTACTTATACGTGTTTGAATCATACAGAATGGAAGAGGTAATGCTATTAAGACTTTCTTTAAGTGCTTTTTAGTCAAATCAAAAATAAGAATGTTTATTTTTTGGTAGAGATATTTAAAGTAAGCTTGTGCAACAAGATGGATTCTCACAATATGTGTGAGTTCACAAACTCACAAATTCAGTTCAGGGTGATACACATCAATGTGGCGTGAGCCAGGTTACTGTATATATAAAGGGACCATATTTTTTTTTCTAATCTTAATCTTAAAGTTATAATGTTGTTTTCTCATCACAACACCTGGAGCTGTGTTTTTCTGTTTCATTCTCACATGTTTAACACACAAACTCTGCATTTTTAGTTAATTAAGAGTTAATTAAAACACTCTCCTTACTCCTTCACTAGAATCATTTGGATGATTTTAACCCTGGAATTTCCAGTCTCTACTGAATTAAAGGGAAAAGGTAGCTACCACTACATGACATCTCAAGTTGGAATAGAGCATTTCAAGCTTTGGAGATGTAGAAGGCTATTAATAAAGGGTTACTCAAACATGTGTGAATGAAACAAAACTTCAAGTATGTTTTTGAGGAGGTAATAACATTCTAACATGTCTTAAAGTTCACAAGAGTCAAT
Source organism: Boleophthalmus pectinirostris (assembly GCF_026225935.1). NCBI lineage: Eukaryota > Metazoa > Chordata > Actinopteri > Gobiiformes > Gobiidae > Boleophthalmus > Boleophthalmus pectinirostris. The sequence goes on from NW_026571152.1 coordinate 24,423,934, forward strand.
TTAGTGTTATATAAGACTTTTAATTACTTATTTGTCTAACCAACTACTAAAAATTATATCCAAAATACTAAAATGATTGCTTTAAAGCTTTATATGGGTAGTAATCAATATTTATTTACCCTATGGCTCTCCATAGTGTGCTCATGGTGGCTGTCTGATGGAGTTATGCATCCAGCTCAGTATCACCATGTTGGGAAAACAACTCATTCAAAACAATCTGTTTGAAATCGGAATACCGTAAGTACAAGCACACACACCAGCACACCCCCGCACACACACACTGTACATATACACACACACGCACACACAATGGGGTTACTGAATCACACATAAACATATTCTGTTCCTCAGTAAATTAAAGAAGTTGATCCGCTACATTCAGTCAAAGCAGGAATCGTATCAAGAACAGGACAGACAGAAAAAGCTGCAGAGATATGAAACAGACCACTTCCTGGAGCCATTTGCAGGACTAACACCAGAGTATATGGAGATGAGTAAGTAATAGCGTACTTATTAGTGAACATTTTCTTCCTGTCCTAAAGTTAAGTTTATATTTCTGTTTCTGTTTCAGTCATCCAGTTTGGTTTTGTTACACTGTTCGTGGCATCTTTTCCTTTGGCTCCATTATTTGCTCTCCTCAATAATATCATTGAAATACGTCTTGATGCAAAGAAATTTGTGACTGAGTTGAGAAGACCAGTGGCAGCAAGAGCCAAAGATATTGGTAGGGTAGATTATTATTTGATGAAATAAATTTATTTATTGATACATAACATAACATGTCTATTGTTACAGGTATATGGTACAACATACTTCGAGGTGTAGCAAAAGTGGCTGTTATCATAAATGTAAGTTAAATGGTCATTGCATTTGGTCCATTGCCCTGTTTGTTTTGCCTTTTATCTTCAGTAATTCTATGTTTTGAATATTATTCCTAGGCTTTTGTGATCTCCTTCACCTCGGACTTCATACCTCGGATGGTGTATCAGTACATGTACAGCCCTGATGGCTCAATGCATGGTTTTGTCAACCATACTCTGTCCTATTTTAATGTTAGCCACTTTCAAGAGGGAAAAGAGCCCATGGATCCTCTGCGCCTTGGTTATCCAGTGGATATTTGTAGGTAGGTGGATATCAATTTCAATTTCAATAACTGTAGAAGACTTAATATATTTGCTTCTTTAAGGTATAAGGACTACAGAGAACCGCCCTGGTCAAGTACGCCATATGATATTACTAAAGAGTTCTGGGCTGTACTGGCAGTACGACTGGCCTTTGTCATCGTTTTTCAGGTACATTAACTACACGCTCAAGTTACCATTTTGTACAAAAATAAGATACAAATAAAATATTGGGTTTTTATTTTCCAGAATGTTGTGTTGATAATGAATGACATTGTGGACTGGTTAATACCTGACATACCTAAAGACATCAGTCTCCAGATACATAAAGAAAAGATTTTGCTGGTGGAACTGTTTATGAAAGAAGAACAAGTGAAAAAGTTCACTCAAGAGGAGAGACTGAAGCAACTGCATAAAAGAGGAAATCAAGTGTAATCTGAGCACATCAGAGCGGGTTTGAACAATGAGAACTGTACAGGGCTTAGTAGAGATAGATATGTACTATGTATGTATGTATGTATGTACTATGTATGTATGTATGTATGTATGTAGCATTATGTCCACATGTCTAACATTCCAAAATGTGCTTTTTTTAAATGTATGTTTTTACACAGCAGCAGTCTTAATCGACCAAATAACTTTTCTTCTTGAAGGCCGTGAGTCTTAAATCAAAGAGTATGTCATTAAATTGTGTCTATCATGATTAGTGATCTACACATTTTAAACATCAGTTCATGAACCTATGCTGCAATACTGCTCCACTGAACAGGTGAAAGTGGAATATTGTATACAGTACATTTCTCCCCAATTGTGAGCCAGGGCTTTGTAATCTGTCATATACACATGTTTTTTGTTTTTTTATGTTTTCTTGCTTCTGTAGAAAAAGAAGATTGCAATTTAGATTTTACTTAAAAGGAGAAATATAAATATATATAATATGTAATAAATGGAAAAATTAATAATTCTTAACCAAAATATTGCTTCTTTAATGTGATATTCAGCTGGGCCCCACTAGATGGCACTATATATTACCTTAAAGAAGGCTGCCTATTCACATGAAGACCGAGCTATTGGTACTGCTCTCACCAAACTCCCAATGCAATAAAGATGTCAGAAATAATACAATATTTATACATATATTGAATCATTTTTTAGTCTCCACCAGAGGAAAGGAAAATCGACCTAAACTGTGTTCTGTCACAAACAAAGAGCAACTACTACAAGATGAATCTATGGCCTTTGGAAAAAGTGCTGTGTTTTCCTTCGAGTGAAACTTGACCAGAATCTTACTTTCCTCCACATTTGAGTGGGTGTAAAACTCCCCGAAGTCTGATAAGTGCCTGCCTAGTGTGACAGCTATCACACATATCTGCATGCAGACACCACGCTCGTGATAAAACATATCTGCACAAGATTGGCATATTTTACGTTGGATGACTGACAATTTTACCACAAGAGAAACTTTATTTTTCTGTAAAACGTCATTTCGTCTGATTAGTACTTCCTGACAGACAGTTCCTCTGACAGCATCATATAAACCAGCTGAGTTTTCTCATGACTGTCCCCGGGAGGCAGACATTGCTTCACCACATCCTTCTCCTAATATAGCCTATTTTTCTAGTTCTAATCTAATTTTCAACCAATCATAATGACATGTATTTGTTAATAATTTGCTTTGGATGCCATAGTACCTTATTACGTTACTAACCATCAACCAAACAGCAGTTAACAAGTTTTTGATAAAACAGAATGAGCCTGACAACATAAATTGGAGTTCGAATAGAACAGTGTGTCCTCGCTCTCATGTTAGTGCCATCTGACATAAAGAGAGATAATAACAGTCATTGGCCAAAAACCACCAAAGCTCAGCAAAGTGTATGGTTTTTAAGGTCCAGGGTGAAAATAAAAAGTCTTCTCCTCATCAGGGCCTTTCAATAGTACAGCGTAATTATTTTTATTTCAATCATAAGAGAGCCTTTATTGGAGTAAGAGCCAGGGAAATAAAGGGATGAGAGCTGAATAATCATTTAATTAGTGCGACTGTGTAACCACATTTCTGGGCTGGCTCAACCTTGCTTCTGAAAAAAAGAAAAAAAATTCTGGATTCATTTTTGCTCTGTTAAAGGTGCACTATGTAAGTTTTTGGTTGGGGGTCTGTCGACGAACATGGGTATTTTTACCAACAAAGACATTTCCCTTTGTTTATAGCCATCTTTTACATGCAAGCAGTTTCGCGTTTGCGTGTAAAGTGAGATAAACAGACTTTTAAGCTTTTGCTATGATGATGATCATGGAAGCATTCAGAATATCAGTCTCATTTCTTCTGGTGCAAGCACTTTTCACATGTTTGCATTTGCATACACAGCTGATGAATCATATCAATGACCAGAGACGAATGAGGGCTCGGAGGTCAGCAATTTTGCCACATCTTTAGCATATCTGTAGAGAGGCAACCCCCCCCCCCCCCCCACTGTAATGCATGTTTTTCAATGATGGCGCTCGATGGCCTATTTATGTGAGTTGATGTAAACTAAAACTTTTTTGAAAAATGTGCATGATGCTATTTTGGAAAATGGAGGGAGGTAAATATTAATTTCTCAACATATCCCGGTGTGTGTAAACATAGCCTTTTATGGATATGTGATTGCTCTGCCTGAAATGTTCCACAGTATGACATTAAACTGCTCTATTTTACATTTATCCAATTACAGGTGGTTTTATATCTTAAAAATAAAAATAAAAACTGTGAGCGGGGTTGCCTCTCCACATATCTGACCTGTAACATGGTCTGGTTTGGTTTTCATGGAAATAGAAAGGTTTAATCCCATACTGTGAAACATTCCAGGCAAAGCAATAACATCTCCATTGAGAAAAGCATTTGATGGACCTTCCACCATGCTTAATAATAATAAGTGTGGATTATTCAGCTTTGGTTGATAAATTTGAATGAGAATGGCTTTTAAAAAGCTGAAATTATCCAAATGATTCCAGTGGTGGTGTATGCAGTTTTGAAACATTGTGAAGCACTTCTTGTTTTCCCACATGATCACAAGGTACAAAGTGTTTTTGGTGAGAGAAGAACTCAGCCTAAATATGCAGGGTTTCTGCGTTGAACATGTGTGAAACAAAACGCAATTCCAGGCATGTTTGTGATGAGGAAACAACAATATAACATAGATCAGAAGACAGGGTAATATGGGCCCTTTAAACCAAGAGGCAATGAGAGTTTGCAGACATTGACGGCTGCAAAAACAAGCTAGTGACAGGTGGTATAGGACTAAGGTTTTAAATAGTAGTGGTTGCATTCAAGGGAGTACTTCAGAGTGATCACAGACAAAATGCAGGTAACAGGTTTAAAAATAGAACAGACCGCCTCATGAATAACTCATTTTATTGTCACATCTAATCTGTGACCTTTTCAATATGTGACTTAATAGAAGTGGCACTTGAGATGAGACCTTTCTCCCTCATTTATCACTTGGTCGTCCATTCCTCAATTTTTAACCTGATAATAATTCACAGCCTTGACAGACACACAGTGTGAGGGACAGAGGAAGCCAGTCTTACCAGAAGGTGTTGGAAAAGAAATTTGTGCATAGGAGGTATAGTTTGTGCAGTAATAATTAAAGGTCCTATATTGTGCAAAATTTACTTTTGTGAGCTTTTAGACAGATTATAATGTTACAGCATGTTACAGCATCAAAAACATGCCCGGAGTTGGGTTTTTGTTCACACATGTTTGAGAAATCCTACATTATTAGTCTGTCTACATCTCCAAAGCTCAAAATGCTCAGTTCCACCTTGTGATGTAGTGGTACTTTTCAAGTTAACAGCTACCTTTTAATTATTGTTCCGTGAGTCAAAACTGGCAATTCCAGGGGTGAAATCATCCATCTTCACTAATGAATCATCTTCAGCAATGAAGGCGTACGGTCTTATGACTCACCTTATGACAACACAAGGTGGAACAGACTGCTTTCTGTTTTGAGAGGAGAACACAATTATGCAGGATTTTTTATTTAAACGTGTGTGTGAATGAAACAAAACACAACTCCAGGTATGTTTTTGATAAGGAACTATTATGACAAATCAGAAAACAGCGTAATATAGCCCTTTAAAGCTTCGCACATGAGGAAAAGGAGTCAAAAGGATATTTTGATCATGAGGTTGCATTTTGCTTGTCTAATTTAAAGGTGCACTGTGTAACTTTCTGTCAGAGGATCCATCAGTTGCTTGTCTTTATGGAAATGTTATTGCTTTGTCTAGAATGTCCCAGAGTATGGCTTTAAACTCATCTTTACCCGTGGCGACAAGCCCATCATTCCTCCAGGCCAAATTACAAGCCTATGGGACAGTTTTTGAGCAGTAAAACACCAATAATTGAATAATTGCAACAATGATGTGTTTAATGCCACACTGTGAAAGCACATTTTTGGCAGCTCCCCAATCAGAAAAGTTACACAGTGCACCTTTAATCTTTACAACTGGTTTCACAGGCTGGACTGGACAATATAAATGTTGTTGAAGTTTAGATTAGAAAAACAAGAGCCATATTCTCTGGAGCTTCTCTCAAAGTTGAATGGAGTAATATAGAAAAGGTGGATGGGGTTATTTGACAGCCCTGGGGCACCTCTGATATGTTACCCGTTTCCTATGGGAGCTGCACTACTTCTCTATGAACTTTATTGTATGCAGTCAGCAATAAGCCAAGCCAACCAAAGCTTAAACCTGCAGGGCCCCAGTCTCACACTGCTTAAAAACAGACTGCGCACAAAATTGGAAAGATTAAAATATAAGTGATGAGTAGTTGTATTTTGCATATAGTTATCAGTTACAATGGTAGATGTTATCCTATTGATACTTTGCAATGACATCATGCCAGGGGTGTTCGATATGTATGTTTATGGTGGAATGTTCAGCAGTTATGAGGACACAATGCAGACAATAGCAAACACAGGCTGTTTTTTAGGTCGTATGAAATCTCAAGAAGAAATACAAGACAAATTTCCTGGAGCCTGTGAGTAATACAAGTATTCATGGTCCTGATAAATGTTTGATTTTCTACAAAAAGTGAGAGACAAATTGCAAAACTGTTGGCTAATGCTACTAGAGAGGGTTTGTTTAACAGTAAAATCAGCTTTTTCCAGCCTTGTTCCAGTTAAGTCAGTTCTTTATGGTCAGATTATGTTAAAACAAAGCTCAGATATAAGTCTAACTTGAGTAACAGAGCTTCAGACAGAACAGTGCCTTAAGTTAGCGCACCCCATGGGAACGCTGTTGAAGCAAAGTATCAATAAGCAGCACTGTTAAAGGGACAGTGCAGAATTTTGGACATAGGACCTCATTTCCTAGTGAGTCAGAGCGTTGGAGACATCTGGAGACACTTTTTAAAATATCCCATCAAGTCCTTGTATTTGCAGAGGTCGCTGGTGTTAGGCTAGTGCATGTCAATGGCCATAGTTATCCTGTCTGTCTTACCCACTCCACAATTGTCGATGTGAATGTCTGTGTTGATAGAATAATTTTAGAAGTAAAACCAACCTTGTATTTGAAGGATTTATGTCTGAGCAGTCGCAGCGAGTTGTACTTCCTGATAGAAAGCTTGGCACCGGCGGACTGATATATGAGAAAATAGTCCCTCATCATGCGACGATTCATGTGATGCAAGATAGTTTTATTTGAAACATTATTCTATCAAGACAGACATTTACATCAATAGTCTGGTGTAATAATAGATTTGTTTCGGGTGTTTTGTGGAGTGGGTAAGACTGTTTTCAGTGGCAGGATAACTATGGCCATTGACATGTACTAGCCTAGCACCATCGACCTTTGCAAATACAAGGACTGGATATAATATTTTTTTAAAGTGGCTCCACACGTCTTCAACACTCTGGCTCACTAGGAAATGAGGTCCTATGTCCAAAATTCCCGACTGTCCCTTTAAGATTTGCCTCTCTAATCTAGTGAAAAGTAGTAGCGGAATGAATAATTTAGGTAATTATTTAACTAACTAATGTATCCAGGTTTACTGACCGAAAAACAAGTTTGTGGCTAGATGGATGTTAAAGCAATTATTTCTTTTCAATTTCTTTCAGATTTTTTCTTTTTTTGTTAATTAATGATGTGTAAATATGTTTTTAAACGCCTTAAAAGTTTTGCTGCAGTTAACTGATGAATGAGTACAAAGTGCCATTGCGGTACCATTTAATTTCACAAGTTAGCTCAGAGTCGCCAATAGTGATGCCAGGCTGTGATCAGTGTACATTGTAGCCTCCAATATGTCAAGCCATGATAACGCGCTCCCAGCATGCTCCTGTTATCTGAATCACCGACGATCGAACCCTGAAAAAAAGAAAACACAGAGAAAGACAATCAATTTGGTCCAATAACAGATAAGAGAAAGATCTGTGGGCTGATGCATCCAAGGGCCTTTCACACATTCAGTACAGTATGTGTTTAACATGAACTAAACATGTATTGTTTTAGTGATGGTTATTAGAAGTGAGGGTCAAGAAAGTTATGGTGTAACCTTCAACGCAACTTAGCAATAAAAACAATGTAGTTATTTGTGTAATATATATGTCACGTGGAAACAGAGGGAGGACCCAAAACGCAGGACTGCTTCAAAATATTTAATGACAAATCAAAAAAATCCAAAACGCAAGACTAAATTGCCATGACAAGAGACACGGAGAAACTCGGACAGAGACAATGAACCAACAAAGGGCAGACGAGAACACAGGGTATAAATGCACACACATGAATGAGACACAGGTGAGACACATTAGGGCGGGGCAAACAATCAACAACAACAAACAATCAGGAAGTAAAACTCAGAACTACAAGCAGACAAAACAAATGTCAAAATAAAACACAAACTACAACCACTACAAAACATGAACCATGACAATATAACCCCAAACACACAACAGGGAAAATACGTAATAAAAGTGTATGTACTCTAGGGGTGTGCAAAAATATTGAAATATCAATATATCATATTGTTTAATTTGATGATGCAGTATTGATATCGTGGGCTGCTGTATCAATATATCACCAAAAGTATTTTTAGGTATATTTTACAAAATTGTTTTGTGTAAGATGTGCAGTTGTGTTGACATTTTCACTGCTTTGAGTAAAAGTTTTTTTGTTTTGTTTTGTTTTTATATCGTTATGCAAACTTAGTGGACTTTTAGTATCACAGCCATAATTTAGCCTTTGGTTTTCACTGAACCGTATTGAACTGATTTTAAATATAATATACTGAATCATACTGAAGTGAAAGTGCACTGATACGAAAAACGTATCATACCATGGCCTATGTATCGAGGTGTGTATCGTATCAGCAACTCCTTAATGATACCCAGCCCTAATGTACTCATTGCTGTTTTAAGTGCATAGTGCTACTTCTGTTGTTTATTTATACCATGGTCAGTAGATGTATGTAACAATAACCAAAATATCGTGATATTGTATTGTCAAAGTTCTCACAATAATATTGTGGACCATCACAACATATAGAATTACAAGTCTCTTAGTTTAAATTAAGAGTTATGGTGCAACAATAGCTGAAAAAAGACAGAAGGAACTACATAGACCATGATCCTTAGCTCCATTTCAGTGTAGACTACAAGAAGAAATAACAGTTCTAAGCAAGTCTTGTCCAGGCATTTTAAGAGGAAAAAGTAGGATATTAACAATTTTGTTAGTCTCCACAAAATATTGCAAAAAATATCGTACCGTGAGATGTATATTGTGAAAATATTGCCTAAATGTCATACTGAGAGATTTGGATATTGTTACATTGCTAATCGTGAGCCTCCCCACCATATCATGATCTTTCTCATGATCACAATAAATATCATACCGTGAGGTTCATACTGTGATGATATCGTATCGTGAGACTTGGATATTGTTACACCTCTAATGGTCAGTGATAATTCTAATACTAATTACCGTGCATTATTGTTGTATAACCGCGCAACAGTTGGTAAATGGTAAATGGGGACATTTTTATATAGCTCTTTACCACCTTCAAGGCACGAGGGACGAGGTGGGTTAAGTGTCTTACCCAAGGACACAACAACAGAACTCATCTGTGGGTTAATCCCCATAGCAATACAATGAACTACTTTTAGGAGGGTCTATCTTCAACTAAAGCAGAAATAATTAATGCTTTGAACATCCTTGGACAATCAAAAGGTTGTCAGAATTAAAAATGAATTATTTTCATTTGATGGGACCATGTTATAAGCAGATTAATCTTTACAAGTGTATGTACAATGAGGTTAAAATAGGGTAAAAACTAACACTAATGGTATTATGACAACTTAATATTTTATGTTTTGTAGATAAGAAGCCGGTATTAAAGGTTAAGATAGACTGTGTAACCTTAGTGTGTGCTGGTCTGAACTGAGATGTTATTGTTCAGCCTGGAATGTTACTACATTCTCTATTCTCTTCTATTGGCTGCATTTATTCAATTACAGGTGTACATTTTTCATTCTTAGAAATACTTTGACGTTTAATACCATGCTGTGGAACTTTTTAGGTAAGTAATAATATGGCAGACCCTCCTCAAGAAATAAAATAGTGCATTTTTTAGCACAAGATGACAGACTGTTGTGACTATTAGATAAAAAGGATGTTTATCTTACTCTTTATTTCCATGATTACAGTTGCACTCAATTTAGCTTAAGCGGCTTAATTCTTCTACTAAAAGGGAATCGATGCCTGCCCTCTGACCTCTGGTGTCACTTACAGATAAACGCTCATTGACCGTGTTTTAATCCCAATAGAGAATTTCACTAGAACAAGAATAACTCAGTTATATTCGGATTTTTAAAAGTTCCCCTAACAAAAATATGTTTATGACTTCTGTGTGGTAAAGCAGAGCAAATCTTCAGAAATACTGTTATTAAGATTGCTCATCTACATTAATTACTAGCTCCATTGGCAGTCAAGACAAGTTTGAGACACCATTTTCCAAAATTTCAGTGAGCGTTTCTTAATTAAATAGCTCAAATCAAATATTAATTTTCTCTCTTACGTCTTGGAAGGCTGTGAATAAAGTAATTAGCTGAAAATGAAAAAATAAAAACAGTATGGCGTGCTGATGTGAGTGCCAATGCTTCAGTTTGCTTGTACAATGCTTTGTTATATTACACTGATGTGAACTTAAAAACACACACATATCAGTATTACACGCTAAGAAGATGACATCTGTTTATCAAATCAGTGAAGACAACCACAGTGTCTTAATATAAAAGAATTACTAGTCTCCACAGCGCTCCATGTACTGTAGTGGCTTGCAAAATTTTTCTCTTAAAGGCTGAAACTTGGAGATGGATGGCTTAGAAAATAAAATTAAAGCATCATACGCCTCCATGGCTGACAACACGGTGATTCATCTGTTTGCAGAGTCTGTCCTCGCTCTTAGCACAAAACTGGTGCATGTATGATGATTAATAAATTCTGCTGGTATTACTTCAGACTACAACTCGGAAAAGCCTATACTTTTTCTACCTCTTCACCTCTCCATCACGCTCGACACTGTTATGAATGTTATTGAGGTAAGACTTTATGCACCATGATTCACATATCCACCCTATTGCTGCTGTTGGACTTGTTCCAATAGACCCCAAAACTTATGTACCAGTGACAGTGACGGAGATTTTCACACCACTGGGTAATACTGCACAGTGAGTCAAGAGAGCTGCTCATTCACATAAAACCTAATTTTCTCTCCAAGTTTTGCTACTTTCAGATGACGATTTCTACTTAAGAGAAAAAATGGACTAAGATTGTTGGAAGTTGGAAATAGATAAAGCTGTATCTATGCAGCCTTTGTAAAAAATAAATTAAAAAGCATGTACAATAATGCTGCATGATAAGCCAACAGAGCAATACAAACAAAACAAAAAACAAAACTGGAAACCAATATCTTTTGTTTTTGTTAGTTATAAGCACAGACTATATAGACATAACCCAATAGCCACCACATTCCAAACAGAAAGTGAGCATGGGGGCGCTTCTGACTCCATCAACTCTGAATCCAGTTGACTTTACATTGAAAAACGCTGCCCCATTCTCTGTAAATGCTGCTGTGACAGAGTTGTGCATGGGTCCATTTTTGGAGAGCCATACCCGCCCGCACCCACGCAGTACAGCACCACACCCACCCATTAACCTGTGATTATATCAAAGGTAAACCAGTACCCACCCGGACCCGTTAACATTCCACCCGTTCCCCGCCCGTGCCCATGATAAATCACACATAAAAGCATTCTAACTGAAGCATTAATCAGAATACGAAATTGAAAAGTTATGACGTCAAGAATTACAATCACAAATGGAAATTAAACGGTTACACTTTCTTCAGTACGAAGACGAATTCACAGACGCGAATCGACTGAGCAGAAGAAAACTGATCGAGATGCCAGACTTTTGTGCCACAAACCCGGACTGAAGCAGGACTAAACCAGGACTAATCTAGGACTAAACCAGGACTGAACCAGGACTGAACCAGGACCGAACCAGGACTCACTGTCGGGGTTGGCTCGGAAGTGCGACAGTGTAGACTGTCGACAGACGAAAAGACTGGTCATGCTTTGTGGACACCCTGCTCCACTGGCTTGGGTTTCTCCAAGATTAGTCCTGATTTAGACCTGGTTTAGATCTCGTTTAGTCCTGGTGAAGTGTTGGTTTAGTCCTGATTTAGTCCTAACCCACCCGTGTGTAATCACTACCCACCCGCATTCCCACCTGTAAAATTCCAGAACGTTAAAACCTGCTCATTTCAACAACTATTTGCCCGTACCCGTCAGGTGCAGGACTCTGTGCTGTGAGGCTCATCAATTTGCTCTGAAAATAGTCTGAAAATGTTCATATTAACCTGCTCTACATGGTCCTGGTGTTTTTTGTTTGTTTGATTTGTTTTGTTTTTTATGCTGTTTGTTTGTAATAAATTCTTATTCCTAGTAGGGAGTCTGACTCCAAATTTACTTCATGAGCTTCATTTGACTGGAGCCGAACGCCATGGGTGATGCCATGGTCCCTTAGTCTACTTCTACTAAATCGTATGTTTCTTTACATTGAACAAGCATTACAGCCAACCAGCTCCAACTATTGCATCTGAAATTTACACCAAACTTACATGTATGTTTTGTATTTATTAAAGGGACAATGCACATTAAAAGACAAGATAATGTAAGAGAAAAACATGTACTTGTAAATATGCAGGATTGTAGCCAAGGCTAATTTCCACTAATATGCTAATATGTGCCTATGACAGTCTGCTCATTAGACTATTCATTTTATTAAAACACAGTTAAGATCATTATTGTTATAGATTTTAGCAAAAACATTCACAGTTGTTTTCCCCATTTGGCAATTTTTTTGTTTAAAATTTCACTTTCTAATTGGAAATCATAATATCACACTAGAGAATTCCATAACTATTACCAAACAAAACTCCTCTAATGTACACAAAAATAATTACTTGACAAATACAAAGATAAGAAAATACATTTATATTGTTTCAATCATGTTTAAAGTATCAGAAAAATGTATTTCTTGTGTAAAGTGTGCTGAACCTTTGGACAGAATTCTCCTGGTGGTGGTGCCATCAATATGTTTTACAACTCTGTACTTCCTGTAATTTTCAACATATTTTTCAATTTTACTTCGCAAATTGCTTCTTGATTGATGTGATACTATCATTTATATTTACACAGTAATAACAGTTATAATCCCACCAAAATAAGTCAAAATTAGAGTATCATCAAAACCTGTCATATGCACTTTAAACTATATTTCTTATACATCTTAGACTTATTATGTCGCAGATGCTTCAACAGCTGATTTGGACCACCCTTCCACCTGTACCAGCTTGCCTCTTGCACGACTGAAGAGATGTGCACAAAACAAGTCTACACATGCTTTGTCCAACTCTGCCCAAGCCTGTTTGAGTCCAGGTGTGTCATTATTCTCTGACCTGGTTCACTTCCCCGCCTGTGCCAGGGGCCTCGGTTGGCTGGTTGGCACAGGTACATGGAAACCAGCCCTGGCCAGTGATACACACAGCTCCACACACGCGTTTATGCCATGACAAGTCAAATGTGTGTCGGCAAGGAGGGGCTGGTGTGATGTGAAACCAATTAATTCCATCTGGACGCTGGTGCATTGTAATTCCCCAGCTGGCATGTCATACAAGCTGCCGGGCATCATGGGACTTGGCAAGAGAGAGAGGCAAAAACAAAGAGGCCAAAGCTGTGGATTGGGAAGTATGTTAGTCTGAGGATGATACGCATATGTTTATATGTTATATATTTGAACCAAAGACAGCTTAAATTGTATGTTAAGTGTATTCTCTTAGTTAAAGGTGCACTGCGTAACATTTCTCATGGATGGTCCACCACCTGCTTATCTACAATGTTCTATAGACAAGCAGGTTACAGCACTACGCTACATTACAGTTCAGATTTGTGGAGTCGCATCTATTCACAGAAGGAATTGCTTCATTTTTGAGCAATAGAAACACATGATATTCATAAATGCTAAATGGATATGTGCAATGTCATACCATGGAACATTCCAGGCAAAGTAGTAACATCTCCATGGAGACAAGTAGATAGTACACTCTCCACCAGAAAAGTTACTCAGTGAACCTTTAAAGTGCAACTTGAAGAAATGGTCTTATTAAATAAAATAGTTAACCAAATGAATTGTTGTGGTGAATAAACCATATTACAGTAAAGAGTCACTTGTTTGCATAATGTGTTCATTTAGGGCACAACAACAAACAGCTTTTCATTTTTCTTCTTCTCTGCTTTTGGCTTTATGCTGCTTAAGAGCTATTGTCATTAGCAACCATTTATAGGTGTATTCATTGTAATGAGGTTGGAAAAGGTAGTGTCACATCTGACCAATTTCTACCATTAAACCACTGAAGCAAAAGGTGAATGAGGAAAAGAGCCAACTTACAGGCTCCCACTGACCAAAGTCATGCTCCTCTATAGGACACAATATCTTTAGCAGGCTGTTTCCCTGAGCATAACATATGCTATTCTTGTCTGCTTTTTTCTGCAGGCTGCAGCAGACAGATAAGATTTACAATTATGAAGTTTGGAGGTAAACAAGACGTGTGAGGATCACCAGAGTTTTATCTGCTGGAGTTTGGGCATCAGAAGGATGTTATCAGGCTCTGGCCTTCTCTGAGAGGACTCTCCCGGACACGAGGCCACTGTTAAGGTTACACACAGAGGTAATGGAGGTTTGAATGAGTGTGTTTACTTGTGCTGGAGTGTCCCAGTTATGAGCCTTATCCCAATTATGACAGTCTTCTGAATATGACCTTTACATGCGCTTGGAGAAACCAGGATACTCATATCCCTGTGCACATACGCCATCAGAGTATCCTGGATATTTAGAGTGGTCGCTTTGGTAATTATGGCACAGATATGACAGGGAGATAAACATGTAGCAACTTTGCTAACTTAAGGCTTTTTGTTGTTTATAACAACAAAAAAGATATACATTCAAGTAAGAACATAAAACTGGAGCACTCTCACGCCTTCAGTAAAAGATGTTCAGTTCAAGAGCAACATAAACTGCCACTGAAGTTAGCCTGGTGTTAAAAATGGCTGTATTAAACAGTAGACTGCTTTATTTTGTTTATGGGTATAAAATATTATTACTTAAAAAGTACTGGTAGAAGTTTGAGTCTTTTTGGGAAAGTTACTGATCCTACTGTATTTTGTTACTTCAGTTTGAGAAATCAGAATACTGTGTCTACATACCTCTGTGTCCTGTATACTATCAGAATATTTCAGTGACAATATATATATATATGTGAATACATGGACACACAAATAACTGGATACTCAAAAAACTCAATCATAACTGGGATATTCGAGCTCATGTATACACACTCAATGAGCTCCTAATATTTCAAATCTATACTTTACCAACAGCGAGGAATTACATTTCCGATCTGCAGGATGGACGAGAGCTGTAGTTTTTTCTTACAACTGATGTGGGGGATGTCTCGCCTCATTTAGGTTAATTTGGATCAAACCACAGGGGAACTCTGAAAACTGTTAGATTAGATGGTAATAATCATTCATATGATTAAATTATGATAGGAAAGCATCACCCGCTTTCCTCTAATGTTATGAGTTAATAAGAAAAGTCATTGGTATGATCTGGCTGTGACTCCTCTGCTTGTTCACCTCAGGGCAGAATATTGTTTTACTTCTATTGCTGTTTTATTATCATTTGTATCATTGAACTTGGCTCAGGTGGATAGAAAGTTGATATTGTCTACAGTGCAGTGGTGGAACAAGTACTCAATTTTGTTACTTAAGCAAAAGTACAGACACCAAAGCAAAAAAAAAAAAAAAAAAAAAAAAAAAAAAAAACTCAAGCAAAAGTAAAAGTATCACCTGAAAAAAAAATCAACTTATGTACAAGCAAAAATGCATTTAAAGAGTACAAAGTTTGAATAAAGATTCTGTGCTGAATTTTGTCCAACAGACATAACTGAATTATTATTATTTTTTTCCTTTTTTTTTTTTTTCCCTAGCTGTTTGTATTTGTATATTTTGGTTTGAAAAATAAAGGTTTTCAACACAATAATAAAAATACTTTTTGGGGGGGGCAACAGTCACAAAAACTATCGTTGTGTCCTTAGGCAAGACACTTCACCCATTTTGCCTAGTACGAAAGTGGTGTGTGCGTGAGTGATGGTGGTGGTCACTTCTGTCAGTCTGCCCCAGGGCAGCTGTAGCTACAGTAGTAGCTTACCACCACTGAGTGTTGAGTGAATGAATAATGAACTGTAAAGTGCTTTGGGTATCTTATAAATGCAATGATTAATTCATTTTACTTTTCAGTCCTGTTCAAGTAAAAATTACCGATATCTGGTCTCAAATGTAATGAAGTAAAAGTAAAAAGTATCCACTTTAAAAATTACTTAAAGGTGCACTGTGTAAATTTTGTGGTGGTGGGTCCATCAAATGTTTTTATCCATGGAGATGTTATTGCATCATCAGGAATGTTTCACAGTATGGTATTAAACCTTTCTATCTTTATGGAGACCAAACTAGACCAAGTTACAGGTCAGATCTGTGGAGAGGTGACCCCAATCAGTCAGAATGCCTGTTTTTCTTGGTGCTTTTGAGCTATAAAAACACATGTAATTGAATAAATGTAAGGTACAGCTGTTTAATGTCATACTGTGGAACATTCCAGGCAGAGCAATGACATATCCACAAAAACAAGCAGAGGACAGACCATTCACCAGAAAAGTTACATAACACCTTTAAGTAAAGTATAGATATGTACATTTTTACTTAGGTAGAGCACTTTAGGCTACTACTTTTACTTTACATCACTGATAATATACAGTAATGTAAGCCCATATCTCTAACTTCATCACCATACTTCAGTGAGATAGCAAACCTCCCCTCACCTCCTCTGATGTAATTACTCTGCTGCCATTAGCACCATGTTGTCTTCTGCTCCAGTATTAGTACGTGCCTTGAAGGTTGGATCAAACCCCAGCTCAATCAGTTTTAATTTCCATCAAATCGAATTACATGGAGACCAATAAGCTGAATAGCGGCTTCAGACAGACCAGTGGAACACATACATGTAGGCAGAATTCATGAGGGTGGGTGTGGCTCTCCTTGTGAACATTCAAGTGTTTATCATTTGGAGTGAAGAGACTGGCGCTGAGTAGATCAAGTGTGGAGAATGGGCCAAGTGCTTCCTGTAAACTGTGCCCAATTAATTAGCTCATTAAAACCAAACTATTCCAAAGCTCTTCTCTATAATTCGTATTGATTTGCTACAATGAGCTTATGTGAGCTCCATGCAAAATCGCTTATTCCACTTTCCGAACAAAGTGGGCAAAGAGGTACACTGTGAATTGCATCTTTTTTTAGATCAAATCAACCTCACTTTTTTTTATTAATAAAGTTATTTTGGTGTTGTTTATGCTATAACGAAAGGCGCGGTCATGGCATTTGATAAGGTGAGATTAAATATGTTTCAACGTCAAAGCAAAGTGCATTATGGGAAAAGGTCAGTTATTAAATGCAACCGGAAAAAAACAAAGAGTCCCTATTCAAAACAAATAAAAAGACGCGTTTGATGTTTCATGAAAATAACAAAGAGATGTGTTTATGTGGAAAGCTCTCTTATGCTGTGTCCACTGCCATTAAAACATACGGCGAATCCCAATAAAAGCAGTTCACTGGGTTACTTTATTTGCCGCATTATTCCTATAACAGAAATGTCTATAGACTGCTGGCGTTATTGCTTTTAAAAACAATAGTGCATGAAATATTTAGGATTCACGCTGTGCTCCGAAAGGGACTGGCCCAAATTGGGATTGTTCTCATCTGGGCTCACGGACCACAATTACTATGATCAGTTATCACCATGTGCTCTGGCTGTTACATTATTCATTCTGCTTTCATTTTATGCTTCAGTTCAAACCTAATGAAGCCATGTGGTGTTCTATTACAAACAAAAGTTAAAAAAGAGCTACAACTAATTTCTATATTTGAGTTGAACATGCATTTTCAAGTTAATATCCATCTTAAAGAGAAGTAGACTTTTCAGAGCTTTTATGATATAATTGTTTTCCCTTCTCATTTACACACTCAATGTTGTATTTGGAGAATTGTGAGTGTTTGAGTAATCTTTTGTAATCTTTACTGCTCTCTACTTGTTTTCCAATTTCATCTGCTTAATTAGTGATACACAAATGATTCAGCAGCAGCATCGAGCATCATCACAAAGCCACAAATGAAAAAAAATAAAATAAATTCTCTGCTTGCTAAGATGATCTGCAGCTTTGTTGTGATGATGCTGGCGACGTAAAGGGGCTGGTGGTTATTCCCTGGGGGTGTGAAGCTATCTGAAAGCACAACTCTGTTAGAAGTTCTGTTACTCAAGACTCAAGACTTTAAGCTGATTTGTTAAAAAAGTCTCTCTCACATAAAATGAAAGTCATCCAGTCTCTCTCACCTCTTAGTTGAAAATCAGACACCTAAACAGGACCATGGACTTTTACATTGATCACAGGCTCCTGAAAATATGCTGTTTCAACCTATTTTGTTTGTTTCTTGAGTTTTCAGACTATCAGACTTTTTTTGTCAGTGTTTTTTTTTTTTTTTTTTTGTATAGGACACTCTCAGCCAGTGGCGGAGTTAGCAATTTGGGGACCGTAGGTGAACTTGAGTTTGGGGCACTATAATGCACCACTTTTTTTTTTTTTTTTTAATATTAATTATATTAATATATTTGTCTGTTTTGTTCTTGAGACATGCACATCTCTGTTTATTTGATTTATGGTGTCTTATTAGTTTGGTCGCCTACTAGATAACCAGAACTGAAAGTAGTTTTATTTTTTGCTAATAGAATTACATTTTTGTTTACATCTATTACATATGATTATTATTATTTTCCTTATGATTATTGTTTAAAAGTAAACTACGCTCATTTAATTTATTGAGAGAAAATCAAATTGGTCTGAGGCCTCGGCCTGACGGCAATTGGTTGAGGGCCCCTCCCACTCTGGGGGCCCTAGGCAGCAGTCTATTTTTGCCTAATGGTAACTCCACCTCTGCCCCCAGCACGATGTCACTGCAAAGTAGTATTCAGTAGATTTGTTTTTTTTTTTTAGTAAGTCAGTCATTTTAGATGAATATTGTGATTTAAGTGTCCAAAATATTACATTATGATCCACAGGTGTCATGGATCATAACTTTACAGCAGACAAAAGCACAATATGTCTCCTTTAATGAACTGTGTTTTATTGTGAGTGTTAAAGGTTAAAGGAAAGGCTTGGACGGGCCTTGTGGTCTCATAGTTGAGAACAGGGCAGTAACCATCCATCTTGGCGGACTTCTCTGTCAAAAGCCTTGCACGGTTATGGAGGTTGTAGAAGGTTACTCTATCTTTCTGACAGACACAATTCATAATTTAGAGAGGTGCCGAAGGTGCTCCGTTTAAAAAATGGTCAAGTGGAATAAAGTGAACAAACAGAAAATGTCCAGGTCAGCTTGTCCACTTGAGCTGTGGGAGAAAAGACCAGCCAGGCTCCAGAAGTCCAGATATCAAATAATAAATCAGAAACATCTCAAGTATTCTGGCATGTTGACACTATTGCAGTTGCTACTCTCACTCACAAAAATGAACTGCAATGACTAAGCAAAAAGTATAAACCTTAGCAGCTGTTAAATCCATTTGGATAAGCTCCCGCTCAAAGAAAAAAAAAAGACGATTTTTAACTATTTGCAGCTGGTTGTTTCTCATTTTACAAATATGTACTAAGTTCTGATCGATCTTATTGTTGTTGCTGTAATGTTAACAAGAAGAGTTGCAAGAGTTTGTTGTTTGCAAATCTAAATGAGAATCTAAAGAGACGTTCAAAGACTAGCTTTTTTACTATTCATTTATATGATAGAATTCAATGTGGGAACAAATTTTAACAACAAACCAATCACAGAGAGAAATGACCAAGGCTCAGATCAGTTTAAAATAGTTCAAAATGAGAGTGGGAGTACAGTGTTTACCCTTTGAAATTATGCATGATCTAAATAAAACGTTGCTCCACAATAGTGAATTACAAAGCTAACTGTTATTACAATGCCAAAAAGTGTTGCCTGCTATGCTTCTGTGCTGATTTCCTTGGGGTGTGAAGCAAACTGAAAGGATCTACTCTTATCTGAAGTTCTGTTAGTGAAGTTAGACTTAAATCTGATCTTTATTTTAACACTGACTTGGTTGCAACAACAAGAGGTGAGATGATTTGTGTGTCCCCCCCCACACACACAATTTTTTTTTAATTTTTTAGCTTGTATTGACCACAGTCTCCTGAAAATGTCTTGTTCCGATCAATTTTTAATTGTTGTTTTTAGTTTTGAGCCAATATTAAAACTTTTTTGGCTGTCCATTATGTCACCAAAGTAACTGCTGAACATTCCACCATAGAGACACATGTCACAAAAGCCGTGATATTAATAGTCATAAGAGTTAGTGGTACAAGTACAAAAACTGTGGCAATAACTTTTCTTATCTTCCTCTGTAACTGCAATTATAAAGGTATAATTTTCAATAAAGAAGATTCAATAATTGCCATGGTAACTGCCAATAGAGATGCATATAAAACACCTCCAGCGCGATGTCATTGCAAAGTTTTAATATATTATGGAATGGCATTGAGATACAGTACTTCCGTAACCTACATGATTCTTGGAGATGTAAAGTGGAGTGTATAGACTGTCAACACATCACCTGCTGTACAGAGGAGCGAGTGACAGCCCAGTGCAGACGAAGGCCTCATTTGTCCCTTGTCTGCAGAGTTTTAGTGCGGAGGTGTGCATGTCAACTCCAGGCTCACACCACATGATAACGAGACAACAGAAGAGGAGGGATTGTGGACAAGAGCCCTGTTAACAAGCAACTTCCTACGTTTATGCAAAGTATGGATCAAGCATCTCTGAAAGCTACAATTTTCACCTCACAAGCAAAAAACAAGATTTAATTGGTTCAACAGAATTTACAGATTTATTTTTCTCAAGCATAAAAAAAATCCAGTTTGAGTCAAAGTCAAATTAAAAGGGGATTATCTAACTTTTCTGGTAGAGGATTTATCACCAATTGTGTAGCCTGGAATGTTCTACCTAATGACATTAATCGTGTCTATCTCCATGGAGACAAATGGGTGATGCCACCAGTCCAACTTATAGATCAGATGTGTGGAAAGGTGACCTGCAATGCATGTTTTCAAGTTACTTTTAGAAATATTGAATAAATGCAAAGCATCTTTTTAATGCCATTTCAGACAAAGCAATTACATATGCATGATGACGGACCCTCCACCAGAAAATAGTGCACGTTTAATTAAGCCATGTCATTGTGGTTTTCTGTTACCAGACCAGCCAGAAACACACACTTTGACAAGTGGAATCTGGAGATATATCCTGTCTCTCTGATTTCAGAGGGTGTAATTGACAGGCAGATTAACCAATCAGAGAGACCCATGATCCGTTTGTGTCAAAAGCATGTCTCTGCTAACATGTAAAAAAAGGAGGAACAACAACATTAGGGATTGAGATACAGCGTGGATTTTGCAGAATCAACAATCTAAGTGCCAGACTTATATTTATCTCAGGTCAAGATCTCAGAGGAAATCTCATTTCTAACACGGAATTTAGCGTAACATATAGCAGTGACTAACCGCTACTGTCGAGCAAAAGAATCCTAATGCTGTGAGGTCAGACGGTTTTCACGAAGTGATACGGCTGATGAATCAAGCTAGTAATATACTGTACAGTGTCATTTTTTATTTTGAGGCCCTTGAGGTAGAAATTTGTGGGGCCCTATTCATTCTCCTTATACCAGAAATATCCGTTGTTTGGCTATACACACGACATACACATAAATTAGTAACTGTAGGATGTAAACCACAATAACTCAAGTCCTATTCTAGTCTTTGAAGCCCGGTGTATGTCTGCCCCCCCACCCAGAAGCTGCTCACATCATCCATCCTGCTCTGACATCTCTGTCCACACAACCTGCTCCACTCAAACTCCCTTGTCTCTGATGTATTGTTAGCAGATGCACTTGGCGATGGTGGCACCTCAGAGCTTTTACTCGCTCCTCTGATCATTCGCGTGCTCAATACTTTTACTGTGTCAGCACTAACACTGTAAAATCACTCTAAACTGAGAGAAGCACGCGGACAGTCATTCATAATACATAATGAACCCAGCCATTTATCTCTCTTTTGCTGCCTGCTGCCCCGTCCTCTCTGTGGCAGTTCCCGTAATGGATAAAATGTGGTTTGGTGACTATTTCAAGTGTTATTCTTGTTTTATTAAGCAGAAGTGTGCATGAATAGTGCCTACTCAGCAGTGATCCAGGCCGGTGGATCACAGGATAAAGCAGGAAGAGCTCATTACTGTGGACAGAGCGGGACGCATAGTGAGGGAATCTGGTTTGGAGCAGCTAACTGTGCATGCAAATGTCATTTCCCCAACTAAACTACACCACAATGGCTTTTTTCATTTTCATAGTTTTTTTCAGTAGCTCCACAGACACCTGGAAGTACGCACAAAGGTGGGTATTTTTAGCATGGTTCCCAACTGTACTCATGATACAATACTTTAGTCAAAGTGTTCTTTTTATAATGCTAGGATAATTTATTACATCCAGTTGAACGTGATTGTTTTAGAACTACAAAGTAATATGGCAGCCACACAAGCTAAAAACTGCAACCTCAGCAAATAGTGAAAAATTGAATTTATTTGAGGCGTGACAGCAACAATAGCAGGTGGAAGAACTCATAGAAGCGATTTTGGGACTTATGAGGAGAACCTTGGAGTTTACATCAATGTCATAACAGAAAAGAAATAGGAAAACATATATTTAAAGGGCTCATATTACGCTATTTTCTGATCTGTGTTACAATGTTGTTTCCTCATCACAAACTGGAGTTGTGTTTTTTGTTTCATTCACACATGTTTAACACACAAACCCTGCATATTTACGCTCAATTCTCCTCTCAATTGGAAAAACACTCTACTCTCATTCCACTTGATGTCACGTGGTAATACGGGAAGTGCTCCACTCTGTTTTTAAACTCCATACACCTTCACTAGAACCATTTTGATCATTTTAGGCCTTGCCAATCTCTACTAAGACTAATGTAAAAGAAGCTGTTAACTTGAAAACTACCACTAGATGACATCACAAGGTGGCAGGAGGCAAGTCTTCATTTGTGCTGCTCTGGTGGGAGCTCTGGCCGTAGGTTTGACACTGCTGCACTAAATGGTTTGCAAGAACCCCGGCAGTTGTAGACCGCACACCAGTCAGTCAGCGAAGAGCTGTGAAGTCATGACGTCAACAAGGGCCTGTCTGGGTCCTCTTTTGTGGTACAGCACAACAGTAAACAAAGCGGTCGAGATGGATGTAGATGAAGCCATACATTCTGAGTTGGCAACGATTCCCGAGATTGAGGATTTAAGGCCGAAACAAAGAGAATGTTTAGTGAATTTTATTAAGGTGAAAGATGTTATTGCCCTTTTTTCTACGGGATTTAGCGCATTGTATACGTCACGACCAAATAGCAGCGATTGGTTAAATAAAAAAAGTACCTACCTACCGTCAAGCGAACAAATCCTAATGCTGCGAGGTCAGAGGCTGATGAATCAGGCTGACAACATTCTAACATGGTTTAAAGCTCACAAAAGCCACTTTTGCGTGATATAGGACCTTTAAGTAGGAACTTCAAACAAGACCTAAAATTGATTTACTTGTGTGTGTTTTGCTACCATAGCAAAAAAAACAATAACCAAGCATAATCATTCAGTAAGTAGATATGGAGATCAGTCTGAATAGAATGGGTGTAGACACTATTCCTTGTGCCCATATGAATCCATAGCACTGTAAACAAGCTCTTTGTAAGATTGAGACTTGGTTGGTATTTCAGAGATGTGTTTCCTTTCAAGGCAACAATATCAAACCATATCCTTGTGCTTATTTGGTGGACAAAAGCAATTTCAGTGGACTAAAGCCATGCGTTCTTTTCAATGGGGCTGTGAGACATGCTTTCACTCCTCAAGGACTTTTTCTATAATGGAGAGGCATTATTTTTAAACAAGATTCTCCCTCCCCTTGTATTTTTTAAATGAATAAAAACAATTTGATGATCCCCCTCAGGGCCACTGTATGATCGACTTTGTCTTCAATGACTGTGCGTTCTACAGTACCATTCAGACTGTCATTCTCTTCAGTCATTGTAGAGGTGAGCACACAAACATCATTTGCATTTATAAAGAAAAATATCACATTTTAACCCCCCGGGAGATTGTGACTGCTTTAATTAAGAACGAAAATGTAGTCACACGTACAGTATAAACTTGTTTACTACCCTCAGTGTTTAGACAAATCAAAACTCAACACAAAAGTCATAAATACGATAAGTCCATTAAAATATTACTGAACTCCACAAGGAACTATCATAGCTCTATTACTGTTCACCTCAGCACGGTAACTGTACAAATCAATTATAAATGGTGAAATATTGAGCGAATCCCAGTGAAAGATAAATATACATGTAAATATATGAAAAGTGTTTGGATGGGAGTGAGATTTGCATATAAAGATTGATGCTCACATTGTTTACTGTGGCTCCCATGCTGCGTTATAGATGGAGGTCTGAGTTTCATTTTTCACTGCACTGATTTCCATGTTTTATAACTGGAGCCAAATTTCAGACTTAAAGGTGTGCTGTGTAACATTTCTAGTGGAGAATCTGCCACCGGCTTGTCTCCAGGGCAATGGTATTGCTTTGTCTAGAATGTCTCACAATATGCAGCAGATTAAACAGACCTGTCACCGAGGAGAGTTACAACACTACGCAACATTGCAGTTCAGATCTGTGGAGAGTTACCCCTATTCACAGAAGGAATTATTGTATTTTTGAGCAATAGAAAGACCCGTGATAAATGCTACCTGGATATGTTTAATGTAATACCATTGAATATTCCAGGCAATGCATTAACATCTCCATAGAAATGAGTATCATAATTTCCGGACTATTGAGCGCACCTGAATATAAGCTGCATCAACTAAATTTTAACTAAATTTTAAAACTGTACATATATAGGCCACACCTCAATATGAGCTGCAGGTGCCCACATCTTCAAGAACATTTTCAAGTTCAGGCCGTCTGCTTTTATCGCCTCTGAAAACTTTTGTCGTCTTTTTGCGTCTTTTTTTGAGTCAGTTCGTCACGCTGCCGTAACCAGCATCTCACCATCGACTCACTGATGCGGAGCTCACCTACAGCAGTGTGTTTTTCATGAGGACGGTCGAGGGTGTGTGTATGAAGCGCAAAAGAACTGTTCAAAACACAATCAAATGAGCATCTTCCTCTGTACATCACCCTCGTCTCTCCCACACTTTACTGCGCATGTCTTCTGCAGAAAGAGCCACTGTCCTGTCTGGTTTCATGTCAGTGTTATGCTCCATATCCATGTGTCAGTGCCTCACAGGATTTCAGCAGATTTCAGCTCTCCCGGGGGCTAGGTTAGTTGTATCAATCAGGTATGAGTTGATGTTCGGCTACTGAAGCTTGAGACGTTTCTTCTTGTCATTTACGCACTCACCTGCATTTAACGCATACAGGTAAGAAGTATCACATTCACTAATGTTAACTTAGCATTTTAACTTATTATAATCACACGGCAATAAGCTGTTTGAGTGCACTGACAACATTGCTAGCTAATGCTGCAACTTCATGTTAACCCTAGATCTATGTGTAACCGCACAGGCAGCGGCATTTTCTGCACTCAGGCCGTGCGTTCGCTGTGTTGATAAACCATAGACCGTTTTTATATGAATGGATAATGTGCTAAATGAAGAATCCGTCCATATATTAGCCACATTATTGTATAAGACGCAGGGTTCAATGTGTGAAGAAAAAGTAGAGGCTTATAGTCCAGAAATTATGGTAAGTAGCGGACCCACCATCAGAAAAGTTGCGCAATGCACCTTTAAACACCAACTTTTTTCTGATGTTCTTCCCACTTCATTTTTTATGATTTATTTCTTTTTTCTTTCACAGACAAAGAACAAATGACTGCTGACAGACATCTCTATTTTTTACTTTATTTTACCACTTAAAGGAGCTTCTTCCCTCTTGTGAATCCCCCATTGCGTATATGACATATAGCATGTTGTCTGGAGGCTGGTTGCTGATCTTGCTGCACTATAATTTTCCATTTTCTTCATCTTGAGCACAAGTGAATGTTGTGATGTACAGCTGAAATGACTGTGATCACACCAGGACCAATGAAAGGCACCAGGACAAAGGGAGGGACTGTCAGCAGGTGCTCCACTCTGCTTCTCCAAGACTCAGTCATAGCACAAAATACTGTACACAGATCTGTAATCAACAACTATCCTTCAAATAGGTTTCATTTTGAACTTGTATATAAAAGTTTAAATTTGCACTTGATGAAAATTATATAAGCTCCTGTAATCGTAAAGGTAAAGAGCAGACACTTTTTCTTTGTTTTATAATTTTTTACCATTCTCTCTGTTTCCAATTTACTTGATTGATTAATACATTGCCCAATAAAATATAGTTTCTTCAAAGAGAAGATGCAAAGAACGATAAAGTTTGTTCCTTTGAATCTAATGCATGCAGAAATGAAAACTTCAGTGGTGAACTTCTCTGGTACACGGTTTACCACTTGTTTGATTCTATGGAAATGTTCATGTTTTTCCCCGGAATATTCTACAGGCTGGCATTTAATTGAACTATCTTCATGGAGACAAGCAGGTCACATCACAAGGCCAAGTTAGAGGTTAGATCTGTGGAAAAACGGGCCCGTTCAGAATAATAATATATGGTTTACTGTAGTTTTTAGAAATAAGAACACCTGTAAACGAATAGATACAAGATACATTTGTTTAATGCTATACTGTGAAACATTCTAGGCAAGCAATAACATCACCATGACAAAATATAAAAGAAGCTGTAATGATTTTGCTTGTGATCTTAGCTCTAAGTGTAAAACAACTATATAAAGTGTAATGAATTGGTCAGGATACAATATCTTGATGAAAGATTTTTAACAATGTCTCCAACCCTGGAGATGCAAGTTACTGGATCCTAAAAAAAACAAACAACAACAACAAAAAAACTCCAATTTAGACTGAGCTATTCAAAATGCTGTGGTGTGCTGGATGCAAAGCAATCACCAGAGCCTTTTCCTAACATAATTACACTGGATTAACAAGGCAGTCCAAATTGCTCACAGCTTGTATATTGTGTTTCTGCAGTGTCCTAAAAAGCATTGTTTAAGGATGGCAAAAAATTCACAAAGAACAGGACACTGAGTAATTTGTCTCATTATTGTTCTGTCAGGCTCTAAATGAGAGTCAAGATGATGTGCTTTGTATGTGCTGCATGATGTAAGTGTACTTTTCTTACACAAGTGGGGACCTCAAGGACCCTTAAGCCCCAGAAAACTTTTGTAATAAGGTAATTTAAGGTTCCCATGTTGAAATAAAGGCCAAGTAGTAATCAGAGCTGGATACTACGGTTGCCTTTTAACAGATTTTTCAGTCTGATTTAAAGTTAATTGTTTATATGAGCACAAAGTAAAGGTATTATATTAAGAAAAATTGATTCTTGTGAGCTTTTAGCCATATTAACCTCATCAAAACATGCCTAGAGTTGTGTTTTGTTTCATTCACACATGTTTGAGTAACCCTTTTACCTTTAGTTCAGGAGAGATAGGCAATTCAGGGGCTGAAATGATCCAAATGATTCTACTGAAGATGTATGGAGTTGAAAAACACAGTGGAGTGTTTTCTGTGAGAGAGAAGACCACAAATGTGAAGGATATGTGTGTTTAATGTGTGAATGAAACAAGACACAATTCCAGATTTGTTTGATGAGGAAATGAGATTATAACATAGATCAGAAAATAGAGTAATATGGGCGCTTTTTTTGAAGGTGAATAATTTATTTCCACAGTATAGTTTCAAAAAGTGGATGACGTAATAGAATCCCGAAGACTTTATAACTATTCAGCTGAATGAACTTTAATCCATAGCATTAATAAAGCAAGTTTGTGGAGCCAGTATACATAAATGATAAGGCTCAACATTTGTGAAATTTCTTTTATTTCTATCAAAACAGTAAATCGAAATTGAGTTACATCGGCCCTTACCTTCCATTCCTTTCTAGAACAGCGTGAACACAACTGCAGTCATAAGTAGCATTAGCAGAGGGAAGTCTCTGTCCCTTTCTAAAATAGCATAAACACAACCTTGAGAGTGTTAACAGCAGTCATAAGTAGTAGTAATTGATGCTTTTAAGTCTTGCTTAAAAACATACTTTTATGCACTGGCTTTTAACCCAACATGACAACTGTGTGGTGCTTTAGATTTTCTTTTGAGGGTCCTGTATTACGTAAAGTTGACTTGTGAGCTTGTTATAATGTTGTTACCTCATCAAAAACATACCCGGAGTTGTGTTTTGTTTCATCAACACATGTTTGAGTAATACACCATTATAAGTCTGTCTACATTCCACCTTCATGTGTCATGAAATGGTAAATTTCAAGTGAACATCTCCTTTTACCTTTTGTTCAGCAGAGACGGGCTGTTAAAAGGATGAAAACATGCAAATAATTCTAGAGTATGGAGTTTAAAAACATAGTGGAGCACTTCCCCCTTGGTATATAATAATAGTTGAATTATTGTGATATCATATCTCCAAAAGTCTAAATAATACCGTGGGCCACCACCGTATCGAATCTCAAGTGCCTGTGCTTAAATTCATTGTTATGGTGCAGCAATAGCTACAAGGAACAGACAGAACTACATAGACCATGAACCTTTGCTCTGGTACAGTCCAATTTACACATTGAAGTAACTGTTATTAAGTACTTTTAAATCTTATCTTTTTGACTAAAGGCTTGTCATGGCATTTTAAAGGAAAAAGTTGTATATTCACAGTTTTGCCTCTCTGTATTGCATTAAATATTGTACTGTGAGATGCACTTTGTGAAAATATCATACAGAGAAATTTGGATATCGTTACACCCCTAATTACCACATGACATCGCAAGTGTTTGAGACAAGAACTCAAACAAATAAATATGCAGCATTTGTGTTAAACGTGTGTGAAATAAAACAAAACACAACTACAAGTAGAGAGCAGAAAATAGCATCATGTGGGCCCTTTAAATGTTTTTATTGACTTGTTTATGTATGTTTTATGCTTTGTTTTATTTAATGTGTTAATTTATACTGTTCCAACTCTGTGCAGCACTTGGAGACCTTGTGTTGCTAAAATACGTTATACAAAGTTTGGATAGCAGTGGTAACTCCGGTGAAACAAAACTGCACATTATCAGCATCTTGACAGTGAGGATTCCTTGAGTTTTGACACATTTAATCAAACGAGTGGGTTACACTTATTCTGAATCAACAACGTTTAAAGTTTTCAAACTGGAAAAAAGCTCTGTGACACCTCTCCAACAACATGCTGAGTGCGCCGTTCAGCTCTTTAATCAGTGATAAACAGCAGCTGTGGAGCCGGATATGAAGCGATGTACAAAGAGAAAGGGATGTGTGAATGGGATTTTGGAGTGAATAACAATCTACTTAATGGGCAAGCTGCTCATAAACAATCACTTCATCAAGCCAATGCAATTTCCAGTGTTTCTCTCTCTCTCTTTTGTGTGTCCCTGTTGTGGCTCGTATGTTTTATCAATGGTGGAGAATGATTAAATTAAAACTTGCCCAAGAGAAATGATAGAATAGTCTGAGCAGCACCTGTGCACAAAATCGGTGAAATAGTTATAGCAACGACCCGTAGCAAGCTATTTTCTCTGTTATAATGTTGTTTCCTCATCACAAACATACTTGGAGGTTTGTTTTGTTTCATTGACTCACAAACCTTCTTTGAAACAGAAACTTTATGTTGTGATGTGTGTGAACTCCACTTTGTGATGTCATGTGGTAATACAGGAATTGCTCCCCATACACCTTCACTAGAATCATCTGGATAATTTCAGCTGTGGGATCAACCATCTCTACTGGGCAAAAGGTAAAAGGTAGCTGTTATAGGATATAATACTAAATATAGGACCTATATAGGGCAGTCTGGAATTTTGGACATAGGACCTCATTTCCTAGTTAGCAGAGTGTTGGAGACCATCCAGTCCTTGTATTTACAGAGGTTGCTGGTGCTAGGTTAGCACATGTCAATGGCCATAGTTAGCCCGCTAAAAACAGTCTTACCCACTCCACAAAACACCCCAAGCAAATCTATTATTATGCCAGACTATCGATGTAAATGTCTGTGTCAATAGAATAATTTTAGAAGTAAAACAAACCTTGCATTTTAAGGATTTATGTTTGAGCAGAAGCAGCAAGTTGTACTTCCTGATAGAAAGCTTGGTAGTGGTGGACTGATATCACCTAGCACCTATCGTACCAGCAAAGTAGAATTCTGCTGCTGAGAAAATAGTCCCTCAACATACGACGATTCATGCGATGCAAGGTTAGTTTTATTTCAAACATTATTCTATCAACACAGACATTTACATCAGTAGTCTGCTGTAATAATAAATTTACTTCAGGTGCTTTGTGGAGTGGGTAAGTTGCAGGCTAACTATGGCCATTGACATGCACTAGTCTAGCATCAGTGACTTCTGCCAATACAAGGACTGGATGGAATATTTTAAAAAAAGTGTCTCCACCCATCTCCAACACTCCATTTAATAGTAATTGTTGAACTGGACAGACTTGGTTTGGTTGTAATTTTCTTAATTATTTTTAGATTTATTTTTTGAGAAAAAATAAAAATAATAGCATTATTTCAGCAAGCTTACCCTAAAATGGCATTGGAAATCTGGTTTTAAATGGTAACTGGTTACATTTTTGTATAGCGCTTTTCCACCTTCACGCCACTCAAAGCGCTTTACAACAAGGAACAACAGCACAACAACAGCATTCATCTGTGGAAGCTAGAATCACACTGCCAACCTGTAGGGTCAGTGGATCTGATCGCTTAACCAATGATATTTTATGTCGAGAGCGGGATTCAAACCACCAACAGAGGGGATAAACTCTCTATGAGCTACTGCAGCCTCATTTTAAAGAAATAACCGCACAAACCCACAAAGCAATCAGTGATTTTCTTTTCATACTTAACTTTCAAAACATTCAAATTTTCAAAGTCAATCCTGTCAACAATCTGAAAGTAGAAAGACATTACATCAAAATGGGTCTTTTAAGTGGCCCTTCAGGTCTCCCTTTTAAAGCCCTCTTGGAGTTTTGTGCTGAGAGAGTGATTCATTAACATACATATGAGGAGTGGTGCTTTTGAGAATGTCATACACTGAAGTTTCAGGTTGGTGTATGGGTAGACAGATGTGTGGGTTAGCCTTGGACACTGCACTGATAAGAGCTGCTTTTGTCCTTGATGCTTTATTTTTTGCAGAACCGGTCAATTAGTTATGAAAGTGCATGAGGTAGGCTTGGAAATATGGTAATACATGCAGCAAAAGGATGAGTTTGCTTTGGGATGACACCAGGCAATTTAAGTCTGTGCACCAACTTGAACTGCTGTCCACAAGTCTC
Source organism: Boleophthalmus pectinirostris (assembly GCF_026225935.1). NCBI lineage: Eukaryota > Metazoa > Chordata > Actinopteri > Gobiiformes > Gobiidae > Boleophthalmus > Boleophthalmus pectinirostris. The sequence goes on from NW_026571152.1 coordinate 24,455,244, forward strand.
CAGCAAAAAAGCTATATACAGGCAGCAAATTGCAAAGGAAAAATGTTTGAAAAGCTCAGTGGTTGTGCATAATGTATGTCTTGTTCCAGTCTAATCATAGATACGAGAGTGAACAAACGAAACTAAAAAGGATTCGGACTTACACAATCATCAAGCAGTTAAAGGTCCTCTTTTATGCAAAGTTGACTTTTGTGAGCTTAAAGCCATGTACATTGTATTGTCATCACATGGTGGAACAGTCTGTTTTTTGTTTGAGAGAAGAACTCAGCCTAAAAATGCAGGGTCTGTGTTTTAAACATGTGTGAAAGAAACAAAATGCAACTCCAGGTATGTTTGTGATGAGGAAACATAATACATAAAATGTAATAACATAAATCAGAAAATAGAGTAATATGGGCCCAGCACCACTATATATAATGAATGACAACACTTCTGTGCAATATTTGTTAAAAAAAAAAAAAATGTTGGGCCTGGTTAGTTCTTAATGCGAGACTGTCATTGTGTCCTTAAGCAAGACACTTCATCCACATTACCTAGTATATGTAGTGTGTGAGTGTTGGTGATCGGTGTTTTGCCTGTCACAATAACAAATTTTGAAGCACGATTTAACGATACACTGAAATAATGATAATATTGAAACTACTTTATGCCACTGACACAAAGCAGGATAATCCCAGTAAAGCCATTTATTAAATAGACAGCATCATTAGAAAGCCTGAGCTACAGCAAATAAATAGCAGAATGAATTGATAATTAACAGTTACTTATTCTACTCTCTACAGCTCAAATCTTATAATATTAGATTAAAAAAATCTCCCCACTATTACAAAGAAAAAGAACCCATTATAAATATTGAGTTGTAAAATACATCGTTCCAGATTTCATATATTAAAGTCGATATAGTAATTATCGTGACAGGCGTAGCTGGAGTGGCCAACAGAGCAGATTGGTAATAATAGTTTACCACCACCGAGAGTAGAGCGAATGAATAATGCAAGAAACTGTAAAGCAAATCTGAGCATCTGGAAAAGACAAATGCATTATTATTAAAAGGCTCATATTATGTTCTTTTCTCATCTGTGTTATGTTTTTTCCTCATCAAAAACATATTTGGAGTTGTGTTTTGTTTCATCTATGCATGTTTAACTCACAGACTCTGAACATTTAAGAATGTCACACACTACAAGAGAATTTTCCCGATTTAGGCCTCGTTTTGCTTCTCTCTGATTATGCGGAGGCAGGACCCGGCTTTGTATCTTCATGTGAGATGTTGAAGCCCCTGCGCTCCTCATGTGCGGTGTCAGTGTGACTCTGAGCTGCTCTGTCAGATCATGACCTCCAAACATCAGCAACACTATGGTAACAGCCAATAAAACAGAGCATTGGGGAAGACGGATTGACAGACACAGAGGCACAAGATACTAACTCGATAAATAGCTAAAATAATTATTACTCACTTCTCGTAAAGTTGTAAATTTAAACTGCAGAATCTCCACATTAGCTTTTAGATTTTGTCCCCTGCAAATACTGACACCAAGTCTACAAAACAGCACAGTCAATCCAGATTGAAGCATTCTTTAAAAGTAAAAAGGCGAGAGTAGTTCCTCATTTGTGTCTGTTTACATCAACACAGCACGTGGATTGAGGTGAAGCTGCAGATTTGAGATAGTGACTCTACTTTCTGTGTACTTTATCATCAGCCTCCTGTGCATTAAAAATCATGTATCTGAAGTATTGCTCCACAGTTTATAAATAGGAATCTTTTGAACACTTAAAAGCCTCAACACTCAAAGGAAACAGCTGACTCGTGGTGGTCTCACAACTTTGTAGCCTTTGGTACACAGGCTACAATATACCGCTGCAGTCTTTGAGGTCGGAGATTTAAAATCTCATAAGATTCTCCCCATGTCTGTGGTGTGCGCTTTTTGTCACATGTTAAAAAATCGCGTAAGACCGAAAAAATTTGTAGTGTGTGGTAGGCTGAGTTCTCCTTTCAAACAGAAAACACTGCTGTTTTCTGATGTCATGTGGTAATACAGGACTCCACTGTATTGTTAAACTCCATGCACCTTCATTAGATCTTTAGTGAACAAAAGGTAAAAGGGAATTGATTTCATGAAATACAGGACCTTTAATAGTTCTATAAGGTGAAACAATTCGCTTTATTATCACACATACAAGTGGATTGAAATGATCTGAGTAGAAAGTACCAGTACACACAGTTACATGAGTACAATGGTAATGGTATTTTTGTGCGGTATTTGGTGTTGAAACTTTACCTTAGCATTTACAAAGATCCACAGTGTGCAGACAATTGACTTAATGCAACAACTCAGTATGCAGATATGATCACTTTGAAATAGAAGTTTATGAAGTGATAAGTACTTGGCATAAACACACAGCTTATTTTTTTTTTATTTTATTTTGCAGATGTGCAGATTTTGGGTGTGACTTTTTAAAATGGTGTTGCTCACAGAAGAGGAGCTAAATAATTCAGTGGTGGAGAAACCCAGGGCTTTGGTGCTGGCTGTACGTAGATGTTCACACTGAGAATTTAATCGTAAGAGAACAAACAAATGGCGCTACATCTAAGAATTATTCATAAGTTGTAAATTGGGTGTACATAAAACCCTCCACTTCCCACTGAATATTTTATCAGGGTGGTGTTTGCTTTGGAGAAATGAAGTGTCCAGGTTGGAGGTCGTGCTCTCATCAGATCTTATAGGGTCAGATTGAAAAAAATTTTGATTGTAGCTTTTCATTTTTCATGACGACATCTACTTCTAGTAGAAAACAAAACAAAAAACAAAAAAACTAAAGATTTCCTATTTTCCTGTGGCTGCTTCTTGTAGAGCTGGGAGGGCAGAGAAGTTTCCTAGCTTTGCATTGGTGACTAAACTTCAGCCCGACTTGCTGATCTTTTCCAACTCTGAAAAAGTCATGTAGGAACTGACTGTACTCTGGGAGGAGAACTTGGAGCTAGCTGCAGTGACCAGTACAAAAACTGATACTTGCATTTTTACAGACCATGATAGTCAAATACTGACTCATATTATGACAAACATTTAAGGTAGCTTACATCATGTAACATAAGATGACATGACAGTATATAGCTCTTCACTTAAATATTTGGCATTTATTCAATTATAGATGTTTTAACCCCTTGCAAAACCTGCATTTTTACTGTGAGTGGTTTTACATAGTCTCCATAGACCTGGCCTCTAAATTTGTCCTGTCACATGCTTGTCTCCATGGAGAAAATTAATTTTAATGCCGTACTGCGGAGCATTCCCAGAATAACATTAACTATATGGAATCACTAAACATGGAGGTGTCGTAACACTCTTTCAGATGCATAGTGCACCTTTAACAGTCGAATAAGTTTATAGTTATTTGGCTTAAAAATAAGATCAGTTACTCCAGACTCTTGGTGGACCAAAAACTTCAACAGCCATGTCTGTCGGAAAGTTCTATGTTGTAATTGTGATGATGGACCCAGAGTTAAAAATAGCTCCTGCGCTGACCCTGCAGCTACTGCCACACTCACTCTGTTTCTCTGTTACAGAATGTGAAGTGAAAGAGAGCGACTTAAACAATGTTTCTGTTATGAGCACACTGCTGACCCAGGAGTTTGCAAATGATGCTCAAGCAGTGTGCTCCAAAATTGCCTGGAGGAAGATGCTGCTCCACTCTGGTCCGATAAAAAAGTTTATAAAGAGCGGTGCCCCCGATTGTAAGAGAGATATATTAAGGGAAGCATCCAATGGACTACATACTCCACAGTGGCTTAGTCCCCCAGATGTAATTACATTCTGTCTGTTATGTATAGATTGTTAACTTTGTGGTGATTTGCACATTTTAAATTCATCTAATTATTCAGGTACATTGCACATTGGCGCATGGCTTTTTGAAACTGCACTATAATAAAGACAATCCATTTGTGTGCTGTGCTATCCCCACATTGCCAGCTCAGTCCTTGTTATCTTCACCTACACTAGAAGACACCAAAAGTTTGGACACTCCCTCTTATTCAATCACATCACATTTTTTCTTTATGTTTACTACTTCATACCTTTTAGATACATACAGAGGACTTCAAATATATGAAGCAAGATATATAGAATTATGTAGCAAAGAAAAACAATAAATACCTCAATAAAATATTTTTTTAATAATAACATTTCTCTAAATATTGGCCCTTTGCTTTGTTGACAGTGCTGTAAACCCTTGGCCTTCTCTCAGTGAACTTTGTGATGAAATCAGTCCTCCTGAAGTGGTTTTCACTTCAGGGTTAAGAAATGCCAAGAGTGCAAATCTGAGTTCAAAGCAAAGGGTGACTATTTTTTTAAATTGTTTTAATCTGATTGTCATATGTGTCATTTATAGTTTTGATGCCTTAGGTGAGAACCTACAATATAAATAATCATGGAAATAAAGAAGAAACATAAATGAGTATGCCCAACCTTTTGACTGGTAGTGTGCATTATCAGAAGTATAATTCTCCCTACAATGGAAGCATAGCCAGATTGGTCTAGACTGGACTGAACAACACTATCACAATGTATTGAGGGCTCATGTCTCTGGGTCCCGGGTCTTTTACTGACTTTAAATAAACTTCTCATGTGTTAGAACTTCAGTGTTTATTTATTCTACTCCACATAGATGTTGTCTTGTAGATTTCACAATTTTAAAAACAACTGTTTTGTCATTGTTTCATCGTACCACACACAAACCCCAGCTTGTTTTGCAACTATACATGATGGAACGTTTGTCTACTCTGCAACGCCCACTCCAAGTAGATTCTTATTGTGCATTTAATCACAATATTATGCTAAAACATGACCTGTCAGAAAGACCTGCTGCACCTGGCAATAAAACTTCAGCGATAAATATGATCCTTCAGCTTTTTGTTGGCTGTGTGAAAACCACTGCGGTGACTCCTATAATGTGCAGGAGCCATTGTGTGTGGGAAGGAGTGAGGAGTAGTTCTACTGATGAGGTGGTGCCAATTTTCTGGACTTTAAATATGAGGGCACGACCTTTCTATTTTAATATTCATGTCACTTACCTCTGGGAAACGGGGCAGCACTTTGCCAGACAAATCTGCCGTAAAACTCCATATATGCTTCAACTCACCTTCAGCCTTTCGGACTTTTTAGAATTTAAAGGTCCTATATTAGGGAAAATGACTCCTGTGAAACTATGGCATGTTAGAATGTTGTTCAGAAACATACCTGGAGTAGTGTTTTCTTTCATTCACACATGTTTGAGTAAACATTTATTATTAACCTGTCTACATCTCCAAACCTAAAAATGTTCTGTTCCACCTTGTGATGTCATGAAGGTGTAGTTTTAACTTAATAGCTACCTTTTACCTGTAGCTCAGTAGAGATTAGCATTTCAAGGGCTGAAATTATCCAAATGATTCTACTGAAGGTGAATGGAGTTTGAAAACACAGTGGTGCACTTCCTGTTCTAACACATGACATCACAAAGTGGAACAGAGTATTTTATGTTTGAGAGCCTAAATATGCATAAAATGGTCAAGTTTGTGTTAAACATGTGTGAATGAATCAAAACCTGGCATGTTTGTGATGAGAAAACATCATAACAGATCAGAAAATACTGTAATATGGACCCTATACTACCCTTGTGTCATCATCGTAACCGCTGATCATTCCACCATAGGCATATAGACATATAGAACACCCCCAGCACGATATCTCTGCAAAGTATCAATCAGCCATTTAAGTTTCAATCATGCTATTGAGTGATCATGGTTCACACAGTGGCCATGAGGAGCCAGAATCACAATATAAAGTATAACGATCAACACAGCATTTGGGAGCTTTTCAAAAAGAGTCATCAAGCACTTTACATCACTGTGACTATCAAGTATTCACGAGCCAACTCAAGTGCCACTTGTATTAACGCTAATGGCACTCCTTCAAGTATGATTTTCAAGTTGTTATTTTCTTGTAAACTTGCAGCATAACTCTGCTGAGCTGTGTGTGACCATATTCAGCCTCCTCTAGGCTATATGGGATTTCTTGAAAAATTAAAAACAGAAGTGGTTTACAGCAGCCCAAAGTTATTCCTCACTTTTTTAACACATCCTAGCATCCCAATTATTTATCGTGATGAATTAATACATGCTTTTCACAACTTTCAGAGACCAGAGTTTTGCCATCACGATAAAGCTAACTACCTAAATGCACACTTCCAGTTTCTCTGACAATAAAACACTTTATAATTAGATGCAGACAGCTCACAACAGTCTCATTTTGGCCCAAACTGAGACTGAGGCTATTGGAAGTTGATACGCCATGTACACACCACTGCAACTTATAGAAAAAGAATAACTCAGCTCTGGCCTGACTTATGTTTGGAGTGTAGAGTACCCATTAAAATGCATCCACACATCACAAGGCACACGCTGGCTCCATGGATTCTGCCTCCAGCTACAGCTAGCATGGATGATGGCTTTAAGGCTGCAGACTAGCACTGCACATTTGTTCACTTTGAGCAGCCACATGCACAAGTCGACCAATACAGAGACTAATGCTGCGTGTTTAGGGACGGGGAGTGCACATCCATCACCATATCTGCTGTAGTTATGGCTCCCAGGCTCACTCATGGATATCTGAAGCCCTTTTTGAGTTACTTCTGGAGTTTTAATGCAGCTTTTGTACGGATGTGCTCTGCCCAACTGGCTTTAATGGAGTAATTTAACAGTTAAAAATAATCCTTACTGTACAAAGGAAGTTTTCACCAAAACGTTAAATTTCAAATCTAATTTTTGTGCACCAGCAGCTAAACATTTACTTTCCAAAAGCTCTTGTCTGTTTGTACGGTGAGAGAGAAGAGACAGATGTGGGGTTTCAAAGTCAAACAAAATAAACACATTTCACCATAGCAAAGAAACATTTTTATGAGTTTGGATCCATTTCAGTGACTTCCTGTTACATTGTTCAGTGCTATAAGAATAAGTGATTAAGAGTGCAGAGTGCTGTGTAGAACCGCTCTGGGCCATAGGTCCAAATGCCTGAGGACATTTGGACAGTGGAGCAGATGTACAGGACATGTCGGTGCATATAAGACACACAGGTGAGGGGACCCAACACAGACAGACAAGGCTTGGGCCCCAGGCACTGGCTCTACACTCACTCTTACACTATTAGTAATGCTCACTTTTAAAACTGAGAAAGGACACATGTAAATCAGCTGTGACAGCTCTGTCTGTGTCTTTTGATGTCTTCTGCCAAAGAGGTTCTTCTGTATGTAGAAGTTTGACTGATTTCTTTGACAGGATTCATATTTTTTACCCTACTATATCCATTTTCAATAAAGTGTTTGTATGAAAATAAATGTATACAGAAAAGAACATTTCTGAACCAGGTAAGTAGAGGTTTGGATATTGAAATGGAAGATACATAATTTACAATGATAGCATATAACTCTTTGCACTAGAGGTCAGTATGGGACTTGCAGATATAGCTGAACATCAGAGAGTCATAAAATGTAGTGAGTCCAGTCAGAGGCTCTTTGCTTGTGTGTGACATAAAGTGGCTTCTGGCAGATTGTCAGAGGTGTGAGTGTGAGGCGAGAGCAGCGAGTGGAACTTAGAAAAGCCTTTTAGATTAGATAAAGGCACAGAGGAGAGCAAGGAAGATGGACTCCATGTTGGATCCATTATCCTACATTCTATCTCTGCTCTGACACTGTGAATGGCATGTGCGTTTGCAGAAATGTATACTTGCAAGCGTGTCAATACTCCTGTCCATCATCGCACTGAAATCTGCTACACATTAATTCTATTTAGGAAAAGGTACATCTGTTGAATAGGGCCGCAGTGCCTCAGAGTTTAAAGCACTTGTCCCCAAATGTGTGGTTATGCAACAATTGTGATATTTTTAAAAGGGCCCATATTAAATTATTTTTGGTGTTATAATGTTGAGTTCTCTCAAATGAAAAACACTCTGTTCCACCTTGTGATGTCATGTGGTAATACAGAAAGTGCTCCACTGTGTTTTTATACTCCACACATCTTCACTAGAATATTATAGATAATTTTAGCCCTGGAATCGCCAATCTCTAACTAAAGGTAAAAAGCCTGTTAACTTGAAAACTACCACGGCATGGCATGACATCACAAGGTGGAACAGAATATTTTGAGCTTTGGAGATGTAGACAGACTAAAAATAACGGATTACACAAAGCGTGAGTGAAATAAAACAGAACTTCAGGAATGTATTTGAAAAAGGTAACAAGAAACAGTCAGTTTGCTGTCAAATGGGCGCTTTAAGTCACAGATTTAATCACCTCCCACATATATGACAGCAGCTTGGTCAAGGATTCTGATGAATGCTTGCAAACATGTTCTTATTAGACTATGAATGCATGTTTGCTCTAAAAACATGATAAATGGTTTGTTAATCTGTTCTCTCACTCATTTGTGTTCCAAGTTGCTTTTTTAAACTTCTTTCTGCCCTCATAGTTGTTGCTGCCACCATCGCATCATCTCTACCTGCTCTTGCCACCTCATTGAGAGCTTGTTAAAATTGATTGACAGGGGCTGATATTTTAGGAAAGTAATGGTCCAGTAGCAGATGTGCTATGACTACACAAATGAAATGGCCATATAATACTCCTTTATCTCCAACTATTTCACATACATGATTCACCTTGAAAGAGTGTGTGATATTTTACCTGGCTTTAAGATAATTTTGCTTAAGTGCGGCAGATGGGGGCTTTGTAATGGTCGTTCAAACCCCATCATTTGTAGCGGGGACACTATTTCTTGGTCATGAGGTGATTGGATCAAAGCGGTGCTCCTCTGCTCAGAAAAGCCCATCTGATGTGAGACTGGGTGTGTGTATGTGCCTGATGAAACAGGCTGCTCTGCTCCTGCTATGTCATTATTTTTCACCATTCCTCATGAATTTCAAGATTTCAATCTAGTTTGCTCTTACACACGTGGCCAGCTGCAAATCATTTCCATCTCATCTTCTCCCAATCTTATCTATGAAAGCTATTAGCAGGCGTCCGGACCGAAAGGTGTTCAGCTCATAAAGTTATACATAAAACTAATCAGCACTGCACATATTGCCTCTAAAGTGGGTCAAGTGGCGGTTCATGGCAATATTAATATAGGCACCACTGTGGGTCTGTATTGTCAGAAGAGCTGAAGGTGTGAGGCTGTCTACTGCCTTCAATTTCCTGAGGCTTGATTTTAAGTAATAAAGGGTGCAGGTTATCTGCAAAAGACCTTGGCGACACACGTGCGCACACTGCACACACACACACACACACACACAAAACTGCACACACACACACAAAACTTTTTTTTCCTGAAAACTGGGTAGATGGAACATCACTGTCCAGTTTTTGTTTTCTCTCTGGGGCAAATTGGCATAGACATGACTGCTGATTTGTGTCAGCTGCCTCTGGCTGACTTCTTATTTATCAAAAATTAGCTAAGTGCCTTACCTGGATACATCAGCTGTATGCACTGAGATTGAACCACCAACCAACTGGTTGTATGACTCTTCCACCTGAGTCTTATCTCTCTGTGAATTCTCATAAGATCTGGTTCTATAATTTGTAACTACAGCTGAATGTGTGGGCCTCAAAGAGTTAATGAAAGCCCCAGGCAGCTGCCAGCTGCAGGGACTAAATGTAGTGAAGAGCAAACCAAAGCAATTAGACACACGATGCATTTAGTGGACACATACATATGCTCACATGAGCTGAGCCGCACAAAGCCACGCTCACGTTTTTGTGCTCCCTCTGTGTGAGTCCATTTGATGTGCAGAGCTGATTGCACCTGTTTGAGGCTTTCTTATCTGTGCACTGATCCAATCACATCCAATCAGCTCCTGTGTGCACATGCGGATCCTGTTCTGTTCACACACATGACCAGAGCAGAGCTCCTGCAGCTGGAATCAAGGCCAAATGTGATGAATGATCGTTCAACAAAAGCGCCAGTGCGCTTACATATTTTCTCCTTAATTTAACTCTGCTCAATTACCTTTGGTCTTAATTTGATATAGAAGTCTCATTTGTCTCTGCCAACTAACAGGCATAGCATCCCCCACTATTAAATTAATAAACCAATACCCATAAAGCACTTTATTTAAGTCTAAAAAGTGTCACTTTCCTCAATACCTCAGAGACCAGTATATATAGACCATACCAATTTATACATTTTGTGCTCTTTCCAAAAATTTTCACCTATTTGTTGATTTTGACTTTATCAAAAACACTTCCTTGAATCCTAGTCCTGTGTTATAAAAAAATATAAAAGATTTTGAAAGTTCATGACATTGTTTTGAGTTTGGATGTAGGTCAGTAGAGCTCCACAGACATAAACCATGCCTCACACTGTGTATACTGCACTCCAGATGGGATCCATCAAGTTGGACATCAAGATGGCTCTTTAGTTCCCCACTTGGGGAACTGTTTGGACTTGAGAGGACAGATGTGGTTAAGGTTTAGAGTTGACTTCAGAAGATCACAGCACTGAGAGACTCTCACACACATGCAGGATAAGGGATTAAAGCTTTGTAAAATCTTATATCCAGGCAGCTTTGACAAACTGTTTGTAATATTTGGTCTTTGTTATATATTATGTTTGAGGAAAGAAGTAAATTTCCAAAGACTAAAGGCAGATACAAAGGCTCTAATGATCCCTATGCCCATGTTCAAACAAGACCTCCAGGGGGCCTCTTCTGCGCCCTCTGGTGGCCATTAAGTGTGCCACCTGCACTTGATAAAAGTTGAACCCTTCGAAATCTAATTGAGATTTTCAGATGGCTTCAATCAAAACAATTAGAGCAGGTAAGACTACATTCCTTAACTTCCCATGAGATAAAAAAGCAGGATTTTTTTTTTTTTTTTTTTTTGCCTCTGTGCATGTTGCTCAAAACTGATTATATGTGGCTCTTCCTTTGCAAAAACCACAACAAAAGTATGGTTATCGCAGAGCATAATTTGCAAACCAAACTTAGTCACCTGCAAATGTGTTAATCGTTGTTAGTCACTAGATTATTAATGGCAACCGTTGCAGTTTAGGTTGAGTTAAGCAGCATAGAGCCCCCGTGTATAGTGTGCGTGTGTCTGTGGGGGTGTGAGTGTGTGAGTGTGAGTGTGTGTGTGTGTGTGTGTGTGTGTGTGCTAGAGATAGAGAGGTAGTGGGCTGTCTCTACTCCTCACTGTGGACCTTCCCTCGCCTCGAGTCAGCCTTCGTGCGTCCCTGTTCGCTGTTTACTCGTCTCTACCTCTCCACTCTCCCTTCGCTCTGCCCAAACCAACAGCGGGACCAGACGTGCTGCTCTCCTCACTCCAGGATGCACTCGTCTCCGCTGAGGCTCGTTTAGCACACCCCAGAGTAGTCTGATAGAGAGCTTTTGGTTACGGGATTTGGCCATGGGTTTGTGCGTGGTTCCGCTGCTCCTCGGCTATTACTTAGTGTCCAGTTTGCTGTGTAACGCTGTGGCTTTCGTGGAGGAGCCGTCTGGGGGCAGAGCGGACGGGTACTGCGGCCGGATCCTGCGCGCACAGACCCAGGGCACCCGCCGGGACGGACACCATGAGTTCAGGCTGCGAGTGGAGGGCGACCCCGAGACCTACCAGCCCGGCAGCACGTATAGAGGTGAGTGTGCGGGCGCGGGCTGGACTGACAAAAGTGTGGCTCAAGCTTGAACTTGAACTGAAAACTTTTTAGACCATAAACAAAATCCAAACTTATAATACGTGGGCGAGAACTCATTCACACATTTTCATACCTATACTTTTTCTTCCTGAATAAAAAAAGTTGAATAGTAACAAAAACCCTTGAATTAAAATGAACCAATGCTACTAAATTGTGAGATTTTTTGTAGACTAACCAATCTGCATTTTATTCTTTGCATTTGAAATAGGCCTAGTTAAAGGTGCATTGTGTAACTTTTTGGTTGGGGGTCATTAACATGCTCGTTTCTATGGATCTGCCTGGAATGTTCCACAGTATGACATTAAACAGCTCTACTTTACATTGATTAAATTAAAAGTGGTTTTATAGCTCAAAAATACCTAGAAAAATATACATTCTCACTGCTAGCGGGGTCGCCTCTCCACAGATCTGACCTGTAACTTTGTCTGGTTTGACCTCCGTGAAAAGGTTTAATGTCATACTGTGAAACATTCCAGACAAAGCATCTCCATGAATAAAAGCATTTGACAGACCCTACACCAGAAAAGTTACAGAATGCGCCTTTAAGGTAATGAAAAAAATTTGCTCTTTATTCTTGTATTTTTAATAATTTTCCCACTGTTAGAGAATGCTTCCTGTAAAAATATTTGCATCACAAACTTTCCACATGGGACTGTCACTGTTATAAAACAATAACTTTGAAATGTGCCTATTGTGACTTGCATAAACATTAGATCATAAGTTAGTCCTCCATAAGTGACAGTTATTGCCAGCCTGTGTCATGTATCTTAGCACACAGTTTGTTTCTCCGCTGTCAGCGATGCTAACTCTGTCTCCACCGTAGAGAATCCTAGTTTGATAAGGCACTTAGTCTAATGTGTGACCTATATTCACTTCCTGTCCTCTGCATGGACCTGAGCATTCTTCCCTGCATACAGACTCGCGCACAGTGCAGATCTGGCTCCAATTAAGGCAACCTACACTTTTATTGCCTCTGTGGTCAATACTGGTCACAGACGGAAGACATTAGCCCCAGTGCAGATACATTTAAACTTTCACCCAATTCCTCCAAGTTGTTATTTTGAAGGGTTTTTCAGTGAAGTAGTGCAGCTCGCTAATTAAACTTACAAACATGAAACACGCCAAGGTTGTCAGTGCAGATCTGGAAACACTCGGCGCTGGCACCTCTTTACAAGGCCAAAACTTCACTGTAATAATCAGTTACAACCTGTGAAGAAAAGTGCCTACAGTCTGGTCAAGTTGTTTTGTCGAAATGTTAAAGGATGCAATTTTTGGAGAAACCTTACTAGTCTTTCTGTAACTGTGTTTTGAAGAATAATTTTAACAACTCAACAACGATGGGTTTGATAAGACTCTGAAAAACTGTTTTGATCCACAAGGGAAATTATTTGGACACAGTAGCTCACACATTGCAATAAATATAATAACAAAGAGCAAAAATATAAATGGTAATAATAAATAAAAAATCAGAAGTAGCAAAAGTAGCAAGAGACTGGTATCGACTACGGCACAATTATACAACTGTATATGTACAAGAAAAAATTAAAATGTAGAAATATAGTAAATATATCTTGGCTATATACAAGAAGTCGTAAGGAGAAACAATGCAAAGATGAAATAGTGATTGACATGAGGTCGTCTATTACATAAGTGTGAATTGTTGCACAGTTGTATTAGCCAGGCTTGTTGATACCTAATGCCCATCAATTTCATTTCTCTCCAGTGACCAGGTCAGGAATCAGAATACAATAAATGGTTCGCAAATACCCCGGAAGTGCGAGTTCGGGCACCAGCCAATCAACAAAGAGCCATATATTCTTTGTTGGCAACAATTCCCGAGATCAAGGATTTAAAGCCGGAACAAAGAGAATGTTTGGCGAATATTATCAAGGGGAAAGACGTTATTGTCCTTCTTCCTATGGAATTTGGGAAAAGCTTAATATACCAGTTCGCCTCGTTAGTGGAGCATTACATACGTCATGACCAAATAGCAGTGATTGGTTAAATGAAAAAATTTACCCACCTACCATCAAGCAAACAAATTCTAATGCTGCAAGGTCAGACAGTTTCCACGAAGTGAAACCGGCTGATGAAGCATGCTACAGTTGTATGAAGTATGGCATGAATGTAGTCCTGCATGATTCGCTTTATTCCAAGTTGGTAGTGTTATAGAACCACCCAAGTACCCAGGGGCTGTTACGAAAACATTCACAAGTTTATCCTTTTATGGTCTACTTAAAAACATTTTGATAAATAGTGTAAACGCACAGCGCTGGAGCTATGGTTACACTGCACTGAACATAGCAATGAAGCCTGCACATTTACACTAAAATTGCATTTACTGGGATGTATCAATTGTTAAACTATAGCCTAAGATGCACCGATCCAGCTTCTTCATTTCTGATATGATTACGATACTATAGCTTTAAGAATCTGCTGATAACTGATAATGATGATTCATCCATACCAGCGCAGAGATTGAAAACAGCATTTATTTCCTTAAAACGTAAATAACATAAAACAGATGTGATCCAAATGTGTCATGTAGCTGTTATTTATCCCTCAAATCACTACAGAACAACTTTGTATACATGAAAAATCAAACATTATGAGACTTTCTGAACTAGGTATGACCAGTAAATATGATACAGTACATAAAATGATATGTTCAACCAGGATATCGACTGAAGTGATATTTGGAAGCAATTTTTTTCAGTACTGGCGCCGATACCACATCCCATCCCTAAAATGATCAGTATCTTAATGATGTACCTGTAGTCTGTCTGGAGCAGGTTAAAGATAAAAGTTGAAATGAGAGCATTGGGTTGGGGCAGCAGTGTGAGCTGAGTTGAGAATAGAAATCCTCCCACATCTTTATATTACATCGGCAGAGTGTTGACGCCCCGCTCTCACCAGGAGATTTACAGGCTCAGTGTTAGACCGCAGGCTTCTGTTTACAGCTCTCCATCTTCACGCTGGGCCTGTACTCACCACAGTGTCCCTGCTCACATGAGGGGGCTACCACTGTGATGTGCATGCCAATTTGCACTTCATGCCTTATGTTTATGTCAGTTTGAATAGCTCTTCTCAAAACCCATTCTTATCAACCAACATTCTTTTAATATATGTGGTTTTTTATAGAACATGTCATTCAGAATTGACTTTTAGGTTTTAAGCATGTGATATTGTTGTTCAGTTGTTCAGAACCATAAACCATATATATAAGTGGACATAACTAACCCACTAGTAGCCTTGTTCCTGTGAGCCTCATAATTTTGGTCTTAAAATGTTCATATTAACTCTCTCTATCCTGGTGTTTTTATTTCGCTATTTTGCCCATAAATAAATTTCTATTCCTGATATGGACCTGGCTCCAAATTCGCCACTATAACTGCTAGCCTTGTGAGCTTCATTTGACTGGAGCTGAACACTATGGGTGACGTCACACTCCCTTAGTCCTCTTCTTTACCCAGCGTATGTTCAGAATCCCGGAAGACCCCCGCCTGGTGCATTAACCATCACCAGACTCGTAAGTCTTGAAAACTGTTGGTAGTTACTGGTATGTGGCCAGTTGGCTGCATATATTTACTTTTTAATTGGTTATTCCCACACCTAAACTGCACACTGGAATTAGAGTTAACATTTTTATGGCATTTTATTTTTTATTTTACTTTTATTTAACCAGGAGGTCCCAGAATCTTTTTTTCAGCCGAGACCTGGCCAAGTTAGCAGCCAACGCAATCAATACAAAAGAATCAAATCACAAAATATCACATTATAGAACCATTTGCATCACTCAAGAAAAACGTACACATGTCTCGGCCATTGCACTTTTAAAAGAGACCATAGATTCGAGTTTAAGATCATTCTGTAAATGATTCCAAGACCCTGGAGCTGCGTAGGAAAAGGCACATTTTCTCAGCTCAGAGACACCGAGGAACAGTGAAAAGTAACAGGGAGAAGGAGCGAAGCCGGTAACCTGAGCTGATATTAAAGGGCCCATATTACACTATTTTCTGATCTATGTTTTAATGTAGTTCTCTCATTACAAACATACCTGGAGTTTCATTTTATTCACACATATTTTACACACAAATCCTGCATATTTAGGCTGAGTTCAGTGCCCCATTGTGTTTTTAAACTCCATGCAACTTCACTAGAATTCTTTTGCAATCACTGTTGAACTAAAGGCAAAAGGAGCTGGTAACTTGAAAACTACCATTAGATGACATCACAAGGTAGAACAGAGATTTGGAAATGCAGACAGACTTCTAATAAAATGTTACTCAAACATGTGTGAATGAAACAAAAACAACTACAGGTATGTTTTTGAGGAAGTAACAGCATTATAACATGTCTTAAAGCTCACAAGAGTCAGAGATTTACGTTATACAGAATCTTTAAGGACTTTACAAAGGTATAAAGTTTTTCTTAAGTTAGAAATACCAAAGCCAAGGTGACAAAGGGCATGTTTAAAAGCTACTTAAAGCCACATTAATGCATCATAAGTCCACTCTCTGTTTGGGTATGGCAAAGCTCAAGACACTTCCAATCAGTAAACCATAACTGCATAATGGCACCAGGGAAGATATCCACTGAAAAAATATATATGCACATTTTTTATACTCTTGCTGTGACATTTCTTAAGAGAAAATATGGCAGCTTTAAATTTAAAATATTAACCACGTCAGTATTTTAATGCATTAATTTCAGGGTTCAGTTGTGCCGGACTATTCCCCATTTGACCTCTGTTTCTGACTCTGGTCTCACCCAGCCCCAGACTTACATGGATATAAGCAGTTTCTTCTTGGGTTCTTTTAGTTATAGCCCAAGCTCAATTTTGAGGTCAAATAAAACACTTGAACAGTCCAACCATAACTCATGCTGGTTAAATATTCAGGCCAGCTGCCAATGAGATGCAGGCACAGATTCTACCCGTAACTAAAAAGATGAATGAATAAAATGTGATGAAATAGACCCATACTAGTGTTCTGCTTTTCACATTGTTACGAAAATGTTGTTGGTTATTATTGTTTTGAGTCATTAAAGCAGACCTATTATGCAAAATTTACTTTTATAGTGTTTCCCATCACCATTTACTCACCAAAAGTTGTACTTGCAGTAATTCATGCATGTTAGAGCAACCGTTAATCACTTATTTTCAAGACACCATTGTGCTGATCAATCCCTGTTTGCACCACCACCGGCACAGCTCTGTCCTTACTTTGTTTTCCAATTTTTTCTTAATCGCTGATACACATAGGATTCGGCAGCATCACATAGTCATTTTGGTACAAATGAAAAAAAATCTGTGGCTCACTAGAGTGATGTGCGGTTATCCATCAGAGCTGCCGACTCTCTGTTGTGTCCCAGTGGTTTTCAAACACAGAAATCAGCAGACTTGTTTCTTTTATTAAGTCGTTTTAGATGAATTCTGCAATTTTAAATGTGTAAATTATAACAAAATTATCCATGAGTGTCATAGATCATTGTTTCTCAAAGACTGGGTTGTGACCCTCAGGTGGGTCACAAGAGGTTTTTTTTTGGGTGGCCTTGTCATGATCTGCATGTAGGTCTGCAATCTACAGTTCTGACACATGTTAAAATGTTAAGACATGTTTTGTATAATTTCCAATCTTTTTGTGATTATTTTATTGACTATTTTGTTCCAATATTGCTGGTTCAATTGAATGTTGAAAAGAAAAAGAAATGGGCTACATTTAATGTCTAAATAGGTGACTTATGGATCCCTTTTATTTCTGGTTCAATGACTGTTTTTCATTGTTTAAAAATGTAGTAATACTAATTGTTCAGAGAGACATGATCGATTAACAATAAAATATCCTCATAAATGGGAAACACTGTCATAGATTACAGCTATATAGCAGATACATGCACAATACATATTTTTTTATGTACTTTACTGATGAGTGCAAAGCAAAATAATTAATCATTATTTTTGCTCATATTGATCAATCACAATTTTTGATAAAACAAATGGCAAACAGCGTACAAACTTATTTTCATGAATCAGACCATTATTTTAAATACACTCCTCCAAAAGCCCAAACCGTAAACTGCTCTAGATCATATGCTCTTACTGCCACAGGATAAAGTCTGATTAACTGCACAGCTCAGTGTTCCCATTGGCGTTGCATAATATACAACTTGAGAAGGAGTGTTACAGTGGAGCTCTATAAATGCTCTATAAACACATGTAGATTTGTACTTACAGAACAGCTTTGTCCATCAAATTAAATGTGAAAATGTCTTCATCACTCTGGGGGTGTTCTACATGTAGCCTATGTGTATTGGCAGAATGTTCATGGAGACACAATGCACAAATTAAAAGTCAAAAAAAATTTTAAGGTGAAAATACTAAAATATACACAATGGATTTAAACACTTTTTCAGAAGTCTTTGATCAATATGAGCTTTCAGGGTTCTGTTTACAAGTTTGATTTTCAACAAAAAGGTGAGAGTGACTAACTGAAAAACTGTATAATATTAGCTACGGTAGTTTGTGACTGTCATCTTAAGAGTCAGAAATTTGTTTAAGCGCATAAATCATCTCACCTGTTGTAGTTCCAACCAAGTCATCTTTCTGTTCAGTTTGTGTTAAAATAAAACTCAGATTAAGTCTAACTTGAGTTTCTAACAGAGTAGTGCTGATACCTGCTGCAAAGTATCAATAATGAAACATAAAATTTCACATTATTGTTGGTATTTGTAGTTCCAATACTGACTGTTATTGTCTCTTGACAGTGGTCCTGCTGGCACAAAGCCCCTCCTATTTCAGGGGCTTCACTCTCATCGCTCTGAAGGAGGGGAGAGAGGGCACCGCTGAAGACGACTACACGGGACAGTTTCAGGTACATCACATATTAATTACTAGGCATTACTAGACATGTTAGATGGAACAATACTTTTTGGGATCAGTGTTTATCATGAGGACTTTTTCTTTGTACTACTGGGAAATTTGTGGTTATATTTTTGAACCACGATCAGATTTGAGTCATAGAAGGTTGAACTATAATCATCATCATCATCTTTATTCTGGACTTATGGTTCATTTTTAAAACAGACAAGTACAGTGACATTACAAAACAACAAACATTTATGTTTTTAAAAGACAACCATACCAGTGTCTCCGCATATTGGACTGACATCTTATTGCACTGAATCTCATATTTGTGAGTGACATTATGATTTCATTGTCCAATTTGTTCAGCCTGCACATAAAACTGTACATTAAAATTTTTAGTGCAGCTTGCAAAGCGTTCACTTTTGCAGTAACAAACATCTCTCTCACACTCGTCGATTGTGGCCTCCTCAAAAGTACCCCTAAAGCATCATTGTAAACCACCTGCAGACTTTGCAAACTGGCTTTTTTATAATTAATCCAGAGGTGGGCTGTATACAACTGTGTACAATATGATACTAATAATAATGATCATAATTATGAACTTCTATGACTCATAGATACAAACTAACTACTTAAAGGTGCACTGTGTAACTTTGCTGGTAGAGGGTCCACCACTTGCTTTTCTCCATATAAATGTTATTGCTTTATCTGGAATGTTTCACAGTATGGCATTAAACCTTTCTATCATCATAAGGACCAAACCAGGCCAGGTTACTGGTTAGATCTGTGGAGAGGAAACTCCACTCACAGTCACAGAATTAGTGTTTTTCAAGGTATTTTTGAGCTATAAAACCACTCGTAACTGAATAAATGTAAGGTAGATCTGTTTAATTGTCCTATTGTGGGATATTCGAAGCAGAGACATCCATAGAAACAAGAAGGTGACAGACCTCCAACCGAAAAATTACACAATGCACCTAAGAGTTATATTTTATTTATTGCATCTCATATTTTGCATTTTGAATACTGTTTTGGGGATAATTCTACTTTATGGCTTAGTTACAGTATTATTGTTTATCATCTCTGTTTTCTTAGTATATCACACTTCAAAATGGGTTATCATGACATCCTGATGCAAGTGTTCATTTTGTATTCTCACTCAATATTTAATTAGATTTGGGGTCTGGTTTTAGAAATTTGCAGGCAGAACATCTAACTCAGTGTTATTCCAATGGAGCTCTACATCTGGAACAAGTCTTTCTCTAAATTGCCCAAATATTATGATTATATTCTTGCCTAACTTCAAATCTTTATGGCATAAAGATGAGTTTAGAAATAGCAACCCAAATGATTGTTGGAAGAAAATTTAATTAAAATATGACGCATAAACAAAATTTGTTGCACAGTTTGGCCAATAAACAAACATGTTCAAATTAAAATGGAGTGTTAAGTTTTAAAAATATGTATGAAACTCACTCTGGTGAAGTTCAGTTGGAGGTTTTGTGACATTTTATAACCCTGCAACTGGTACAGCTTCTGTCACTTTCCACTCGTCCAAAAACTTCCTAAAACGACAATTTGAATACTGTGATTGGAGCATATAGGGTTGTCAAACAGTGAAGACTTATTGATTCTGAAATTAGTGTAAAAAACGAAATAGTTACTCTCACTATTGTCAGCTAGATAGCAAAGTGTGAAGTATGATATATTGCTGAAGTAAATAGACGATAAAAACGATAATATTGAAACTAATTTATGCCACTTACACAGTAACCCAAGAGCAGATTTAAACCACAAAAACAATTGTAAATGTAATATATTGTTAAAAAATCATGAGCCGCTAGAAATAAACAGCAGAATAAAACACTTTAGTCCTTACTTTGCATCTGTAATGAGTAATAGAAGTTACTAATTCAACTTTCGAACCAGAGTTGGGGACAAGTCATGACTTAGACTTGAGTCAGATTTGGGTCACTATTTTTAGGACTTGAGACTTGATTTGATAAATGGACTAAGACTTGGGACTTGAGGCCTGTGACTTGAGATGACTTGAAAAGCACTCAGAAATCTGAATTCTTTCTATTCTAACCATAATGATTCACACTAAGATGTTGTCAAGACATTTAAAAATGAAAAAAATACATTTCTAAACTCAAAAAACATAGTATATAAATATACTATGTTTAGTACAATTTAGTTTGAAATTCATATAAATGGCAAAAATCTAAGCTATATTTGGTACTTTGGTTTAAAGACTTGAAATGACTTGAAGGTCAAAGCAGATGACTTGGACTTGACTTGGACTTGACTTGGACTTATGAGCCAGTTACTCAAGACTCGAATTGGACTTGCCTGTATTTGACTTGGGACTTGACTCGGACTTGCGGTCAAAGACTTGAGACTTACTTGAGACTTGCAAAACAACAACTTGGTCCCAGCTCTGCCTTAAAACTTATCGTAAAAAAAAAAATAACAAAAAATGTCCCAGTACTGCAGAGAAAAAGTATACACGATAAATACTGACCCCAAAAAATATTGTTCCAGCTGTCATGTACTGAAAGATAAGTCGATGTAGTAATTATTGTGACAGGCCTATTGTCAAGTTCCAAAAATGCATTTATAAAGTGGTATTCCTACACTTTCGTGGATAATCTTATACTGTAGTGATTATCCATTTGTCTGTTTACCCAGCTCTATGTACACAGCTTTAGCATAAGAACTGAAATGTTACATGTTGAAAATTACATTCCATTTTGATTCCCTGGGGGTGTGACGCTAACTGTGGGCTCTACTCTGTCTGAGGCTTTATTAGACTTTAATCTGTGCTTTATTTTATCACAATCTGACCATAAAGAGCATTTGAGCTGATTTAAACAAGTCTCTCACATATAAAATTATGATCAGAAGCATTAGCCTACAGTTTTTGAGTTATTCATCTCATCTTTTTGTTGAAAACCCTAAACAGGACCATGAGCGCTCGTACTGATCACAGACTCCTGAAAAAGTGCCAGTGTGTGCGTTGTGTCACCATGGTAACTCTTAAACATTCAACCATTAGAGACACCCCCAGCATGATGTCACTTCAAAGTATGAATTATATAAAAAGTGAACATTTTCATCATTGCATGTTAAGTAAAAAGCAGCAAAAACCTGGTGCAGCATTTCAGATCTATGTATGTGAGTTGTTGCTATATTCAATTCATCATCTGGCTCCCCCTCTTGAAGGAACCATACCCTTCTGTAATTAGCTGTTGATTATATATGATTATTTATTAATGAGCCTGTGTCAGAAGGCTAATGATGTGGCGTATAATGTTTAGTCTGTAATAAAGCATAACAGGGAGTCATTGCCAGAAAACATCAGAAGGTTCAACCACTGACTTTTAATTAAGAGTGAACTAAGAATAATCATCCATCGTGCAAAAAAGCAAAGGTGTTGCAATGCCTTAATATTCGTAAGAGCAAATTAATGCACCGACCTGTTTGTAATTACATCATATTTTATTAAAGCTTTAACGTTACACTTTGAACCATCTACTCAGTTTAAATGATGTTGTTACACCTTCCTTTTAACTTGTAAATAAATAAACTCATGATGTGTGTGGTTTGATACTAATGGAAAGAGTGAGTAGAAAAGCTACCATCACCACATCCCCTCATGAAATTTAGAAGAGGACCCTCGTTGCGTAATGGCTTGTTGACTGTAAAACTTATATGGACATTTTAAATTCTCTGAGCTAGTTGTTTACCTCTGGGGGATGGGATTAGCGCTTGTGCCTTGCCACTGATTTTATTACTGCTGAAGATTTTGTGAATTTAAAGTGTTATATTTTATACTTTAGCGCACATATTACACTATTTTCTGATCTATGTTATAATGTTGTTTCCTCATCACAAACATACCCAGTAGGGATGTAACAGTAACCAAAATATCATGATATCGTAATGTCAGAAGTCTCACAATAATATCGTGGGCTGTCACAATATATCGAATTACAAGTTTCTTTGCTTAAATGCATGGTTTTATAGAAGCAACAGTGTATGAACATAGGGAACTACATATCCCATGATTCAGTTCAGCGCAGACAACATGAAGAGATATGTTTTTTACTTGAATTCTTAGGATTATCACGGAAATCATCCACACCAAAATCTTGTCAAGGTATTTTAAAAGCAAAAAAATGTCCCATCTACAATTATATTAGCCTCTCCAAAATCTCGCAATAAATATTGTACCGTGAGATGCATATTGTGATAATATCGTACAGAGAAATCTGGATATCATTACATCGCTAATACTCAGGGTTGTGTTTTGTTTCATTCACATGTTTAACACACAAACCCTCTCAAACAGAAAAAACTTTGTTCCACCTTGTGATTTTATTTATTTATTTATATTTACGAAATGCTCCACTGTGTTTTTAAATTCCATACAACTACACTAGAATCATCTGAATGATTTTAGCCCTGGAATTGCCCATCTCTACTGAATTAAAGGTAAAAGGTAATTTGAAATCTACAGCTTCATGACATCACAAGTAGGAATGTAAAGATATCCAAATCTCTCGGTATGATATTTTCATGATATACATCTCACAACATGGTATTTATTGTGATATTTTGTGGAGGCTAACAAAAAAGTTAATATGCTACTTTTTCCTCTTTAAATGCCTTGACATTATGCCTTAAAAATACCTTAATCCAAAGAACTAAGATTTAAAAGTACTTAGAATTGCTATTTCTTCATGTAGTTTGCACCAAAACGGAGCAAAGGGTCATGGTTGATGTAGTTCCCTCTGTTTTTTTTAGCTATTGCTGCACCGTAACAATGAATTTAAACAAAGAAACTTGAGATTCGATATATTGTGATGATCCATGATATTACTGAGAGACTTTTTGACGATACGATATAACAATATTTTGGTTATTGTTACATCCCTAATCACAAGACAGATTTATGATAAAGGATTACTCAAACGTGTGAATGAAACAAAACACAACTCCAGGTATGATTATGAAGACTTTACAGCATTATAACATGACTAAAATCTCACAAGAGTCAATTTTATGTAATATAGGACCTAAGTAATAATATTTGACTTAATTTCCATTACACTGTTCTACATAACTATTAACCATGCTTCCATTTTCAGCATTGAATTTGTGCTGTTTTGCGTTTGACTAATTGAACATCACCATCGAATTGTGTATCTAAAACCTAGACAAACTCTATGAGCCGCCCTCTGAGGTCATTGGGTGCAAGAGTGTGCCTGGAGCTTCTCTCTCAGCTCATAAAACAGATAAACAGTGTGAGATGTTTGTTTGGGGAGTAGCAGCTCTTCTGAGGAGACAGCCACACTTCCTGCTCCCACCCGCTCTCCGTAAACAGGAACACGGCCAGTCTGTCCCGGGGCTGAACCAAATGGAGCTGCAGGCCCTTACACAGGAATCCAAACAGACCTGAACATAGTAAGAGTTACTCAATACTGTCTGTTCAGTATTAATAGAGGCTTGAAGGTGTGCTATGTAACTTTTCTGGTAGAAGATCCACCATCTTCTTGTCCCCATAGAGATATTGAGACTTTGACTGGAATGTCCTACAGAATGGCTTTAAGCGTATTCATCCCCGTGGAGACAAGGAGCACGAAGTTAAATGTCATATGATGGAACATGCAGCAAGGCAAAACCATCTCCATAGAAAGAAGCAGATGGTTGACCTCCCACCAGGAATCTTTAAAGTCAAAAACCAACAACAGGAAAGTTAAAGTTATCATCCCCGGATAATTTGTCTTCTGCGTTTGACATAGCAGATCTTGAGCCAGGTTCAGTCAGTGGTCAGGACTACATAGATGGAGGTTTAATGGAGTATTTAGTAGTATAAATCTCACTTCAGTGACACAGTTTTAACTAATTTCCATATTCAGATTTTTGAAATTCTAAAACTGTAATAAACAGACCAACAGAGATATATAGAGCAGTCATACCTCGATTTCTCAAACTGGTAATGTTAATATAAACTCAGGGATGTTTCCTTTGGACTGTAGTAGTTTTAGAGCCCTAATGGATTAAAAATATATATTTGATTTTTTATTTATTTATTTTTATTTTTTTTAGCAGATACCGATACTTGGCCCATTGCTGTGGCCGATAACTAATATTTACCGATACCAATATTTAGCTTTTAAAATCCATAGCAAGGCCCTCAAATGTATCTTAAATTGAAGTACAGATCAACAAAAAAATACTTTTAACTGTTAAATTATAACAAAATGTAATATCTGAAATATAAATTAATGTGTTACAGATTTGTGTTACTCGTTAGTCTGTTCAGAAAATAGCACTCTAAAAAAAAGGGAAGCACTAAAAAAAGTAGTGGTATCGAATGATGATATCGGCCGATACCAATATTGACAACTTGACAACTCAATACTGGAACCAATATTTTGCCCATTCCTGTTTAAAAGTGTAGTATGTAACTTTTCGGTTGCGGGTGTGTTAACTTCTCATGTCATTTCTCTGTTTCAAATGTTCCACAGTATGACATTAAACAGCTCTATCTTACATTTATTCAGTTACAGGTGGTTGCCTCTCCACAGATCTGACCAGTAACTTGGCCTGGTCTGGTCTCCATGATGATAGAAATGTTTGCCCGTGACATACTGTGAAACATTTCTGACAAAGCAATAATATCTCCATGGAGTAAAAACAGGTGGTGGACCCTTTACCAGAAAAGTTACACAAGGCACCTCTAACGTCACTGAAAAGCACTGTCACGCCATGCACATATTTCTTTTCTGGACCAAAGAGCCATGAGGGAAGCAGATATTTGGAAATGTGTTGCAATTCTAGTGTGATGTTGCATTCGTGTGAGTTTGCACCAAAATAGTTTATCTAAGAATAAGAATTGAGTGTGATAAACACTACACTAACCATGTGTTACTCTCCAGACAGTTGCTGTTTATGCGATAATAACTGATGGATGTTTTAATATTTCAGCAACCCGATCTTGAGTCTATTGTTACAATGCCAAACACGGTATAATATTGTGAACTCTCTTTAAATAAGCGGAGGATTTGCCCGGTAATACTGAAAATGGCAATGACACAAGAGTCCTCATGTTCGAAAAACAGCCCAAAGCTGCCTGCCATACATTAAGAGTTGCTTGTTCATTTTCGTGCCGTTTTTGGAGCTTAGTTTGACCTTTGCGTGTGAGAGCAGCGTTGCCTTCAGGTTATGTTTTCATATTTTCAAACCACTAATCATAATGTACTAGCAAATGTTGGAACAAATCACGGCCACAGGACACAGAATTACAAATGAGGGACCATGGAAAAACAATGCGTGTGAATGTGAATGTGTGGGCTTTGTCAACACTTTGCTGAAGGGAGCAATTGAAACAGTCCATACAGATTGGGTTTTGTATTTACTTGGACTTATCTATTATAACGCAGGCTATTATTATTTATACAAGAGATGGGTGAACGGAGATACTGAACATTCACTTTGTTCTGAAAATACACATAAAAGAAGTGTAGATATTGGCTGAAGATTGCAGACTGAACTGGGAGTAAAATAAGGACAGATATGGTTATATTAAAGTGAAATAATCCTTTGTGAACTTTTTCTTGGAGTTGTGTTTTGTTTTTGCTCGCACAAGTTTGGGCGCACTGTTATTATTTTATGGCTTTCTTCTTCTTCAGAACTGAAAAAAGTCAGTTCCAGCTTGTCATCATTAAGTGCTAATCCAAGAAGGCCATAAATCACCTGACCCATTCAACTATTGATTTTAGCCTCATTTAAACTACATCATTCATCAATGCACCAGCAAAGGACACAGGGACATGAATGCATAGTAGATTATGTATAGTCAGTACAATGGGCACAAAAAGTAGTTAATAAAGTCTTGTTAGGATGTTGTTACCTCATCAAAAACAGCTGTCTTTTGTATAATTCAAGCATGTTTGAGTTGTCCTGGTTTATTAGTTTGTCTACGTCTTCAAAGCTCAAAATGCTCTTTTCCACTTTGTGATGTCATGCAGTGTTTTCCAGTTAACTGCTCCTTTTGCCTTTAATTTGGTAGAGATTGGTAATTCCAGGGTTGAAATTATCCAAATGATTCTAGTGACGGTCTAAATCACTGTTTCCTAAAGACTGGGTCGTGACTCTTAGGTGTGTCGCAAAAGATTTTTTTTTGGGTCGCCTTGTCAGGATCTAGCCTGATTCATCAGCCAGTTTCACTTAGAAACCGTCTGACCTCGCAGCTTTAGAATTCGTTCGCTCAATGGTAGGAGGGTACTTTTTTCATTTAACCAATCACTGCTCTTTGGTCGTGATGTATGTAGTGCAATGCTAACAGGGCTAATAAAGCATTTTACACTTTTCCCAAATCCCATAGGAAAAAGGGTAATAACGTCTTTCCCCTTGATAAAATTCATTAAACATTCTCTTTGTTCTGGCTTTAAATCCTTGATCCCAGGAATCATTGCCAACACAGAATGTATGATTCTTCGCTGATTGGCTGATGCCCAAACTCGCACTTCTGGGGTTTTTGCGAACCGTCTAGTGTATTTTGATTCCTGACCTAGTTGCTGGAGAGTAATGAAATTGATCAGACCTGGCTAATTACAATCTGTATGTAGGATGAAATGTTAAGACATGTTTTGTATAATTTTTTATCTTTTCATAATTATTTTATTGACTGTTTTGTTTCAGTATTGCTGGTTCAATTGAGTGTTGAAAAGAAAAAGGAATGGGCTGCATTTAATGTTCAAATAGGCAACTTATGGATCCCTTTTATTGCTGTTTCAGTGACTAATGAATAAAACTTGAGTAATGTAATGTAAAAAGTAATGGTTCAGAGAGACACAAGCACTCAGTCAACAATAAAATATCCTAATTAATGTTCAATAATGCTCAAATCCACCTTTATTTTGTGAATTACAAATAATGTTTATTGACTTGGGTCATGAAGGTTTGTGACTTAAAATATGGGTTCCCAGAAAAAAAGTTTGGGAAACACTGGTCTATATTATAACATAGATAATAGTGTAATATGTAAACAGGATTTGTAAGATTGTGCAGAACTTTGCCAGATGCCCCTCCACAAACATTCCTCACCGTGCAGACAAGAACCAGCACTTGGCTTGAGTTTATTGGTGCCAAGTGGAGGGCTCATAGGAAGAGGAACTAAAAACTCAAGCTAATTAACCTTTTCCACTAACAATGAGCAGAGACCTTTAGTGGGTGCAAAGTCCCCAAAAAGTTTTCTGTGTGGCACTAATTGTGATAATAATTAAAGGTCATTTTCCCCATTACCTCCCTCCCAAACGCAGTCTTCCATCATCAGGAATGTAATTATAATTGTATGCATTCTACAGAAATCTTGGTTAGGAAGACTGAGATAGGCCATTGGGTATTAAACAGTAATAATGATTTGACCATTTATTGCTATTTATTCTGCCTATATGCTGGATATGGTATATTTTTACTACTTGCACAGTGCTGTATTTTTTGTTATATTTAAAGCAGACCTATTATGCTAAATCTATTTTTTAGAGCTTTTAACCATGTTATATTTGTTTCCCTTCACCATTTACTTGCCTGAAGTTGTATTTGGAGTGATTTGTGCATGTTTTTTAGTTTTTTGTAATTGGTGATACACGTAGGATTCGGGAAGCGTCACCGTCATTTTGGCACAAGTGAAAATAAATCAACTGCTCACTAACATGATTTACAGCTATACATCGGAGAAACCGACTCTTTGTTGTTCTGACATTTATGGCAATGTCAGCTTCTACTGGGCACCTAATTTTTCTAACACGCAAGTCAGCATACTTTCCTGTAATACTTTATTTCATGAAGTTGTTTAAGACTAATATTGCTATTGTGCAAACTGAATTGTGCAAATTGTAACATAATGATCCACTGGTGTCATAGATTTTATATGAACTATATAAAAGACACAAGCACGATAGGTCTTCTTTAAAGATGCACTAACTAGTGGAAGGGTCTGCCAACTGCTTGGAGATGTTACCGGTTTGCCTGGAATACTCCACAGTTTGACATGAAATATTATCTTTAAGTATTTATTCATTTACTGGTGTTTTTATGCCACAAAAAGCAGGGTCACCTCAGATCAACACAGATCTGACCTGGTGGTGTCACACGCTTGTCTCCATTGGGATAGATAAGTTAAATGACGTACTGTAGGGCATTCTAGGCAAGCAGAAACAGCAGCAGTTATCTCCATGGAGACAAGAAGATGGCAGACGCTCCTCTAGAAAAGTTACACAGTGCATCTTTAAGTAGCATCTTTAAGAGATGATTATGTGCAATATTTTTAGCGACCTTAACACTGTGATCCCTGGTGTCCGCTGATGGGTCGATGATAATGCAAAGTGTCTGACAGAGAGTGCACTGTTTTAGCATAACTGCCTCCATCCATCACACAGGGCTTTTCTCACAGAGGAGCTTTACATAATGGCCCTCATATGGACACCAGTGCACGCAGCGATTCATATTCCTGACAGTTGATATTGCACAAGTTAATTATGCGTCTCGATGTTGTGATTGTTTCTGTGGCAGAGGCTGCACATTGTGGTGGGCTCTGGCGGCGCGTCAGGAATGTGCCTCCCTGTGTCTCACTCACACCCCATTAGGAAAACTCAGATGCATTTCTGCTTCTTTGTTTGTGCTATTCTTTGTCAAGATTTTGAAACAGTTGTCCACTTTGATTGGTCTCAGTGTTAAATGCCTTGACTACTCCAGAATGCTAACTTAGTCCATCTTTCAAAGCATAGCGCTGTACACCACTCAACACTGCACAAGTAAACAGAGGAAGAATCTGAAGCGTGGAAAGTGGAACAGCTCATCCACCTATTGGTACTTTGCACTGACATCACACTGGGGGTGTTCTACATGCATGTGTGATGGCGTAATGTCCAGTTCCAGTAAGTTACTCTGGAGAAACATAATACACTCGTTAACAAACAGTGTCAGAAAAGTTTTAAGATTGTCTGAAAACTCAAGAAAAAATACAAAATGGATTTAAACGGGACATTTTCAGGAGCGTGTGATCAATACAAGCGTTTGTGGTGACAATGGCTGTTGGCCAATGCTATCTTTCTTGTGACTCTAATGATATTTGAGAGGGACTTGACTAACACCCCAAATCTGTTGTAGTTCCAACTAAATCAGTCCATCCTGATCAGATTATGTTAAAACTAGGGATAGGCATGATTACTTGACTAATCGATTATTGATCATTAAGAATTTTTTCGATTACGTCCATTTTTAATTGACAAGCCAAATGTAGGTTGCTGCGCAAAGCATAGCGTATGAGATGAGGCTGCGTCTGACAACACAAACACTGGAGTTGCAGCCTCACAGTCCCATGTTTCATCTCTGGCACACCTCCTTGGAGATCACTATACCACTCAGTGAGTGCATTTACATCAGTATCACATCAGTATCCTGGTTTCGTCATGGTGCATTTATACGCAGTATCCCAGTTACTGCAACATAAAAAGCTGTCCTAAACATGCCCATGTATGATCTCTGAAAACATGAACCATCTCCAAAGCAATATATGCACAGAACATCAACATCCCTCTGTCACAGAATGAACACGTATATTCTACTTAGTCATGTCCTTTAGTCCGACAGAAGCTGATGCATCATCGCACAAGGAAAGACCAGTTTTTTCGCTTATAGTTTATGCCATGCAGTTTTAAGTTTTGTTTCTGTAAAATGTAAACAAATGTGCGCAAAGCTACATTAAACACATAATCTCAAACGGGCTGATGTGGCTCTATAGTGGTTATGGATTGTATGTTGTAAAGTTGAGTTTATTTATGCAGATTAGTAATAGTAATAATGATGATACTTAAAATAAAAATGTTACTGATTAATTGAAACTCGATCGTTAATTCTCCTGACGATCGATTAAGATAATTTAATCGAATGCCCATCCCTAGTTATAAGAAAGCTCAGATTAAAGTCTACAAAGCCTGAGACAGAGCATGCCTAATGTTAGCATCGCACCCCCAGGGAATGCTGATGATATGACATGATATGTAGCTAAAGCCACTGGCAGCTTCTGACAGTTCGTACTTCACTGTGATTTGTTGATGCCATCTGTCACTCACTCAGAGCATGACGGAGCTGACCAATGGGAGGAGTGTGTGGGGAAACCGTCTGTTTATTTGTGCTACATTAATCAGAGAAGCATTAAATCACAAATTGACAATATGATGAAGAAAAGATATTGTCCCAGGCCCAGGGATTATATCCTGTCCTGATTTTTATGACTGCACTTTTACCAGACATCTTCACTTATGATTGAATTGGAAAAAGAATCTAAATGTCAAGATTGTCATTTTATGAGATTTAAAATTAAAAATCAGTCCAAGCACACATTTTAAACTCAGCCAGGTGCACTGGGACTTAAAAAAGAAATGAAATATTAGACCAATATAAGAATTACATGCACTTCAGAACAGAGGTCTAAACAAGGTTATTTTTTCCATTAGTTGAATGTCAGAATGATTATTTCTATTGTACACTGAGGTTCTTTTTAATACAATAAAGGTCAAAATTTGCTGAATGAAGGCTTCAAGATAGAGAATATTTATAAATAAAGTGTTTTATTCATGAACATTCCAAATTGTTTATTGATTTTTGCCATTTAAATTTAATAATATTGCTGTCTTTGTATAAAATGCATGTGTTTTACAGTCTTTATAGTTAAAATTATTCTGATAAATCAATGCATTTGGTTATGATTGTGTAGTTCTATTTCTGCTTGAAAACCAATCTTACACAGATAAAGGTTATTAATGAAAATTTCAAATTGTTTATTGATTTTTGGCTTTTTTTTTTTTTTTTTTTTTTTTTTTTTTTTTTTGATTTTGCAGCTCTTTGTCTTCTTGAAAACCAGTCTTACCAGTATACCATCACTGCTTCCATCCCCAGTATCCATCCTTGGTAATCTTGATCCTTACAAACTTGACTCTTTCTCTGTGAGCTCCTTGTATGCTTTTCCCAGCGCTCCTTGCATTATCCCTGAACATGGGTCATATTTATCTAGGCCGGGGCTGGCGATTTGCTCGAGAGACAATCTGAGTGTGTTTGGATAAGACTCGCAGATGAACAGACAGTAGATCTTATCATCTTATGCTCTCATCAGACTGCGCCTTGGATTCAGCTATGCATAAACAAACTCAATCACTTTAGAGTCAGAGGTCCCTCATTGAACCAATTACATAAAGCTAAGGGCTTGGTAAAAGCAGGTTTGTGGTGTGGAGGTGATGGAGAACTGATAGAGAGCATAATAACACTGTAATGTCATCCTGAAGTCATTAAGGCTCTGCTCCAAGGATCAAAACACTCTTTAGTCGGCAAGGACAACCAAGCTTGAGCTACCAACAGTTTATAGTGTACCAGAACTGTTTGTAATGGCTGACGGGCTGGTGAGTCAGAGGAGAGTTTTCAACAAACATGAATGAAAATGATTGTGGTGAGTTGTTTTAGTTTATTTGGGCTATTGTGATGTTTATTTATGCATTGAGCAAATCAGAGGATAGCAACATTTAGACTTTGACAAACTTTACTGATGCACAAAGGGAATTATTTGGACACAGTAGCTCACCCTTCACAATATATTATAATATAAAGAGTACATTTTTAATAATAAATTAAACATAAGTAGCAAAAATAACAAGAAACGGGTGTTAAATAAGGTATAATTATATAAATGTACACAAGTAAAAATAAAATTTAGAAATATAGTAATACAAATACAACTCAGCTTTAAACAAGCAGAAGAAACAGTGCAAAGTTGAAATATTTTTAGTTATGTATAGTTGTATTTATTATCAAGAGCAAAAGGATAAACCTCTAATGTAAATATGTAAGAATTTGTTAATCTTCATAAGTGAAAATGCAGATTAAACTGTAAACGAGTCACTCCCAACTCCAGATAACGCCCAAATAAACCTTAATAAATTTGAGTTATCAAAAGTATTGAAAATCAGATACTAATTGATACTAAAACTAGTAACAAAACTCAATATTATTTGAACAAGTATCGATACTACATCTAAGTCACATTCACAGGACAGAAATCAACCTTTCCTGAATATCTTTGAATGATGTTGAGGCCTATCACAATAAGTTTAAGATTATATAGACTGGTGGTAACGTAAAAGAAAGTACTATGATTTGATACTGAAAGTAACACTAAAGAAAGAGTGTTACTTTTTAAATTATCATTGTAGTATCGGAACAGGTATTGAGTGTCAAATCTATTTCTTACAAACTAAATTGAGTATGGTGAAACCACTATTAGAAATACCAATAAATCGACAAAAAAAATTGAAAAATGTAACAATGTTCTTTCTTTTGATGTAAGTAGTTGTCATTTATTTCAAGTTATAAATAAATTTACCTCATGATACACACTTTAAATAAGTTGTCCTGAGAAATTGAGGTTGCTGACATCATGTGTTGATGTGAATCTTTTGAACCTGCTGCAGGTTTGTGAGCCGCAGACGTTTAGCCCCGAGAAAGTGTCAATCTGCACCTTTCACTCAGAGCTCATTCATTTTTGTTGCTCCCAAATCAAACAACTTGAAATGAAAATGGGGTTACTTTAAGTTAAAAGTATGTGGACCTTGTGGCACTGAATTGTTGGCACTATTCATATACTGTAATTTAATTATAGGCCTCAGGGAGTTGAGTCTCAGTCAGGATAACGTCTTTAAAATCATTAGTGGTGGCATATTATACTCTAGTAATTTAAACATATTTACAATTCAATATATTCAGATTTCTTCCATGATTAAAATAATGTAGCATTAAAAGTAAACATGGCGCTTAGTTGTGTGTTTTATTTCGCAAGTGAATGAGATTTGTTTGCAAAGATGACAACCCAATTAGCATTTTGGATTTTACAGTAAAGGATCAGGATTAGGTATATGTTTTAGTTTATTTGGGCTATTCTGATGTTTATTTATGTATTAATACGATTCCTGTACTATAGCTTCAAGTATCAATATCAACTGATACCAGTGGAGAGACTGAAAAATGAAAAATAACACACAACGCTCAAGAAACTGCAGAACAACTTTGTATAAATAAAAGTTCAGTCATTCAGAGGCTTTCAAGGCCAATTATGACCAATAAATAAAATTTTATGCCAAAGTAGGATATTGATTGAATTGATATTTGGAAGCCGATATCTAATCAAGCACATTTTTCAGTATTGCGGCAGATATCCGATAACAGCATTGGATTGGTGCATTCTTAATCAGGACTAATTCAAAAACAGACAACATTTTTGAGGTATTGCTTGACCAGGGATTCCTAAGACTTTTCTGATATCGTTTCAAAAAGGTTTCAACTTTTTAAAATTAAAAATCTGGTATCACTAAACCAAGTAGATAATAAGAAGATATTTTAGTCTGTGTTTTATATATTCTTTTTGACTTGATTTGTTCTGAGGGGGTCGTATGAGAGCCAAAGCCAGCCACACAGCCTTGACTGTTGGTGAGTGCTAGTTCATTTGATCTAACAGCAGCACAAACCTTTTAGTTTGTTGTGTCTCGCTCAAGGTGAAACTGTTGTCCCATCTTTTCCCACACCTACATCTGTCACCATGTTTTCACCTCGACAATACAATCAAGACACATCCCATAATGACTAAAGCTCTCAAACCACACCTCATATAGGAGTCTGTGCACACCGCGTTGAAATATCTTTTACATTAGGCGCCGCTCAGCACTAAAGCCTTACAAATGTGCAGATAAGGCTAAACAATACATCTTAGGTGCAGCAGAGGAAGCATTTGAGCTATTGTAACCACTACACCCCTGGTTTCTACTCTTATTTTTGTAATTGGACGCCAAAAGCCACAAAACAGCGTCTATTTGTTCAGCAGAAGTACAGACTGCTTCAATATAAGACAGTGCATTCCTGGTTGGGTGCTCAGACACAAAAATGTAATATGATGCAATATTGGTGATAGCCGCGAGATCTCCGTGGTATTCTCCAGTAATAGTGTGCCTTTGATTGATGGAAAGCTCAAGGCGAAATGTCGAAGCCTCCGAGGTCTGCATCTAGACAAGAGAAGTTTGTTACGTTGCGAAATAAGCTCATCCCAGTGTTGACGTGACATTTCAATCTGGCTGTCATGCCGGGAGTTTTATTGAAAAAAGTTCTGTGCTCATAGTGGAGTCCCAGTGGCATTTGTCTATGTAACTTTTACCTTAAAATATACAGTTGATAGTCACTTTGGCTCTAACCTGACAAACACTGTAACATTGTTCAGTTAGAATGGAAAAATACTGAGATATTTTATAAAAGCAAACACCAATATTTACAACATGAAGTGCATATTTAAGAGAGAAAGAAATATTAAGTGAATATACAGAAGTGGGGGAAATATGGGGAGAAAGAGAAATTTTTATAAGATGCAATAATAGAGACAATAATGGAACAAATCACAACAATAAATACAGTAGTAATAATAATAAAAATAATAAATCATAATCATAATAAAGTCTATAAATAGCAAAGTCTTATTTTGAGTTTAATTTTGAATTTCTTTTAATGCTAGTTTAAAGAGCACTTCCTGTTATTCTCAAGCTCTTCTCAACAACTGATTTTAATTTTAGCCCTCAAGATAAGTAAAATTAACCTTAATCACTATTAAACCAAGATGAAAGTAACTAAAACATTAAAAAAAAACCTATACAATAATGAATGATGTACTCAGCATCCAACTTTTAAAGGTGCACTGCGCAACATTTCTGGCAGAGGGTCAGCCACTTACTAACATTTATCCAAAACATAGCGTTTTTACTGCTAAAAAAGTACAGTTATTCCTTCTGTGAATAGGTCGACTCTCCACAGATCTGAATTGTATTGTAGTGTAGCACTGTAACATGTTTTTTCCCTTGTGATATATAGGTTTAATCTATGTGGAGCATTCTAGACAAAGTAATAACATTTCCATGGAGACATCAAGTTGCAGACCCTCCACTAGAAATGTTATGCAGTGCACCTAAGTGAATGAATAATGCATAAGAGCTTCAAATCAGGAAAATACAGCTCAGAAAAGAAAACATAAACTGACCCTACATACAAACTACATGTAAACCAGTAAGAAGCTTAGTATGTGAACCAAAGCTTTGTTCTTACGGTAATAGACAATCCTCACTGTCCACATGACCACGGCCTTTCTCTCTGTGCCAGTGTCGGTACCTCCTCTGTCCATGTCAGAGCTCAGTGAGTCTCAGTGAGTCCCAGTGTTTGGACAGGGACCTGCGAGGAGTCTGTGTTTACCATTTGAACACAGGAGACACGTACAGGGAGACAAAGCATGAACACACACTCCGACTCAAGCTGAGAGAAATATATTACTCTCCAAAACATCCTCATCTCCATCTCTCTGCATGTGGATTTTCAACTACACTCATTTGCCATGGCAGGAGGCACTGATGCCAAAGGCTACAGTAAACTCATTTGTTAGTTGTCATCTCAAACACTGATGTCTCTCTGGTCTAAGCTGCTGGTGACACACTGAGAAACAACATTAAATGC
The DNA here is from genome assembly GCF_026225935.1 of Boleophthalmus pectinirostris. Lineage (NCBI taxonomy): Eukaryota > Metazoa > Chordata > Actinopteri > Gobiiformes > Gobiidae > Boleophthalmus > Boleophthalmus pectinirostris. Next base: position 24,491,423 of record NW_026571152.1, read on the forward strand.
AACGTAGAAACATACATTTGTTTGCTTTTGTTTCCTGTCATTGGACTCCTGACCATTAAAGATTGTGCAAAATTGACCTTTTGGAGCTTTCTGTCATGTTATTACATTGTCCCCTCATCAAAAACATGCCTGGAGAGATTTTATATGTCATTCATGCATGTTTGAGTAATCTTGCGCTGTAGTTTCATTAGCTGAATAAATGCAGTTTAGCATAGTGCTGTGAAAGTGAGAACAAAGGGAGGGAGACTCACGAGTGTCAAAAACTAAACTAAAACTCATCAAACGTGTTAATGCGTTGTTTTCAGCAAATATAGCATTTTCAAAACAATAAAAGCAAACATGGTGATCAAAATATGTTATGTGGAAGCAATTAATACCCCATAGAAGTGTAATACCCCCTCTTTAACCATAGTTTCAGATCTGACAAACAGAAAATGTATTCTTTCATTTATTCACTAAAGGTAATGGTCACTCCACATCTAAGACATGCTCATCTTTATGTATGGTCAGAGGAATTGGATTACTACTCAGACCAGCTGTTAACGGCATGGAGACAGCACTCTCCAGTCCAAGTGTCAGTACTCAAAACAAGGACTGAACTGATAACCTCCTCACTGAGAATGTTTATAGAGCTCTGTTTTATAATGACTGATACTGATTTGATCATTTGCACCATTAACTTTACCATAACACCGCTGTGGTGCTATGACAAGGAGGGGCTTTTGGTTCTTCTTAGAGCTCAGCTACAGTCCTGCTCACTTCTTGCATTCTGGAAGTAAAATTCATATTCATTTTTCTTTCCCACAGACTTAAAAAAAAAAGTTTGCTGTGACTAATGAGCTATGTGATAACTGATGAGCAGAAGACACACACAGATAACTTAGAAACTTCAAAGATGTACATAGATTTAGCAAAATTTTAGGTTTCAGATATGTTTTTCAAATAATCGTGGCATGCACATTAGCGTCCGTTTAAGCTCTTAATATTAGAATTTTAACACAGCAACATTATAGCTTCATTAAAATGTGTTTTGCCCAGTCCATAATGTGCATACCAGTCAAAAGTCTGGGCATACCCTCATTCAATGTTGTTTTTTTTTATGTTTCCCACTTTCTACATAAGAGAGACATTAAATATTTGATTCAAGATGTATGGAATTGTGTAGTAAAAAAAGAACTCAGCTAAATTTTCTTTTTTTGATATTTTAGATTCCTCTAAGTAGCCACGGTTTGTTTTGTTGACAGTGCTGTAAACCCTTGGCCTTCTCTCAGTGAGCTTTGCAATAAAGTAACCTGAAATGGTTTTCAACTTCAAGCGTGCCATGTCAGGGTCAGGGAATGCCAATTGTCCAAAGCAGAGACCAAAACAAAGAATGGCTAGTTTTTGAAATCTAAAATCTGAAACAAGTTGGGAGTTATTTTGAGTTTATTCTTTATTTACTACACTCCACAGGTGTTCATCTATAATTTTTGGATGATTTTTTAAATTATGTCCAAACTTTGGTAGTGTATGTCTCACTTTTTGTTTTACATTTTGCGTCGTTCAAACCAGTAGTAATAACCTTTAGTCTGTATCATGCTAAATTCTAATCGTTTTCAAATCCCATTGAATTAAACAGGACAAACACACAGAGAAGGGCATTGATGTCAAATGTGTCAAAGGCTAAACTTCTCTCTTAACCATCTTTTGTTTGTCTTTATCCTCTCGTCCTTTGGCCTCGGTTTGTGTGAGCGTGTGAGTGACAGATCCGTGGTATTGGCGTCCCAGAGTAAACCCCGGCGTGAATGCTGCACCATGGGAAACTGTGTTCACATGAAAAGCCTGCAAATTAGTATGTCCTGCATGCGGGGCGCTACTTAGCTTTAGCTTTGACTTTGTCCGAACGTCAGCGGGGACAGTTGGGTGCTAGGTCGGTGTTATTGTTCACAGGAGGCAGCAGCTGGAGCCGAGTGGCGACAAAGTCAAAGGTCATGTGTCAATGTTTGTCTACCCAGGAAATGAGTGTGTGTTTAAAATGTATGACAAGCTCTGAGCACCAAGGGACCAGGCTAATAATACTGCTCTGAATATACAATGTTGTCATTATTCCAGAGCTCAACAGAAAGATCGAGACCTATTTAACACCAGCCTGCCTTTGGCTCAAGTTAATGGCACCTTTGTGAATTAATGAAGGGGAAAACAAACATTTAGACGAAGCATTAGCACGTAAAGGAAAACAAGTCATGGCTAAAATAGCTTTGGGTTTATTTTAAATTAAATGGATATTGTTATTCATTACTACGGCAACGGTGAGGCTTCGGTTGGTCTGTTAGCCGTGACAGTACACTGGCGAAAGGATTAGCGCTCCTTCCTCTGAGCAAGAAGGTATTGAGTTCCAATCCTAATCAGTGGGTACATTTACATGCCCAGGAAATACAGGATAACTAGAATAATCAGATAACCCGATAAGTAGATTTTGGGACATTAGAGTCATTTCTTTTGACACAGGCTCTTGATATTTTTGCTACTTCTTTTTACCATTTATATTCTTCATCTTTGTTATTATATTATATTGTGATATGTGAGCTACGGTGTCCAAATAATTTCCCTTGTGGGTCAGTAAAGTTTGTCAAAATCTAAGTCTAAGTTTTAGAGTAAGACAAACTGCAATGGATTAAAAAAAAAGTCTTTCAGTCTTCATCTTTCATTTTTCACTTTGCCACATTAGTTTGCCATATTTTGCATTTTCCTTGCCAAAATCTGCACTGGTGTGAACAATCAGGAAGAAATCAGAATACCCATCAGGTGTAACTATTTCAATTACATTTCATTAATCAGATTTTGGTGTGCATGTAAACAGCCTGTGAGGGGTCTTTCTGTGTCACGTTAGCTCATTTGCACAGGATGTCTGAGTGCCTGGTTACAAACATCACCCTGAAACATTCATTCAGGTGCTCCTGAGTCCTGACGCTCAGTTGATATCAAGGACGTCTGGACAATGTTGGCCGAAAACACCTTGTATTATTGAACTTGTATGTTTTCAAAGCTGTTCTGTAGTTATTTTATAGGATATGTTGTTGGCGATTAAAGGAAATAAATAATATTCAGTCAGTCTTTGCCCTTTTTGTTGATATTGGGTATTGGCATATACTTAAAGCCAAAGTATCAACATCAGTATCACAACAGAAAAAGCTGGATCAAAGCATCCCTAGTCTTGACCATGAAACTATTTAAAATTAATAAATAAATAAAATGTAAAAGATTGAGTAATTGTTCAATGTAGGTGCATGTGAAATACAAGATGCATTTGGATTTTAATTGGTTTATTTCCATTACGTTTTCTAAGGCTTTGTGCAATGATGTTTCAGATTATTGATGAAGACGACACACAGTTCATGACCAACTGTCCACCTGCAGTGACAGAGAGCACCCCCCGCAGACGCACCAGGATACAAGTGTTCTGGACAGCGCCCCCCACTGGTAGTGGGTGTGTCATCCTCAAGTAAGTCCATGGATGTATTCTACTACATAAATAGGCTATTAGAGGTTTAAAATACATAAATAAATGAACAAAAGAAACCATATTTTGACAGCATTAGATATTCTTGCAGTATTAGTTGCAGTGATGTTTTGGTCTTACAGAATAGTGATAGTGGGGCAAACATGAGAACATATTTGGAACCATTTTTTCCTCTTCTGACCATTTCTATTCATTTTGTCCAAAGAGGAATGTGTAAAATCTTGATCAAATGGCCCAAACTTTTACCAAAGGCTTCATTTAGCACCTCTTTGGTGTCAAGGAAACTCCATTGTAAAGTTAATTTCCTTTCTCAGAGCATAATTGGACCTTCTCTGAAAACTCTTCAAAGGCCATAAAGTCCAGTTTCTCAGTCATCTATTAAAAACAGCATGAATGAGCAGAGCAGATGAAAGGAGAATCTAATATAATATTAAACCAATCCTCTGGAAAATTACATTGTACATGTGTTTCTTTTGAAGGCTGTCTGCCCTGAGGTCCAGTGCCAAGGTGGTGCACATAAATATGACCACTAATAATAGTCACTTTAGAAACAAAATAGCTCCAAAGTGTTCCATATTATGGGGGGAACTTCCCTGCTTTCAAAATTTCCTTCTGCAAAATCAATTCAGAATTCTATTCAGGAACCCTTAATAAATTGACAAATTCCTAAGATCTTGGCAAAAGTACCCAAAATCAGACTGTGCGTTAGCCCAGGTGTGAGCAGGAGTGCGCTATTAGAAATCCTGCCTCTGGTGCCAAAAGAGCCAGGGCCTGTATTATTCCTGCGTTATGTTGTGTTAGTTAGTATTAGTGTTAGTATTGTATTATGCTAACATATACTTGACGTGTCCACATAGAGACCAGAGTTACATGTGAACAATGTGGAGCAGCCCACTATAGTGTGGTCACTTTGACGAGTTATGGGTGTCATAAATCAGAAGCAGGAGTGGTCCTGTCTGTGTGGAGCTGGACTCTGGCTCTGCTCCAGACAGATGATGAGAGCTGCACACAGGTGTGAGGCAACGCATGTGTGTTCGGTTAATCTATGTGCATGATTGAAACTGTCTGTAGACAGAACAATATAACATGTGGTGACATTTAAAGAATATCCCCCTTCAGATAATATTATAGATTACTTTATGGGGCTCTCTCCATCTTGTCCATTACAGACACATCAGTCTTAAATGGCTCTGACTGAGTAATGTAACATGTCTAAAGCTCGATTTAGTGAACTTTTACATTAAACAGATGATATGTGTTCGTGCTAATTGAAATAGAATTGGGAGATCTGGTAAATTTGAAATAAAATGATTAGTAACAGTCAGAGATGCCCTTTTAATACACCTTTATAATACTGCTCCTTACTGTCTTCAAAGTGTGAGATGTGAGGCTTTCAGCTGTCAAAATCTTAACATAGATTTTAATGACAACACTTTGAGCAGACAGCACTGTTGTCAACCCAGACTCAATAAAGAACATAGATAAAAATCTGTCACTTTAATTAAGCACTTTCTTATTGCAATTATCGTACCAGGCTTTGAGTGTGCTTATTCCCTCAAGTCAGAAAACTTAACTTCTCTGGTTTTCATGTTTACACTTGCAATTCACCTTTGACAAAGGAGATTTAATCAACACTTATATGATTGAAAATATTTTAAAAAAAATGTTTTGTTGTGTTACATTTATGTGCCAATCTTTGTACCTTTGCCAGTTTAGGAATTTCTGCACAGATAACTTTTTTCATTGCAAACTGCATAGTTTAAATAAAATCTAAAGCCCCTGCCACTGAGAAACCTTGGGCCTGAAAGTTTTGCAGACCTATAAAATAACTTTGTTTTCTTTTCTACCCATCTGACAGCTCCTATAAAAACAATAACAGCTGTATAATAACTTGGCGACACACCTGAGTATATTCTCCTTCTCTTGTTGTGAATATCCAATGGGACTCGCCTTGTGTCGGAGCGCGGTGCTGAAACTTGCCCTTCCCAACATGGCACCCTCCCAGCTGTTGGCTTTAATTTATCTGCTGCTCCTGTCTGGCAGATGGAGCAGGGCCAGCGTCGTATTCTCTGGTCCAATAAAGGCACGAGAGCGTCTGGGAACATCTGCTGTGCACGCTGCTCACCTGTGTGACGGCCGGCCGGGTGCTTCTGTCACACTTGTATCTGTCAGTGCTGGAGCCAGATTTAAGCATTACCTCATCCAGGCTGTCATCATTCAGCACTCAGCTGCCATGGCTCACACACGTCTCCTGTACTAATGCAGATACTGGGAGGATACAGGATGGGCATCTGAAACAAAACAGCATCAGTAGTTTAATATCTGAATTAAAAGTCCTATGTTACACAGAATTGACTCTTGTGAGCTTAAAGCCATGTTATAATGTTGTTACCTCATCAAAAGAATACATGAAGTTGTGTTTTGTTTCATTCACACATGTTTGAATAACTCTTTATTAGTCTATTTACATCTCCAAAGCTCAGAATGCTCTGTTCCAGTAGTTTTCAAGTTAACAGCTGCGTTTTACCTTTTGTTCTGTAGAGATGGGCTAGCCAGGCTGATGCCACCTAGTGCCTCCGCTCAATTTCATTTCTCTCCAATGATTAGGTCAGGAATCGGAATACACTAGATGGTTTGTAAAAACTGCGGAAGTGCAAGTCCGGGCACCAGCCAATCAGCGAAGAGCCATACATTCTGTGTTGGCAATGTTTGGTGAATTTTATCAAGGGGAAAGAAGTTATTGCCCTTCTTCCTATGGGATTTAGGAAAAGATACTATACCAGTTAGCCCCTTTAGCAGCGCATTACATACGTCACAACCAAACAGCAGCGCTCTGTTAAATAAAAAAATTAAAAAACTACCCGAATCCTAATGCTGCGAGGTCAGACGATTTCCACGAAGCGAAACACAGTGGAGTAATTTATCATTACCGTATGACATCACAAGGTGGAATAGAGTGTTTTCTCTTTGAGAGAAGACCTCAGCCAAAATATGCAGGATTTGTGTGTTAAACATGTGTGAATGAAATAAAACACAACTCCAGACAGTGTGATAAGGAAAACAACATTGTCACATAGACAAAAAATTGTGTAATATGCGCCTTTTATCTTAAATTTTTTTATCTGCTTGGTTCAATTGAGATGTTGTCTTAGTTGTTTTCAATGACCTGTGTTTTTATTGCTCAAATACCTTAAACAATCTTCTAATTGAAAGCAGGCTCGCCGTTATGGGTCTTTTCAAGAATATGCACTCATCCAGAAACCTGCTTTACTTGAAAGTGGATACAAGAGCTGTGTAGTCACATTTTATGCAGCGTCTTCTTCGCACTAACGTTTTCAAATAAAGTGTTATGCTTACCTTTTAGGCATCTGGTCGGCCCAAGCTAAATACCTGTAAGAGATTTAAGGCCCGATAGCTGATGTGCAAAAAGTCTAGAGATAACACCTTCATGGATATTGGAAGAACCTCAACAGTGATCACACCTTTGATTTACAATATATATAATGTACCCATAATGCTTTTTATTGCATTATACAAGCATCATTCCCTCACACCATATTCGACATAGGCAATGATCACAAATAACGTTTGGGTTTGTGGGGCAAATGAGTCTCTGTTACTCTGATATTATGCAGCTGATATCAACAAAATTGGCCTGGGGGTGTGATGCTAACTGAAGGTATTACTCAATCTGAAGCCCTGTAACTCAAATATTTTAAGAAAAGCTGACCAGACAAAACTAACTTAGCTTGATATGTGCACATAAACAAGACTGTCACACAAACACTCGTACTGATCACAGTCTCCTGAAAATATGTTGTTTAAATCCATTTTGTATTTTTTTCTTGAATCTTCAGACAAATGTTTTTGGCAGAGTTTGCTATTGTGTGCATTGTGTCTGCATGGTAACTACATGTAGATGAACCCCAGCATGATGCTTCTGCAAAGTATCAATGTGTCATTGAGTGGTCACAGGAAACCACCAACCTTTGAGTGAAAATGCAAACTCTTTTCTCAAAAACTTTGCATAGTGGGTTCAATCTCGGTTCTCGTACATCTCAGAATGTAGTGTGCATGATCCCCTTTTGCATAATTTTTCACTTTGTACACCTACACAACATGTAAATATACTGTATTGGCATTTTTCCTTGTCTTTTTCATTCTACGCCTTAGTTACAGAAGACCAAAGCTAACGAGATTCACTAGATGTTTTACAAAAAGCAACACATTTTCTTGTATATGTATATGTTATGTATTAGCATGTCTGTATTTTGGGTCTGACTGTAAGTTGGCAGTGAGACTTGTCAAACACATGTCTGTCAGTGTGGTCCAGAAGGCTTCAAACTACACTCTTTGCAGTTGGGAGCGCTCCAGTTCTTTTGGTGCTGTATACGCCTCTGGGATCTCATTTAATTACATTCAAACTCCACCACACACCTGCTCCTCTCAAATCAGTGCAATTATTTTGGGCAGGGAAAGGGTGCAAAAGCTGTTAGTGACAGATGTAAGGCATGCACACACAGACTTATTCTTATTAAGATATGCCAGCAATGGGGGATTATTTATTTAGCGCGCTCTTTAGTTCTGCCATAAAACACTGATATGATTAGAGAACCTTGGACAAAGCTGAATAAAACAACCCCAACGCAGCAGCTGCCATGTTCCCGACCAACTTTTAACTTCAAAATTTTATATTTAATAAGCAACGAATGTGGGTGGTGGATTAACGGTCCTATATTATGCAAAACTAAGTCTTGTCAGCTTTAAGCTATATTATAATGTTACCTCCTCAAAAACATACCTGGAGTTGTGTTTTATTTCATTCACAGATGTTTCAGTTATTAGTTTGTTTATATCAAACCTCAAAATGCTCTTTTCCACCTTGCGATGCCATGAAGCAGGGGGTTTCAACTTTCTACCTTTCTACTTTCTACTTTTTGCCTTTTGGTATATGGAGTTTAAAAACACAGTGGAGCACATCCTGTATTTCTACGTGACATCACAAAACGGAACAGTGTTTTCCATTTGAGAGAAGAACTCTGCTTAAATATGCAGGGTTTGTGCGTTAAACTTGTGTGAATGAAAGAAAAGGACAAGTATGTTTTTCATGAAGTAACAACATTATAACATAGATCAGAAAATAGCATAATATGGACCCTTTAAACCTGCAAGATACCAATGTTTTTATTTAGTTGTTTATATAATGAAAAGGAGGTTTGGTTGTCAATAAATATACCCAGATACTAATCGATACTAAAACCAGTAAGTATCAAGACTGGACTGAAGAATTGGACCTTTCCTGAGCAGTTTTAGATCGATATATAACATCTAACCTAACAATCTTAAAATTACATTCTATTGTCAGTCTGTTTTTATCATTATTGTGAAATCAAAACCGTAATTGAGTCTGAAGCCTTTTCCATAGAACTAAAATAAAGTTTGACATTTTTTAGCATGACAGCACTATAAAAAAAAGTAATTAGATATTATGTATGCTAGTCTTGCACTTCTGCGCTAAGATGGCCTGGCTTGGACTTGTTTTGAAGATCTCTTTTACATAGACCTAAAATAGATTTGACAATATGACAGCAGTAGTTATAATATATTTCTATTCTAGCATTGCAAAACGATACTGTCCCATTTAAAATAATAATCTTAGTTCAGAGAGGTGGATTAAAGGTGCACTGTGTAACATTTCTCGTGGAGGGGTCGCCACCTGCTTGCCTCCATGGAAATGTTTTTGCTGTGTCCAGAATGTTCCACAGTATAGAATAAACCTATATGTAAATCTATCACAAGGGAGACAAGCAGGTTACAGCACGACACTACATTACAGTTCAGATCTGTGAAGAGTCTCCCCTATTCACAGAAGAAATGATTGTATTTTTGAGCAATAGAAACACCCTTAATGAATGGATATGTTTAAAGTCATACCATGGAACATTTCAGGCAAAGCAGTGACATCTCCATGGAGACAAGTAGGTAGCTGTCACAGAGAAATAGACTACAAAAATCCAAACAGACGTGAAAGTGATAATGACAAAAAACAACCAAGCACAAAGGAGAACACAGTGTATATATGCACATAAATGAACGAGACACATTAGGGCGGGCAAACAATACAACTTGAAGTAAAACTCAAAACACACATGGCTATAGAAATACAAAATAAAATCGGGGAATTATAGAACATGGAGGACCCCAGCGAAGGCAAGACAATGTGTAGTGAGGGCCTCAGGTGAGATGCAAAAACCTGCTTAATGGAGTCCAGGCGATGGGCAGGAAGCAGCTCCTGTGTTGACATCACAGCGAGGTCTTGAGGAACAGGTAAACACCCTAGACACCCAGATGGAGATTCTTGTCTGGTGGTGGCTCAGGGCACAAGGAAGGTCAACACACGGCAGCAAGTGTTCAACAGGGCTCCATCAGGGACCAACAGGGACCAACAGGGACCAACAGGGACCCGGCCTGGTGGAGTAGGTCACTCTAGAGAGAATCCAGGCACAGGTGATGGTCTGGGAGTAAGATCCACAGGGTATATAAGCACACAGATACAAGTGTAACACATTAGGGTGGGGCAAACAATCAACAGACAGGAAGTAAAACTCTAAGAAAAAAATTGAAGCAGACAGGACAACTGTCAAAATAACACCAAGGGCACACAAAACTAAAGGAATAGGATACACCAAAATAAGCAAAAACAACCACTGCAAAACATGAACCATGACAGTAGTGGACCCTCCAACAGAAAAGTTGTTCAGTGAACCTTTAAATTGGTTAAATATATTAATCATGGAATAGTACAGATATGTGTGGACCTGGCTAAAGTTTGCAGTGCAGTGCAGATATGAGCTGAAAACACCCTGAGAGTTAAACGGACTCCCACCAACACTGTCTGTGGATTTGTGAGTCCAATATGTCAGCTGCCACCATCCGCCACTGTGGGTCTAGAACTAACACCAGCTCCCCCCGAGGGCCAGGAAGTGAACTGTCAGACCCCCCCAATCCGATTACCCCCTCCCTCACTCCATACCCCCCGTCCTGTAGAGCTGCCAGTACCAACAACTGTCGCCTCAGGCCTACAGGCAGCACTGGGACACTGCACCTCCACAGCTCTCAACCCTCCAGTAAGTCTACATGTGTCACGAAATTTCTACATTACAAGTGCAACATGGAGAAAAGAGTATGAGCATAAATGAAGCTGAGCACATGTCCAGTGTTCTCTTGTCTGTTGGTTGATTGAGTTAATTTGTGTACTGTGAAGGCTACTGGGGAGTTGATCATGACGTGTGATTTTTTTTGGAAGACTCTGAGAACTTGTCAATTAAGTCTCTGTCCCAAATAATTCTTTTGGTTTTATTTGAAGTGACACAACCTGGGATGCCCTGTCATGCCTTGTCAAGTGTCCGTTTCACTTTGGCTATTTTTATATTTCACTATATTTAGGAGGAAAAACAGTGTGCCACTAATATTCAACTTATTATTTTTGGTAGAGTTATTGTACACATGGTGATGTATGTTTCTTTGTATAATTGCATTGTTAGTCCTGTGACATACAGACATACATCTATCCAAAGAGCTGGGGCAGGCTGGTTACTATAAACTATATTCAATATGTTCATATTATTACCATAATAACCACAGTACCATAGTAACCATAATAATACTAAAATTACAATAATAATTGTATTTTCACAAAACACTCTTATCTTACTTAAAATAATTCAATTATATGATTTAATATATGCACAGCCTCATTACACACTTTCATAGAAGCATATAATTTTATTAGCTGAGTGCAAATGCAGATGCAGTGATAGCCATCGTAGAAACAGTGGCACTTTTCACGCTCCACTTCAGACATATTGAATATAAGGCAAGACTGTCAGAAGCTGCCGTTTTGTCCCCCTAAAGTTTTGTTGATATCTGTGAGAGCGTATCTTTAAAAACAACTCGATTACATCAGAGCTATCAGGGCCTGTCACATCTCCTCCATTGGCTTTAATAACGGTGAGTCAGCGCCTTCAAAGTGCCTCCTGGGCATTTATGGGGCAGGCGTTTGTTGTGACTTTGATCTGGTTTCTGCGTGTGCTCTTCAGAGGGGCTGTTATTGTGCGGGGCGTGTGTTCTGGAGGTTCACCCCGGGTCATTGGGGCCCTTCGGCTGATGAGCAGTGGCTGTATCTGCCCTCACATCTCCTCCCACTCCTCAAAGTCAAACACTTTGTGTGTGCTCTGCTGTGGCTCCGGCTGCTTGTCACGTCGTTATCAACTTTAGCTCTCCTATAAAAGTGCTCCTCTGTAGAGCCGCACGCTGTGGTGGGTCTGTCTTTGTTTGCAGGGGCCAAAGACAGCTGGGTGTTAACTCACTGTTTGGATGTGGGCAGGGAAAGGGTCATTTATCGATTTGTGGATTGACTTTGTGAATACAAACTGCAGTTCGGTAGGTAGTTGTGAGACCTGGCATCGAAACTACTTATTCCTGGTGCAGCTATCACAATACATGTGGAGAAGACGAGAGACTCTTGTAATTGACTCTCTTAGCTTTTCTTCACTCACATCACTTTTACAGTCCAAGTCCAACTGGTCTGACAATGAGACTCCATTCCAGGTCATCCAAATGACTTTGGTTTTCTGAGAAGAGTTTTAAACTAGAGTCTCTCAAACATGTCAAAGTCAAAGGACTAGATCAGCAAAGTACTAAAAATCTTTACTTTAAAAAAAAAAATGAAATCAAGAAGGCCAGGTTATTTATTTCAGAATTGCATATCCACTAATCCATCTTTTCTCCTAATCCTTCTCATATGAAAATGTAGACATGAGCACTGTGTCAAAGCTCTCTCTTCTCTGGGTCCAGCCTGCAGGCAGCTGAGGGGAACTGTCAGTGACATATGGAACTCAGTGGTAGGATACAATACACTATATCATGCATTATTATGCTACAGGCAAAGTTACTACTGTAGAAGTAAAAATATATATCTTGACAAGGACGCCAACAGCAGGAGTGAAACAGATGGGAACGTCATGTAGATCCAGCTTGTACAAACTGCACATTTTGGTGCCAAATGGTGTTGTTGTGCTGTAAAGGTAAAATAAACAAACTTTCTGATAACAATTTAGAGTCGCTCTAACTCTGCTCAGGTGTGAACACACACACACACATCCTGAAGGCCGGTCCAACTGAAAAGCAAATGTAAGTGAGAATTGTACAGTGTAGAATCTAGATCATTTGGAAGTTGGAACAAAATAAGTATCTATAGTAAAAGGGAAGTAAAAGTAAAAGAAAATGATGTGTGGACGTATATGTTCATACAGGAAGCATGTATTTCTGTGTTAAACCTAAACAGTAACACAATGCTGTCAAACTCTCCACAGATCTCCTTGAGTTTTATTTTACCAAACCGACTGAGTCAGAGAGAGAGAGAGACAGCTGAGCCTGGGGAGAGCAGCGGGGCCCCAAGTGCTCAGTCGGCCCACTGGTGAATTCAGGGTCGGGCAATGGCGGTGGAGAGGAAAAGTGATTACATCTCACTGTAGGGGGCGATGTCACAAGGAAGCTGGCTATAAAACTTGCTCTAAAACTTGCTCTCACACAAACCTCACAAATTCAGGGCTGAGCTTGAACTTTGGGCAGAACCATAGCCATTTGTCAGAACCAGGCGTAAGGAAAAAATACAGGAGTGGTTTAAAGACCCTGGGGTTTTTATGGTGAACTGGACTGACTCTAAACTCCACAGTCACACAGACCTCATGTGAACCATCCGCTGAGTGGCTTTTAGCAGAATACACACCGGGTAGTTATGAGGGTTTGTTGTACAGGCAATCATAGCTCATGTCCACTTCCAGCCACTTCACTTCATATCACTGAGCTGTTCAATGGGGTTACCAATTGTCCCTTTCACTGTCTCTATTGTAAATCAATTGCACAACACAAAACGCTACATTGAAAACATGTCCATGAAATTGTATTTGAGAGAAAGAGATTGTGTTTTAATGCAGCATTGTTATTAAAAACTGGGCTACACAACTTTATTTACACAAAGCAACACGTGGTTACAAATTAGACTGCTGTACTCTCTCGCCAATAATACGTATTTTATTGATAGGAAAACCTGGAAGTTAGACTCGTAAGCATTGCTATGATTGACAGAGTTTTGGACGTTGGTGGTTCTTCTTCTTTTTGCTATCTTAAAACTATTCAAAAGCTGACAATGTGTGCATGAGAATACTAATAATGTGCCAAAGAGGCTGTAGATTTATTTTAAAGGGCAAATGCCTCGCCATTTTCTGATCTATGTTAAAATATTTTCTCATCGCAAACATACCTGGAGTTGTGTTTTGTTTTTCTCTCAAACAGAAAACATGCGTGAATGAAACAAAAGACAACTCCAGCTATGTTTTTGATGAAGTAACAACATTCTAATTTAACTTAAAGCTCAATTTAGCCTAATACAACCTTTAAATTATACTAAAACAAATACTTCTTTCCTTCTCAATTTGAAAATGTAGCTTTACCAATGGCATAAATACAGTGTATATATTGTTTACACTGAAAATGGATTGAAGTTAGCTCTTGTTTTGTCATTTGCTGCATAATTAATCAAACAACAACAAAGCTAGAGTTACGAAACTAAACAACTGTGCTCCCAAAATTGTGAGAGGAATCTTCTACACTGGAAAAAAAAAAACAAATCTAGTCAAGTTAAGATGACTTGAATTAAGAAAGTTTTATCATGATTTGAGTAAATTTCACTTCACAAGTAAAATTATCTGCCAGTGGAACAAGACTTTTTACACTTAAAATATGAAAATACATCTTGCTACACTTAAAAACAACAACATTTTGTACTTAAAATAAGAAAACATAATCTAATTTTGCTTGAATTAAGAAGAACACACTTATTCACTTATGGTAGATAATTTTACTTGTCAAGTTGAATCTACTCAAATAAAGAAAAATGTTCTTAATTTAAGTAATTTTAATTTAGCTAGATATTGTTTTTTTTTCCAGTGTAGAAGATTACTCTCACAATTTTGGGAGCGCAGTTGTTTAGTTTCGCAACTCTAGCTTTGTTGTTGTTTGATTAATTATGCAGCAAATGACAAAACAAGAGCTAACTTCAATCCATTTTCGGTTGTCACTTTAAAAATGTACACAGCGAAATTTGAAAACTGATGACAGAAGCGGGGCTCTATCTATCAAATTCTGAAACATACCGTGTCTAATAAAGTGGACACCTCACAACTATCAATCATCACTGGACAAAAATATGACATTTCAGATTTTTTTTCCCAACTACTGATGTATAGCTACAGTTAGTATTAATGAAAGTAGCGTCAACAGTGCTGCCACCATTAGTGAATCTGAGTGTTAGATAATTGTGGGCATAGTTCACTGTTTTTCAATTTCATGCCTAAGCAGTCAGCCGTGTTGCAGGTTATATTGTAGCACTGGGCTTGTGTAAGATTTATAAGTGTAATATAAGCCATAACTCCTGCTTAATGTGGTTTGGCCTCTCTGTCTCCCTAGCTCTGTGAACATTTGGACCTGCTTTATGTCTCTACTATAAGAGCTCTGCCACCACCAAAAACTGTCCCTCGCCCCAGTAATAAATGGAGCAAGTAAACACCCGGAATTGCACATTTATAACATTATTTTTTTTATTTATTTTTTTCTTAATATTACATTTGGAAATCTTTCAAATTGACTACCATAACTTGCACTTTACCATAACCCTAACCCTTATAAATAAAGGTGCACTATGTAACTTTTCTGGTGGAGGGTCCATTGTTATTACTTTGTCAGAGATTTTTCACACTAATGCATTCAGTGAGTTTGTTTATAAACTGAAAAGGAAGCTGGGTCGTCAGTAAATATACCCAGATACTGCCACTAAAATCAGTATCAAAGCTAGAAAAATGCATTAATTGGAAAGAATTTGACCTTTCCTGAGTAGTTTCAGGAAACATCTAGTCTAAGAAGTTTAAAATCTTACATTCATTGTCAGTATCTTTTTATTTTTGTTCAAATACTACCAAAAACTGTCCCTTGCACCAATAATAAATGGTCTAAGTAAACAGTCTACACATCTATAAGTGTTTTTGTTTGTTTGTTTGGTTAACATTGCATTTAGAAACAACTGAAGGCTCGATTGTTTCACAGTTGGCATTAAGCATGACAACTAAACAGACTTATTCTTATTAAGATATACCAGCAATGGGGCATTATTTATTTAGCGCAGCACTTAAGTTCTGCCATAAAACAGTGATATGATTAGAGAACCTTGGGCAAAGCTGAATAAAACAGCCCCATGTGCCTGACCAACTTCAAAACCTTTTATTTAATAAGCACTGAACATTTGTGCCGTATTAATATAAACCTGCAAGATATCAAGTCTTTTTGTTTCCTTTGGGTTGTCAATAAATATTTGAATTAGTATCAAGAGTGACAAAAATGCATTGACCATTGCTGAGTAGTTTTTGATTGATCTAGTCTAAGAAGTGTAAAATATTACATTTTATTGTAAGTATGTTTTAAAGTACTACCAAAAAGTGTCACTCAAAATTGCACATTGCATTCAGAAATTGTTTAAAATGACTACCATAACTTGTACTGTGTCATTTATATAAAGGTGCACTGTGTAACCAATGGCATTACTTTTCCACTTTTCCAGGAATTCTTCACAAGGTCTGACCTTTAAATTGGCCTGGTGACACATTTTCCTTGTCTCCATGGAGATAGATTAGTGTAATACCATACTGTGAAACAAAGTAACATCTGTTTAACACATATTTTTACTAGCTAAATGATTCACATACCCATGAAATATTGGAAATTTAATCAGGATAAATGTTTTTTTAGTTATACTTCTAAAAGCTGTTATTTTACCAGCTTTTGTCTGTTCCCGGGGAAGTCAAACATAAGAATTCTCTGGAAAACGGTTACTTTAACTCTGCTTCTCAGTGTGTTTGTTATCTAGATGGGATCTCCTGCAGGCCACAGCCACCCCACAATCTAAACTGCTTCAGAGCATGTTCCAGGAACGTGATTCTGTCCCCAGATAATCTATTACTCCCTCTCTGTGAAATATATGTTCGTTTTGTCCATTACGATGCCTGTGGGAAGTCATTACTGTCCCCTCTCTGAAGATTGCATGGACCAGATAGTGGCAAAGGAACCACATTATCTATCTAATCCCGTCGTAGCGTCGCCATAATGCCAGCATTTTGTGTGTGTTCCTGTTCATGTAATATCGTTTTTTTTTTTCTTCACAGGGCCAGCATCGTGCAGAAGAGAATCATCTATTTCCAGGATGAAGGTTCCCTGACTGTCCGGCTGTGTGAGCGAGGTAACCGAGTGCCTATCATCTCTGCCACTCATCCTGGGACCATCCAGACGCCATTATCTGCTGGGCCATTGTAGCGTATTTTCTTTTTGAAGATAGTCTTTCGCTGACGTCTTGAAGCAGCAGGACACTGAATTACAGGAGGAATTTCAATTTTACTTTGAATCAAGCCAGAGGAGATTGGAGTGGCCTTTTACAGTTTATTGTTTTTGGACAAGAAAATAGTTTGAAGAGAGCTACACAGTAAATATTGTGAATGTTTGGAGACTCGAAAAAGATGTTTGTATTCGAATCTGTTTTTAATGAGAAACAATGAACATGTCCTCTTATGGAGATGTACTGTGCTTTTAGGGCCACACTTGCGCAGTAATATGCATCACACAATGTTCTATATGAGTTTATTTTCATCTCCAGAAAGAATATGGACTCTGGCATTGGTTTCAAGGTTAGTTTTTTTCCTGGTCAATATATACTACCTTGCATTTTAAATATTGAGGAAATTTCAGTAGGCCTTTTTGATGTACCCAGCCAGGTGTAGAAAGTACATCTTTTCCAATGGATAGTGTAATATTTGTATAACAATTTTCAAAAGTAAAGCTGTAAGAACAGAACCATTTGAGCCTTTAATGCTGAGTACTTTACCTGCAAAGACACTCGCTTTTCTACCATTTTACTCAGTCTCTTTCTGAAATTTAATTGGCCAATTACAACATCCTGTCTGCCTTCAACGGTTTTCCGGGCTCACTGTCATAGCTGTGATGTTGAGAGAAATTTTCTGCAGAATAATTCGGGAACTTATAAATATTCAGCTGCTCCCCTTGACCTATCTTTGCAAAACACAGACTGAGGGCGATATTTTAATATGTATGACCGTTTGTGAGTGCTAATGTGTCACTTATTGGAAGGATGTAATTTTCTCACTTTCTAACCAGACCCAAACTCTTTGTAATATACACTATGTCTTTTGTTTAGTTTTGTTTGTAGTTTTCATTGAAAGTGGTAGAAGTACTTGATTTTGTTATTTATGTAAAAGTACAGATACCAGAGTAAAAAAAATACTCAAGTAAAAGTACAACATGAAAAAAATCTCTTAAGTAAAAGTATTAAAGTACCAGTTTAAAAAATGCACTTAAAGAATTAAAAGTAAAAGTATTTTATGCAGCTTTAGAGATCTAATAAGACTTCAAATGTAGTGAGTTTGATACTGATTTGTGCTGAATTTTGTTCAACAGAAACAGCTGAATCGATTTATTTTCAAGCTGTTTTTACTTGCATATTTTACTTTGCTCAAATTATGAACATGTTAAAATACCCTCAGGCTTTTCTGTAAGTCTCATACTATAAAAAATACTTATACTTTTCCAGTTAAAAAATGTAGTGAAGTAGAAAGTACAGATACCAGTCAAAGAAAACAGTACTTTAAAATGTACTTAAGTAAGGTACAGATACCTAAAATGTATACTTAAAGGTGCACTGTGTAAGTTTTTGGTTGTTGTTGGATATGGAGATGTCATTGCTCTACAGTATTCCGCAATAGGACATTAAACAGCTCTACCTTACATTTATTCAATTACAAGGGGTTTTATTGCTCAGAAATACCTAGAAAAACAGGCATTCTGACCTCTCCACAGATCTGACCTGTAACTTGGTCAGGTTTGGTCTCCATGGTGATAGAAACATTTAATACTATACTGTGAAACATTCCAGACAAAACAATAACATCTCCATGGATAAAAGCATTTGACAGATCCACCACTAGAAAAGTTACACAATGTACCTTTAAGTAAAGTACAGATAACTACATTTTTTTTAAGTACAGTACTTCACTACTTTGTTACATGCCACCACTATTCATTTCTCACACTCTTGTTTTAAACCGAATCTTTCTTCCTGTTTTTCTCATTTTTTTGTTGTTGCAGAAATCGTGTTTGGTGAAGCCACTCAGACACCTGCTTTGGAGTGCTGTGCCTGTGGAACGGCCAAGTACCGCCTCACCTTCTATGGAAACTGGTCTGAGAAAGTACATCCCAAGGACTATCCAAGTGTGTGACTCAAAACATTTCTGTAAACAATTCTGTGCTAAACTTTATAGTGATATAATCTTCAGACTGAGTAAACTTTGCTTGTCCTTCCTTCGTTACAATAGATCCTCTTCTGTTTCTTTTGCTTGCTTACATCCAAAGACATGAATGGAGAAGTGTATTTTGTGTCTGTATTTGTTAGACCTTCAGCTAAAGTGCATCTTTATCAATCTTTATGCTCCAAATGATATAGAGAAGAATCTATAGTTTGTATTGAAAGCGGTGTACCTCGGTCTTTGTCTCATAGTGGTAACGTATGGACAGCGAACAAAATATCCTCGTGGAACTTTGATGACATCTCTTTTTGTCGCTTCAGAGAAAAGGTCAAACATATGAATGATTACCAGGGCATAGTGCATGATTATTTTGAATAGGTCTACAGCTGCTCCTAGCTACAGACAAAACTGTGACCACAACTCTGAACAATTCATTTGATTTGTATTCAACTTGAGCATCAAGGTTGCAGCTTAGAAGCATGCATTTTGTTCATGATTTTTAAAATATTTTTCACAACACTTCACGCTCATATAACAACTTAGGGGTTTTGACTTTGCTGTGTTTCCCATTCTCAATTTAGCTAACAAAATTATATTTGAAGTATATTTGAAGGTGCAATATAACTTTTCTCTTTGGTAACTCCAGATTTAATTGCTTTGTCTGGAAAGTTCCACAGCATGGCATTACACTTATCCATTTTTACATGAAATAAAATGCAGGTTCTTACTTTTCTTACTCTGGTGTCTCCTCTCCACAGATCTGACCCGTATATAAGTCTCATGTATCATTCTTTCATTCGTTTTTCAAAATAAAACCAAAAATAAGAAAATGAAAAAGCAACAATTTTATTCATTTCTTCTTTTTTTTTTTTTTTCTTCAGTTTTTGATTTTGTGATTTTGTGTTTAAATGAACAATGGAAAAAATGGATAATGACTATTTCTCGTTTCCGTGACTTAAACTGCGATGCCAGATTTTGCACCGCATATGAACTAAACCAGGACTAAACCAGGTCTAAACCAGGTCTGGTCCGGGTCTGGTCCTGGTCTCAGTCCTAAACCAGAACTAAACCAGGACTATACCTGAACTGACCCAGGTCTAAACCAGGACTGAACCAGGAGTGTCGGGACGTACCCAGAGGTGGGTTGGAGGTGCGCCCGCGTAGACTGTCGGGTGACCAGGAAACCAGGACCAGACTGGTACCAGACCGAGACTGAGACCGGGACTGAGACTGAGACTAGACCGGGACTGAGACCAGATCCTGTTTTAGTCCTCTTTTAGACCTGGTTCAGTCCTGGGATCAGTCCGTATGCAGTGCAAAAGTCCAGCATAGTAGTTTAAGCCAAGCAAATGGCCGTTATCAGTTTTATCAATTATTTACTTAAAGACAAAATTGAAAACTGAAAAAAAAAAAAAAAAAAAAAAAAGAATCATTACCCGTTTTAGGTTAGGTAAAGTGTTGTTTTTTTGTTTTCTTATTTTTGGTTTTATTTTGACAAACGAATGAAAGATTGATACGTGGATTTAACTAACTTGGTCTAATGTTGTCACTTACTTGTCTCCATGTAAATACAAGTGTAATGCCATATTGTGAAACATTCCAGGCAAAGTTATAATATTTTCACAAGCAAGTGGCGGACTCTCCATTTAAAAATGAGACAGTACACCTTTAAATTTCTTATGCCATACCAGTCGTAGTTAGACACATACTAGAAGAAAATGACCATGTGTGTTTTGCTCAAAGACTGAGAACTGAACTTTGTACTCTTCGGAGTATTCAGAAATACCATAGTTTCCTTTTACAAGATAAGGATACGCAATGACATACCAACTTTAATTTGAATTTATAAGAGTCCAACCCCCAAAATGCTTGTCTGCCAACTAACCGTGGTTTATAGAGGCCTTAAATTGCTATAAAGGCGTGAGACAAGCACTGCATTAAAACATATCACCAATAGTAAAAATAGCAGCAGTTCATAGGTCTATTCCGCACAATAAAAGAACATAATGTTAGAAGAAATGTGTCTGCAAATTGAGACGAACGGGATATAAATCTGTTCACCAAATGGCTCTATGAAAAGCCAAGTGCTTAGGTGAAAAATAAATTCCTTCAATGGGAGCCTGTTTCAGACCTGTGCAGACTGGTGCGGGCCCTGGACTGTGGCCGAGGAGTCTGGAGCCACATCACTCCTGACACAGCTGATAGGTTCTGCTCAGCTCTACACTGCACACACTTACACAGGGCATCATCTCTTCTTACCGCCCACTGCTCCTCTCACTGCTCTCAACACCACTGGAAAAAATGACAGAAGCATTTTAACATACTTTCACATGACATGAGGACCAAAATGTGAGATGTTAAATAACCCTCTGTTGTAAACCTGCAAATTGAAGTGCAGCTCAACAGCATTAAGTGATAATTGTAGCACATCTGAAGTTGTCCTCATGTTTGAATTTCCAGGACGAGCCAATCACTGGTCTGCTTTGATTGGGGCTTCCCACTCCAGGAGCTATGTGCTGTGGGAGTACGGAGGCTACGCCAGTGAGGGGGTGCGGCAGGTGGCCGAGCTGGGCTCACCCATCAGGATGGAGGAGGAGATCCGCCAGAAGGTAGGCTCCATCACACCACAACATGGGCTATGATTTTGTCAAACAAAAAATGATTAATTCAGTATGATCAGTATGTTGTCTTGGCAACAAGATACTGTGTAAAGAAAATGCAAATATGCAAGGACATCTCCTCTCAAATATGAAAGGACCTACATTTTTATCAAAGTAAAGTATTTCAGATGGTGTTTTGAAACAGTTTGTTGACTATAATCACTCCTCCCTTTTCTTTTGTTTAGTCTTGATCCGACTCAAAATTAAGTGTAGTTGTCCTTGACTGTCTGGTGTAGAATTTAAAATGGAGAACGCCATAAATGCCTGTCCTTGCCTCCTTTAATGTTGTGTATATGTATGTGTATATGAATGTTTGTGTGTCTGTGTCTGTGTCTGTGTGTAGTGTGTGTGTGTGTGTGTGTGTGTGTGTGTGTATGTATATGCATATGTAGCTGTGTAGAGATGATTGTATATGCCCTCAGAGCATTTGTCAGAGAGCAGTATCTCACACTGCGAGGTTAATGACAGAGTGAAGCCAATCAGCTTTCACACTCAAACTGTTTCTTCTGACACCTCATGAATATGCAACATTTGTACAGTTTACAATTAGCATACAATACAATACGTGGCATTTGCTTGTACATAACATTGTGACAAGCAGTGACATGGAACAGCATAAGCCTCTCATTAGACACGTGCATATTAATGCTTCATGCTCTACTCCGTTGGTTCCACTGTAAACGGATGACAGGGGTATAATGCAATCTCCCACAATTACCATTTCTTCTTTTTTTTTATTTGAAAAGCAGACCCAAATGCTAATATGCTGCCTGTGTTTGGTATGTGGATTATATGTGGTGGAGGAAAATTCCATCAGAGTAGCATGCCCCTTCTCTCACATATTAGAGCCCAGAATCACAAGTCTGAAGAAAATGTCAGGAGATCATTTTCCTAACGCCTCGTGAGTGATATGTGTGAAAAAGGTAATACATATAAGAGGCCATTATTTGATACAAGGAAATAATAGTTCCCTAAGCATGCATCTAAAAAATAATGATGCTTTACACACCTGACAGTGCCTTTCAAAGCTCTACACTGTATACCTGAACAAGAAGTATTGTTCAGGTATACATTAGTCTACTATACTTCTGCTATGTAGGTCTTTGTTGGCTTTTATATATATATGAAAAACTTATGTATCCTTGATTTAAATTTAGCAAAACAGCTTGATTGAAGTATTTTCCCCTCAGCAACTTTAAAGGCATTATATTTTTGTTTGTTATATTCTTATAATTTTGGATGTATCAAATATATTTATTGAAAAGCCAGTATGAATTTTTACATTAATGCATATATACATGTTGGCTTTCTTTTTAACAACAAAAAAGAGAACAAAACAAGACATAGTACTATAACAATGTAATAGTATAACTTAAAATACAGAAACTCAAATAAAATCCCTCCCCACATCTGCTCTATTCCTCAGGGTGCTATCCCACTGTGTACTCCATTCGTCAGCTCATAGTTCACTCCAAATATGAAGTGAATGGCTCCAACATTTGCTCAAAATCATCCAGTCTTTTTGAATATGAGTCTCTGTCATCAGTGAGATCCAGGCCTGTAATGAGAAAACTTTCTTTCCCTTCCACAAGAGAAGGATCAGTCTCTGTGCACACGTCACCTCATAAGACTGGAGATGAGTTTAGTGATTCTTCAGTTTGTTTGATTGCTCTGAGCACCCAGTAATAATCAGGACTGGTTCAGGCTTCAACTGTACATGAAAAAGTCTTTAAAAAAACCCCAAAACAAATACTGTATATTGATGCCCAGAAATTCTGTAACTTAGTGTACAAAACTATGCATAATAATTTTTTATATGAATTATTATTTTATATTTTGTAAAATTTTAATTGCAATTTTGATCTGAAACAACTTTATAAAAGACTCTGGCACTGATTTCCAGCTGTACCCTAAAACATTGTGGAGCAGATTAAATTTTGCACAATATGTTCTCAACCTTTATAATGCAGTACATTATTATTTCTCACTCTCCTATACAATACAGCACATATAGGTAGTGAAAGGTGTGTCTCTGTTTTCAGCGTGTAAGCTTTGCTCTGCTTTGTGTGGACATATCCACTGATGGACAGCCCCACTCCTCTCCAGCTCCCTACTGTCTGCTGTCTGAGCCTGGAGCCGTGGAGGGGCCCAGCACAATGAAAATTTGAGCCTGTTTCACAGCACAGGAGATGGACACACACATGTTAGCTATGGCCACTATTCACTCTTGGCTATTGAGTTGTCAGTCTTTGTGTCCACTGAAAGGCTTGGGCATGGTTTTGTATGCCTTTTGTGTCTTCTGTGATTAAGGCCTATGTGGAATATGAGAAATCTGCTGCCCAAAAGCAGGCAGTTATTACTATGAGACAAAGTATTGATCCACATAGGAAAAAGAATGAAAAAACATTAAAAAAAAAAAAATATATATATATATATATATATATATATATATATATATATATATATATATATATATATGGAATAAAAGGAAACAGCTAGTACGCGGAAAGACTTCTGATGCGCGAGCATCAGCTCCACAAGCCTGTGCGTATAACAATCATAAGATCAAGTTAATATCAGAAAAGTTACATAGTGAACTTTAATCTGACATTTCTGTCTTAGTGATATAGGGGCTGCTGCAAAGGTTGTTGGCCAACATGGGTCAGTAGTCCATGTCTGTTTTGAGAAAGACAAGCCTTCAAAACCAGTGAGATGTGATCATTCATGTGCAGGGTCTGCTACTGGAAAATACTGCCAGATTCCAGTGAATGTCTGAAAACAAAAATTGGAAAACTGGATCTCCAACAGGGATGTCACAATATAAAATTTTTGTGCAACGATCTTTGTGAAACGATTTATTGATCTATCATTTATTCACAACTGACACCATATTCATAATTATTAATACCATAACTAAACAAGAGTAAAACCTTTCATTTCTTTCACCACACCATATAAAAGCTCATCATTGTGAGTATGTGACCAGCTTTATGAAATCAGTCTTTCTGAATGATAAAGTAATTGTAAAAAAGTACCTCAAGCACATTCAGCGGTACTTGTTCTTGACTGTAATGACACAATTAGTACAAGTATGTTGTGACCTGAATAATCATAATTATTGATTAATTGATTAAGTAATCTTGACATTGTTTACACCTCTGTGCATCTGTAGCCTTGGATCACTGGACTTAATGGCTACAGGCCTGACATCTGTAATCATAAAGACTTGTAGATTAGACAAACTTTATTGATCCACAAGGGAAATTATTTGGAATGGCTTGTCTTGCCCCACCTCAAGTCCATCACACACACACACATGCACACACACGCACACACACGCACACAAACACGCACACGCACACAAACACGCACACACATGCGGATAATTTGAGTCCCTCCCTTCAGGCAGGAGATTTTATAACCCCTCACTTTATAACACTGTCACTTTAAACAACAGTAACTGTCTTACTTGCACTGATAACTTTGCACTATTGTTCTGCCCTGCTGTATATTTTTTATTGTATATCATAGTCTATATTTTTTACATTATTTTAATGCATGCCCTGATTTTTATTTGATCATAGTTTACATTATTATTCTTTGTTTAATGTTGCGCCATAATCCCTATGCAAGCTCCTAGTTTGTGAATATTGTTCCCTGACAATGGCACAAAACTCATTCTGATTCTGATTTGTAATTCAGAGTTTTCAGTTTCCTGTTGTGATAACCATTTTGTGCCATTTTTTACCATTTAATTAAGCTAGAGAACAATTAATCAACACTATTTTTCTGTTTTTCTTTTTGGAACATGCTAATTGATACTATTCTAATTAATTCATGCTAATTAATTGCAGTCACGATTTTTAATATGTTTGAAACCCACTCACTCCCTTCCTGCTTTGATGACCTCCTTCACTTTGGGCTCCAGTAGCAGCTCTCCGTTCTGCATCAGCTCAGGACTGATGGACAGAACCCAGCATGCTCAGGCCTGTGTGAAATATGTCAGCATTACTTTGAACAGCTCCAGGCCCATACCAGCACTCCCACAATGCATCACTGCTCACACCAGCCCTCTGAATAGACCTTGGCATGGAATGAAAACAAGTTCTGAATTAATTTGATCAACCAGATGGAATATTTTTCAATGACAAGATTAGCAATAAAGATATTACAAATTAGGATTTCAGTAGATTTATCATACGGCTGCTTTGACCTTGCATTAATATTAGTGCTGAAGAAGACACATTGTGCTTGTGTCTGCTATATAGTTATAATTTATGACACCCGTGGATCATTATGTTATAATATGGACATTTTAAATCACAATATTGTTCTAAAAAAATTTAATGAAACAAACAAACAAACTGACTTCTGCAGTGAAAACTGAAGTGCCCAATGGGAGCTGACGTCAGTGTTAACATCATCACATCAGGCTACTATCAGATTTTCATTTATACAAAAATGGCTATGCGACGCTACCGAATCTTACATGTATCACAGATGAAGAAAATAAAAGTAGAGAACACAGTACCGTAATTTCTGAACTATTGAGCTCACGTGAATATAAGCTGCATTAACTACATTTTAAAAGAAAAAAAAAATACATATATAGGCTGCACTTGTCTATAAACTGCAGGTGTCCACGTCTTCAAGAACGCTTTCAAGTTCGGGCCATCTGGTTTTATTGCCTCTGAAAGCTTTTGTTGTCTTTTTGCATTGAGTCAGTTCGTCATGCTGCCGTTGCCAACGTCTCACCATTGACTCATTGATGCCGAGCCCATGTGCAGCGACTCTGTGTCCTTCTTCGACAGCCAGATCAATTGCCTTTAACTTGAAAGCTGCATCATATGCATTTCTTTGTGTATGCATGAGAAGGGTGTGTGCATTAAACGCAAAATAACTGTTCAAAACACAATCAAACTAGCATCTTCCTCTGTGCATCATCTCCTCCACCTGTCTGTCTTGCTCTTGCACTGAGGCTGCGTGCACATCTGTTGTGTTGATAAACAAATAATCCGCCCATATATTAGCTGCATCGTTGTGTAAACTGTAGGGTTCAAAGTACAAGAAAAAGTAGCAGCTTATAGTTTGGAAATTACGGTAAATACAGAGCAGTGGGCGTGTACACTGAGCAATGACATCTTGAATACAACACTAACACATTTTCAGCATTCACTTAAAGCTCCTATACTATGCAAAACTGACTCTTGTGAGCTTTAAGCCATGTTAGAATGTTGTTACCTTTTCAAAAATATACCTGGAGTTGTGTGTTGTTTTATTCACACTTGTTTGAGTAAACCTTTAGTATAAGTCAGTCTACATGTCCAAAGCTCAGAATGCTCTGTTCCACCTTGTGATGTCACGTAATGGTAGTTTTCATGTTAACACCTTTTACCTTTAGCTCAGTAGAGATGAGCAATTCCAGGGGTGAAAGTATTTAAATGATTGTAGTGAATGTCTATGGATTTCAAAAACACAGTGGAGCACTGTGCACATGTATTACCACATGACATCACAAGGTGGATCAGAGTATTTTCTGTCTGAGAGAAGAACTCAGCCTAAATATGCACGGTTTGTGTGTTAAACATGTGTGAATGAAACAAGACACAACTCCTGGTGTGTTTCACATTATAACACAGATCAGAGAATAATATAGAGTAATATGGGACCTTTAAAGAAAAAAATTTAATTAAATTAAACATGACACAGATATGATCACAAATTATTAACAAATATTGATTGTTTAAAATGTCAGACAAAGCAAACATTGGTTAACGATCACAAACGGACAGATTCAAAAGTGCTGTCAGCCATGAGCTAAATCCTTAACCTTTTTAACACCTCACACCGGGACGGAGTCTGTGCCCAGCTAATTATTATTCCCAGAGAAATGCCACCAGCTCGCAGCCAGGTGTGATCAGACAGTGAAATGTCAAGAGTGGCTGGCCGCCGATCCGTTTGTAACAGCTTTAAACTGCAGCTCTGTGATCGCTGCCTGAGGTCCAATGACTTTTTAATGAAGTGAAAGCGCTGGTCCTGCCTTCACCATCTCCATATCTTCCACACTATATGCACCTTTGAATTCATTAACACTAAAAGGATGCAATAGTACCAGCGGCAGGATTCAGTGGTCAGTAAGGGAAAACAGGTTAGATGTCAAATTGTCGTAGAATAAATTTTTATTTGAGTGAGTATTTTAATCACTGATGCTAGACTTCTGGTAATAGATTGTGAAATATTTTGATCAACTCTTAACCATTTCAGTGTATTCACAATCAGCTTGTATTGCCCTCTCTCACTTTTTTAAAATAAACATGGCAAATATTGTAACCACTGAATCCCAGTAAATACATAATGCTGAAACCTGCTTCTCCTGAAAAACAAACAAAAAGCTCAAATTGCAAACTTAATATGTATAAATGGTGTAATCAAAAGTTCACCATGGAGACTTTCTTTCTAAAACGTCACATTTAAGCATAGCTTCTCTACACAGTGTTCTGTGACCAGGTGTGCGCTGTCATTTCCTCCAACAGTCGATATGAAAGAAGATTGTGCTCTAATAGTTTAGGGACTAAATGACCATAAGTGTCCCATCTCCTTTTCACAAAAATCAGGTTTGAGTGTCTGATCAATAAAGCTATTTTATCCAAAGTCATGGGCGTGAGAGTTCGTTTCAGTCCAGTTCCATGCGTTTGAAAGTGCACCTCCTGGTGGGTGGTCTGGGCAGTGTTTGTCCATTTCTCTTGGTTATGCATTCACTGCACACAGCTCCCTCTCTGAGCTTGGCCCGTCACGTCTACATCTGTTGTGGAAATCTATTTGACATCTGAAGTCTTTGTAAAAAAATCTCTCCATGTTTCTAAAAGTGCCTGAGCTTTTAGCATTGCAGGGTGCTTTCTGAGCCCCTTTGAAAACAGTGGACAAAGAATGGAGAAGGCACAGACAGTTGGACACAGCACATTTCCCACTGAAGATGGCCCCGGGGCCCTACCTCTCAGGTCTCTCAGGGGAGCTGTAGCTCATATGTGCTGTAAAAGTGACACTTCCTCCTTTACAAAGTCACAGCTTAAAGGGGGCGTGTGACCTTCTCAGGTTCAGACTGAAGAGGCTCTGAACGACTGTGGACTCGATGTCCTACACATCTGGCATATGTCAGGCTCTGAGTGGGGAGGATAGTTTAGCACGAGTCAAGGAGGTGACAATGGAGTCTAGAGTTGAATCATAAAGACGAGACCAGACAAGCTCCTACCAAATGTCAAACCATTTAGAACAAAGCAGCTCTTCCAAGCCAGATTTAACCAACTATTTGTTTAAGCAGCTGCCATCTAATAAATACAGACAACATTTAACATGCAAGAGAAAATTCTGAAGAGGAGCTTTTGAGTAAAAAATAACAATAAGTGCTTTTTGATGTTTAAATAAGAGATATTTATATGTATAGACATACTGTATTGTTGACTGTAAAACACAATCTAGAATTACTTAATAATCGTATATCTTGTATATCACCTTTTTTTTTTTTTTTCAAAGAACTGCAGTAAGACAGTGGGCGGGAAGATATGTACAAATATAGAATGTCATCTTTAAAATAAAACATGATTTTCTCACAGAACAATAATATCCTTATATACATATAATTTGGTCTGCATGGTTCACTTATCATGGTACATTTTTCTTATGTAATTTGTAATTCAATTGGCCCCTATAATCCCCCTCCCCCTGTGGTTCACATTTACATTCTCGCAGAGCTCACTAGACATCTCTGACCTTTCTAAACGATGTGTACAGTGATGCACAAATCAAACAGCACTGCATCTGCCCCAGAGAGGAACCAAAACACCATTGATTATCAGAGTTTATCTCATTTGACATTTACATGACAATATACAATAACTACATCCACATCAATATACAATAGCAACAACAATCTTCTTTCAGATCATTAAAGCATGTTAGTGAGCGTTGTGAGAATGCTGCACAGTGCCCTTTAAATAAAACACCAGAGCCACACAAAGGAGCGTTTTCAGTTTTCTCTCTAATGAGCCCTTATGCCAAACGGCCATGTCTCATTCAGAGCCGCCCTGCCCACCAGGATCACTCAGAAACAGCGTTTACCACAGCGCTCAGCCAAATGTCAGCGCAGGACACAGGGGGATCATTAAAGAGAAGAAAGGAGGAGACGATTAGACAATGCTACCTCCATGTTCGAATTGGCCAGCTCAAATATAACTGAACATGGTATATTTATAGTGTTTTTAAAAGAACATATAACAGCATTTATGGATGAAAACCTGACCATTTCTTCACTTGTAGATAAATAGAAAAATAATCAAAGTAATATTTTGTCAGTGTTGCTGCTTCTTAGGAATTACTTAAAGGTGCACTATGTAACTCGCCTGGTCGATGGTCTGTTATTTACTTGTCTCCATGGAGATGTGCCTAGAATGTTCCATAGTGTGTACATAAACATATGAATCTCCATAGAGACTTACAAACCAAATTAAAGATTAAATTTGTACAGAGGCGACCGCAGTCACAGTAACAGTGAATGTTTTTTTAAGATATTCTTGAGCAACAAATAACATCTGTAGTTTAATGCAAGACAGATTAGTTTAATACCACACTGTGGACAGTTTAAACCAAAGTATTAACATCTCTGTGGAAAGGTTACAGACCCCTTCCAGAAAAGCTACACTGTGCACCTTTAATGTGTAATGTGCTATTGTTATACCAAGTTGTTTGAACCTTAAAGTGTTTCGTGAGAACATGCGTCAGATAAGGGATTAGCCCTGTCTTGCATTTATATGGATACAATTGCAAAACCTGTACTTGAAAGGTGTAATTGTGTAAGTAAGTGCTCTATTGTAGCACAAAGCTCACTTTTTTTTTTATCAAAGATTAATGTCTGACCTCTGAGCGGTTAGAGTCAGATACATTGGCTATAATTTTATGTAAGTGGTTTCTGTCTGTTGCCTCTAACCACCGACACTTTACCTCACAATGAACAGGTGCCTGAGCTTTTCTGGTCACTACCTGTTTGTCCCCATGGAGACGGTTTGCCTGAAATGTTCCACAGTATGGTTTTTAAAGGCCCACTATTGTCTGATCTGTGCTATAATGTTGTTTCCTCATCAAAAACATACCTAGAGTTGTGTTTTGTTTTAGTCATGCATTTTAGAGAAACCCTATATTATTCATGTGTTTATGTCTCCAAAGTTCAAAATGCTCTGTTCCTCCTTGTGATGTCATGTAGTGGAAGATTTCAAGTTAACAGCTGCCTTTTACCTTTTGTTCATTAGGGATGGGCAATTCCAGGGCTGAAATCATCCTCATGATTCCAATGAAGCTGTATGGAGTTTAAAAACACAGTGGAGCTCTTCATGTATTACTACATGACATCACAAGATGAAACTGTGTTTTCAGTTGAGGAAAGAACTCAGCCTGAATATGCAGGGTTTGTGGGTTAACATATGTGAATGAAACAAAACATGAGGAAACAACATTATAACAGATCAGAAAATTGCACAATATGTCCCCTTTAATTGACTTTATTGCAAACTATCAACAATAAATCCATTAAAATTTTCACCACTCAAGCTGTGTATTCTCAAGGGAACACTACTTCACTCCAAAAGTCCATAAAAGTTATTGTAACCCCAACGGTCAAGAACAGAATACAACAGAGGCTGCACACAGGCTGTCTTCATCCTCCAGTTCACTTGTCCAGTTGTCTTCTTTTCAGCCAATTAAAGTCAGTTCTGTTACATTGTCTGTCTTTGAGCCCAGAGAAGCTTTCCAAAAATCCCACGAGACCTACTCCTCAATGCGCACTTCCTTTCTGTCTTTTTTACAGCTTCTAGTCTCAAATCCTGTCATTACTCCTACATGTGTCCACACCGAGACAAGAGCTGGACGTACAGGCCCGCTATGACCACATGATAGACACTGATATCGCCCCAGGGCTCCGCACCGCTCAAATCACTCTACGATACGGACATGCTCATTAAAATGGAGACGACATAAATAAACAAACTTAATCACATCCAGCTGGAGGGCCGGGGTTGAAAGGCTAAAATATTCCATTAGCTGTTTTTTTTTTTTTTTTTTTAACAAATGATCCTATATCCGATTCAAGATGCCTCAGGGAGAAAAACAGAGATGTGTTTTCAAATGTGTGAAATGTACTCAACAGACAGAGCTAAAACCACAGACTTCAGAAATGATGTCTCAGATATTGATCGTTATAGGGACATGGTGTGACTTTTCTGGTGGAGATGTTATTTGTTATTTGTCTGGAATGTTTCACAGTATGGTAATAAACCTTTATATCTTCATGGAGACCAAACCAGACCAAGTTACAGGTCAAATCTGTGGAGAGGCAACCCTGCTTACGGTCAGAATGCCTGTTTTTTGAGGTATTTTTGAGCTGTAAAACCACCTGTAATTGAATAAATGTCAGGTAGAGCTGTTTATTGTCATTCCAGACAGAGTAATAGCATATACAGAAAAAAGTTAATGCATTTTTAGTTAAGTTTGTTAAGTTTAATTTTATCATCTGAAATTTTTAACTATCTGCATGTGAGAAATACATTAGATTTGTTCTAATTGTATTTATTTTTTACATTTTACCCTTGTGTTAAAGGTGTTACATGCCCCACATCACTTTTTCTTGCTAATTAAATTAATTAAAATCAGAATCAGAGCTAGATATTTGATTCACTTGCGACACGCAGGGACACTGAGGAGAGCAATTACCCATGAACTATTATACCCTGATTTCTTCAGATTTGGGTCACCATCAGTGTGAATTACAACTGTTAAAGGTGTACTATGTAACTTTTTTGTCAGGGGTCTGGCATGTCTTTGTTTCTGTGTCACTGCTCTGCCTAGAATGTTCCACAGCATAACCTTACATTTATTAAATTACAGGTGGTTTTATAGCTGAAAAACACCTAAAAAAATAATCTATTCTGAGTGTGAGCGGGGTTCCATCTCCACAGATGTGACCTGTAACGTGGTCTGGTTTGGTCTCTTTGAAGATAGAAAGGTTTAATATCATACTGTGAAACATTCCAGACTACATCTCCGCAGAGAGAAGAGCATTTGACGGACCCTCCACCTTTATGTCAAGCCACTGAACTTGACTGCTCAGTACAATATTATAATTCGAGCTCCCATGTCATATTAGAGAGACAGTGAGAACTTATGACCCACCACGATGCTGCTCGCTGCAGTGAAGTTGAACACGACGGTGAGAAAACACACAGTAACACGAGTTTGAATGAGCTCCTGTGTGCCCGCTCTGCCAGCCGTCACTACATCTGTGTGTGGCCACCACCGCTGCACTCATCCCACTGAAGGAGCAATGAAGATGTAACTCACAATGTGCCATGTCTCTGGCTATTTGCTGTCAAGTGTTTGGGGCTGGGGCTGAAAGTGAAGGATGGTTCTCCAAGCCGTCCTCCTCGCCTCTCGCTGCGCTGTTTTGACAATCTGTCTGAAATAAGGTCTCAACGAGATGGAGAATACAAACAACCAAAGAGGAAAGGAGAGGAGGAATGAAAACCTGAGAGGGAGACAGATAGAGGGCAGGAATGTGTGGGTAAGAGCTCTGCACATGCTTCAGGTATCTGTGTCGTTTATCATGTGAAATTATGTGCACGTAAAATGGTCTCATGTTTCTGCTGCACCATTTCACATACCTGACACGCAACTTAGCTCCATGGAGATAGACAAGTTTAATGTGATAGACAAGTTTAAGGTGGAATATTAGAAGCAAAGCAGTAGTGTCAGATATTTCTCCAGAAAACTTAGATAATGTGCATTTTAATGACTAAATAAGTAGGTAAGTAACAATATCCAAGACTCAGGATATGATATCGTCACGGTATGAACCTCACGGTACAATATTTTTTGCAATATCGTGGGACAGTTCACGATATGGTGGGGAGGCTCACGATTGGGGATGTAACAATATCCAAATCTCTTGGTTCGATATTTTCATGATATTCATCTCACAGTACGATATTTAATTGCCTTGACAAAAATTAATCCAAACAACTAAAACTTAAAAGTGCTTAGAACTGTTATTTCTTCTTGTAGTCTACACTGAAATGGAACAAAGGATCATGGTCTATGTAGTTCCCTCTGTCTTTTTTTTTTTTTTGCTATTGCTGCACCATAACTCTTAATTTAAGCAAAGAGACTTGTTCGGTAGTTCGATATATTGTGATGGTCCATGATATTATTGTGAGAACTCTTACGATATAATATCACGATACAGTATTTTGGTTATTGTTACATCCCTATAAATAAGTCTTAAAGGTCCTATATTGCATAAGATTGACTCCTGTGAGCTTTTAGTTATGTTAAAATATTGTTACCTTATAAAGATCGTTTGCCTCAGATATTCCACAGTACAGTATGGTTTTAAAGGACCCATATTACGCTATTTTCTGATTTGTTACGATATTGTTACCTTCTCAAAAACACACCCAGAGTTGTGTTTGGTTCATTCACACATGTTTGCGTATCCCTTTATTATGATTCATGTTAATAGCTACTTTTTACCTTTAGTTCAGTAGAGATTGGCAATTCCATGGCTGAAATCATTCAAATGATTCTAGTGAAGGTGTATGGATTTTAAGAGCCCAGAGGAGCATGACATCACAAAGTGGAACAGAGCGTTTTTCTGTTTACAAGAAGAACTCATCCTAAATATGCAGGGTTTGTGTGTTAACCATGTGTGAATGAAACAAAACACAACTCCAGTTCTGTTTGTGATGATTCATGATGATTCACACACATTATAACAGATCAGAAAACAGCATAATATGGGCCCTTTAATTCGTAATAGTAATAAGTAACGTGTGTCATGGATGACGACACTTCTCTTTGCAGATTCTCGCCTCTTTTTGCCTTTTATCGAGGCAGCTTCAGTGAGTCCTTTGTACTGGCTCATACTGAACCCAAAGCCTCTCAGAGAATAGATTTTCAGATGATGGAAAGTGGAGATGACTGCCCCGTAGCCTTAACTCAGTCTTTTGACCAGCATTTATATGGCCCACAGCACTCCTGACTGATGCCTTGTAGAATATAACATGTCATACATTATAATGTGGATATATGACATCTTACAGACAGTGTCAATTTTTGTTTCTCGTGAACAATGAGAACTGTAATGAGACAGCCAAGCCAAACGGATAGGCCACTGATGTATATGTGATGAATTAGATGGATGGAGTTGTGCTTGTAATAACTCTTAGCCTGGTCATAAATGTTTAATAAGGTATTTCAAGTTGCACGGTGCTGACAGAGAGCTGGGGCCAGAATAGATTGTTTTTACTGGGAGCTAAAGATGGGCCGTGGGGCAATCTGTTGAGAATGCTGATGCAGTAGACAGGAAGTTAGTTCGGGCATTTCTCCCTATACCTCTTTTGTTTGTTTTTTTAAAGATTTTAGACACTTCTTATCATCTTATAAAGCTCATCTTTTATGTTGTTATATCATAGTATTCAGTTATATTTACTCAGTTATATTTACATAGACGACAGTCTATGCACCTCCCGGCCCATCCAGACAGTCAGTCCAGGTTCAGTTCTAGTTTAGTCCCGGTTTAGTCCCCGTTTAGTCCCGGTTTAGTCCCGGTTTAGTCCCGGTTTAGTCCAGGTTTAGTCCCGGTTTAGTCCTGGTTTAGTCCTGGTTCAGTCCTGGGATCAGTCCTGGTTCAGTCCTGGTCCCTTCATGTGGCAGGTCACTATAGGGCAGTACTGGAGATATCATGGGCCTATGCAGTTTGTTTTTCACTATTGTCAATAGCTCCAGTTTGACATTTAAGTTGTAGCTATTTTATATTTGTTATTTTTTTATATCACGTTGGGAGAAGTGGGTGGACAGCGTACCCCCGCAAACCATGCCCACTACACCCCTGCTCTTGCATGAGTAAAGGCTGTGGTTACTCTGCCCACTATGAATAAGTCTATGAGAAAAAAGCATTATGTTTACAATATTTCATTTCATTTTGTAGTGAAAAGCCTCTTGAAGTTTTGTCTTTCTTTTTGTGAGCTTTAAGCCATATTAGAATGTTGTTTCCTCATCAAAAACATACCTGGAGTTTTTTTGTATCATTGACACATGTTTGAGTAATCCTGGTTTATTAGTCTTCATCTCCAAAGATCAAAATGTTCTGCTCCACCTTGTGTTGTCATGAAGTTTTCAAGTTTTCAACAGCTACCCTTTGCCATTGTGCATTGGCATTTCCAGGGCTAAAAGATAAAAATGATTCTAGTGAAAGTGTATGGAGTTTAAAAACACAGTGGAGCACATTCTGTATATTCACATGACATTGGTGGAATATAAATATGCAAGATTTGTGTGTTAAACATGTGTGAATGAAACAAAACACAACTCTGGGTGTGTTTGTGATGAGGCCACAACATTATAACATAGATTAATCAATAGTGTAATATTTAAATTATAAACCAGATGTGCTACTCTATCAATAGTAGTAGTTTCCTCAAATACTTTTTTTCATTTACTTGAGTGATGTTATTTCAAAGTAAAGATTCTTTACAATTTGTGGTGACTCTACCCACCTCTGTGTACTAATAGCGAGCTGTAAATTGATTACTTTTGAAAAGCCATTCATTTTTACTAGTGGAATGTTTGGTTCCTGTCTGGTATTATCCTCATAACTTATCAACCGCCACAGCACCATTGATTTTGATATTTCTTCTTTAATTCCACAAACATGACAGACATCGCCTGCTATGCCTGTAATCCTTTTCAGACCTCTCCCCAATTCCTCCTCTTTCTCCACCTCCCCACCACACCTGTCATCTCCGAAGCTAATATTGATCTTGTAGTAGATTCAATGCGGTGATTTGTTAGTTCAACACAACAAGCTCTATTTCACTTCAGTCTGTCACGCTGATACTGTTTACGCACTTCATCCTCGTCATAATTATTTGT
This sequence comes from Boleophthalmus pectinirostris, assembly GCF_026225935.1. Lineage (NCBI taxonomy): Eukaryota > Metazoa > Chordata > Actinopteri > Gobiiformes > Gobiidae > Boleophthalmus > Boleophthalmus pectinirostris. Next base: position 24,527,974 of record NW_026571152.1, read on the forward strand.
AATTATTTAACGGCGAAATCGAATAGCGCTCTTTGTTTGCGAATCGCCAACATTATCACCACAACTGACCACAGCCACACCACATACTGAATCTCCAATTATCTCGGGAGCTGCAGCCCTCAGGCCACTTCTCAGTTTGTCTTCCACTTTTTGAAATAATGAAAAGAGCTTTTTTTGGAAGCTATTATTGCTCGTCCCCATAGATTCTGCTCCTAATTATTCTCTCCCAGTGCATCTCATTACAGCCGCGAGTGGAGATTACGTTTAGATCTGAAACAGTGGGGGCTCGTGCATGACCAGAACAGTAAGAATGGCTCAGGTCGGTGCTGTCAATAGTCCATTCTACATAGATGTAGTTACAGTATTTGCCCTCCTAAAATAAACAAACTAACTAATGAAAACTGCATTATACTGTATACAATTATGATTATACTATTACAAAAAAGGAGCTTAAATGAGTATACGCACCAACACATCGATGCAGCTTATGTTTAGAAATAAGGGTGGGTGGATTTTTTCATTATAAAAATCCATAGTTGGGTTTTTTTAGTCCATAGAATTGAAAATTTAATATTTTCATGATCCCTAACTACTCATATTTTTAGTTCAGAGATAATGTCTAATTGCAAGGCTGGACAATTTGGAATTAAAAATTGAATAGTGATCTCATTCCTGTGACGTCTCATTTTCGATGTTATTTTGGTAAAATCACTATATAGCCAGAAGCTCCTGCTGATGTTCTATCATATTTTCCCAAAGAATGGGTTGCAACCCTCATGTGGGTTGCAAGAGATTTTTTTGGGGTTGCCTTGTCACGATCTGCATGTAGGTCTGTGATATACAGTTCTGACACTGATCTGCTGCTGCGCTCTCCCACCTATCTCCCAGGCCCACCTGTCTCATCAGAAATGTTAAGACATGTTTTGTATAATTTTAAAATTTCAAAATGAATGATGAAAAAGAAATGTTCTACATTTAATGTCCAAATAGGCGACTTATGGATCCTTTTATTGCTGCTTCAGTGACTGTTTTTCATTGTTTCATACTTGAGTAATACTAATTATTTAGAGAGACATGATCATTCAGTCAACAATAAAATATCCTCATTAATATTCAATTCTGGTCAAATTAACCTTTATTTTGTTATTTAAGAATAATGTCTATTGACTTGGGTCATGAAGGTTTGTGACTTTTAAAATATGGGTCCCCAGAAAAAAAATTTGGGAAACACTGGTTCTGTCAGACAGTGATCTCCAGTGTCCTCTTCAACGCTGTGGTCTGCTGGGGAGGAAGCCTCAAGAAGAAGGACACTGTGCGATTGGATCAGCTGTTGAGGAAGGCAGGATCTGAAGTGGTTGCAGAGCTTGACTCACTCACATCTGTGGCTGAGAAGAGCCTTCAACAAGCTCCTGCCCATCCTGGATAACCTCCAGCACCCTGCACAGTACCATCACCAGACAGGAGAGCACCTGTTGTCCCTGTCCTGCTCCATGATCAGACTCTGGAAGTTGATTGTCCCACATAACATACTTCTTATAGCTGATGAAGGCAAGAGGATGGACTGCTAACGTTAAATATCTTTTCTATGTTGTTATGCTTGTTTCATTGTTGCTGCTGCTGAACTTTGGATTTCCTTTGGGATCAATAAAGTATCTATCGTGATTCAAAAATTGTCAAAATTGTGATATACATTTTTTGACATATTGTCCACCCTTACTTGATTGGTTGGGTTAGTTTATATATTTATACCCCCTACCTAAAACAAAACAACTAAAACAAAGCTTCTATGTTCACCACATACAGAAAACAAATCCATACTTCCGAAAACAATAACATAAAGATTTCTTATATTATTGAAAAGATACTCCATAGATGTTTACCCAGGCAACAAATAAACACAACGCAGTCCCATATCACAGCTGCAAACTCAAATCTGCAACAAGCCAAAACAGATCCCAGAAAATCCTCGTCTGTGCCTTATAGTGCTACATGTCCTCTCTCTGTGCTTCATAACGTCTCAGTGAGGCTTGTTAGCTCCTCACAGCTAGCAGGTACAGCCCAGTGTTTGTGTGTGTGTTTCTAATGAGGCGTGTGCTTTCATGTGGACCCCAGCTTTAATGTGCAGTGCCTCTGTGACATATGGAAATGAGCATTGTTTGTCACACCTCTCTGCTTTTACAGCGCTCTCCTGCTCCGTGTGGACAATGCTCTTTTCATGTTTTCTCGCTCTCTCAACCCACTGTTTAGCTCATCTGCATTTTATTAGAGCATATTTATGTGTCTTAAAGCCCCATCGTGTAACTTTTTGTCATAAAATGGAATAAAATAAAATGTTTTGAATATTTATTTATTTAATTTTGGATGTTGCACTAAAGAACTTGTGTCTGGACTGTGAGTAGGCTTGCATCTCCCCAAAGGTGACCCTTATTTTAGCAGATACATTTTTCAGACTGAAAAAAGACTGAAAAAAATAATCTATTAAAATAAATGATCAGAAGACCAAACGAACCTTACTGGACTCTTATTTGGTTCTGAAGTTTGGTTTTAACTTTCTATTTCTGGATCAGGTTGCAACCCAACAGATCTAACCATGCATGTGATCTGCAGGCGACCACTGTTGCTTTAATTAGATTTTATTTATTTATTTCAGAATTTGTAAGAGCAATGGGTTTTCAGAAGTTTTCTGTGACCACACTCATTTATAATTTGTAGAGTAGGGAGATCCTTGGAGGTAATTTTCATGTCATTTTAGGTTTTATTTACCATCATCACCCCATGGTCGTAAGTCGAATGCCAGCAGTATATATTCCTTCCACTTGTTGTTATATCGAAGCACATGAAAAGGAAATAATTATTCCTGTTATTTCAATGTTTGCCAATTTGGAAAAAAAAAAAACTTCAACTTCATCCTTTCGTCTCCCACCTCTTGCACACAGAGTAAAGTGGAGAGCAGTGCGGGGTATGAGGCTCACAGTGTAATAACCCTGTCTTCAGTTACCTTCCCTTTTCATTAGCTACGCTGTAAGCACTTATATTTTCTGCCAATCAGCTGCAGTGTAATCAGCCGGGTTCGACAGTAGCCTCGCCTCGTGACAAGATAATTAGCGTTATTTCCATAGGCCTAGCGCTGGTTGGTCTGTTGTACTGTGGAGGGATTGGACTTGTTATTGAACTATTAACATGGGTCCCTGCTCCTCCAGGTTGTTCTTATGTGGCTGTTTATAGAAACTGTGGGAGGTAGTGTGGTTGGAACATGTTGAGGTGAGATCTGCCAACATCAGAGGTAATCATGGAGCTTTGTTCTTTGTGTAAAGTTTTATCATGTGCTGTTCTATTTAGGTTTGTAATTCAGACATATGGATTACATTAAAGGCGACATATGATGCTAAATTAACTTTTAATGGCTTAGAACCATGTTATAATTCAAAGTTGTACTGAGTGATTCATGCATGTTTGGGGAGTTTTTCAAGAAGCCATTGCTCCAACAATTCCCTTTTCCACCATCTTTCCCATGCATGCCATGTAAGAGTAGTGTTTCCCAATCAGGGGTACAGTTTAAGACTGGACAATCTATCATTTTGGCCCAAAAATTACAATCATCTCCAACGCAACAGAGGCACAGAACAGACTCACCATCATCAGCGCATCCTCTGTCACAGAAAGAACACACATAATCCACTGAGTTGTGTCCTTTAATCCAACAGAAGCTGATCGCATCAACGCACAAGGAGCCAGCAGTTTTTTCAGTGCTATAGTGTATACAAATTAGCCATGTGGTTTTAAGTTTTGTTTCTGTAAATGTGCACAAAGCTGCATTAAACACATTATTACTGAATGTTTATTGAAAGATCCCTGGTTTCGATGCGTAGTTTCAGAGGTGCATGTCGGTCAATGCAGACGCTCTGCGTGAGAGGTTCACGATTTGACACCGAACCCTAAATTAGGCTTTACGGTCCAGCATCAAATCATCTGTGCAGGACTCTGGTATGATGCAAGTTTCAGTGATGTCTGCAAATGTTCATGTGTACTGAATCTTGATTTGAAAAAAAATCGTGGATGAAATCAAAATCTCAATATCTGCCAGAAATATTGCAATTCAGTTTTTTCTTAAAATCGTTCAGCCCTAACGTGAACACTTGCCAGGGAATACTTGAATGAGTTTAGATTCAAAAAGTGGTATTGAATAGATTTATAGCAAAGGAGAAATTCACTTCTGTCAACTGGATAAAAATATTTTGATCAAATACATTTCACAGCTCTCCCAGACGGCTTCTTCTTCATCCAACCTGAAAGGGATTTGAAAGTAAAATATTCTATGTAGTACATTTTGTTGGATAATTGTGTTATAAATGTTATATGGGGTACTCAAAGTGTGAGACAATGCTTAGGGGGTACTTGAGTCAAAAAAAGATTGGGAACCACTGGGCTAGAGTACCATAGATTATAACTATATAACAGACAAGAGCATAATGTCTCTTCTTTAAAGCTGCCTGACTTTTTCTTATAATGAGGACATTTTGTTTTCCCCTCACAGAGTTTATTGTAATAGCAGCACTTAGTGACAAAATCAGAGTGCTGTCTCCATTTAAATATCAATGCAGTGTTTTATTATATTGATCACAAACTTGAAAGAATGATCTTGATACTTTGGTTTAATATATTTTGGGACAAGGGCATGTTGATAAGGCGATTCTTGCTTGAACTTGCTGTCTGAAAAAGCTGCACTCTCCCCAAAAGTGAATGCATGTGAATAATGGACCGTTATAGATGTTTACAATTTTTCATTAAATTTCCTATATCTATGCAAACCTTAACATTAGAGCAGAAATAAATCAGGCGTAATGAGAGAGTCTCTAGGGCAAAAGTGCTGAGGAACTGAAAAGGTCTATTGGAAAACATTTTAAGATTAGTAGTTATAAATGCTATAATTGGCAATGTACTAGTAAACACATTCATAATAACTAAAGAAACTCTGGTACTGTTAATACAGGGTACTCAAAGTGTGAGACAATGCTTAGGGAGTACTCGAGACAAAAAAGGTTGGGCCCACTGAATTAGAGTGTCATAGATTATAACTATATAACAGACAAGAGCATAATATGTCCTCTTTAAAGCTGCCTGCCTTTTTCTTATAAATGAGGACATTTTGTTTTCCCTTCGCAGAGTTTATTGTAATAGCAGCACTTAGTGACACAATCAGAGTGCTGTCTCCATTTAAATATCAGTGAAATGTTTTATTCTATTGATCACAAACTTGGAGGAAAGACCTTGATACTTCAATTTAATACATTTTGGGACAAGGGCATGTTGGTTGTGCGAAGGGCCGTGCTTTAACTGGCTGTCTGAAAAAGCAAACACCCAAAAAGTGAATGTGTGTGAATACTGAACAGTTTACTAGGTCTTTTACATTTTTCGTTATAGTTCCAACATGCAAATCTTAAATCTGCATTGTGTAACTTTTCTAGTGGAGGGTCCGTCACATGCTTCTCTCTATGGAGATGTTATTGCTTTGTCTGAAATTTTTCACAGTTTGGTATTAAACCTTTCTATCATCAGGGAGACCGAACCAGGTTAAATTACTGGTTAAATCTGTGGAGAAGCAAACCCACCACAGTCAGAATGCCTGTTTTTTGAGCTATAAAATCATCTATTAATTAGCCTATGTTTATATGATGACGGTCTATACAGAAGATGCAAAAGTGGTGTTACCTCTTCACTGTTTATTCCATGTTTAGACGTGCATTTTGGGAGGAAATCTGAGTGCATACAGTGACGCAAAAGTGTGTGGAATTCGATTGGGTGTGCATGCCAGGCAGCTAGGTGGTGACACTTGGTGGTGATGTATGTGACGTAAACGTGTACGCGACGTGAGCAGATCTAACCAGAGTTTTGCATCTTGGGTAGGAATGTAACAATAAATTAAATACCGTGATATCGTATTATCAAAGTTCTCACAATAATATCGTGTACCATCACAATATATCGAATTACGACTCTCTTTGCTTAAATTAAGAGTTATGATGCAGCAATAGCTAAAAAAAACACAAAGGGAACTACATAGACCAGGATCCTTTGCTCCATTTTAGTGTAGACTACATGAAGAAATAACAGTTCTAAGCAATTTTAAGTCTTAGTTCTTTGGATTAAGTCTTGTCAAGGCATTTTAAGAGGAAAAAGTAGCATACTGACAGTTTTGTTACCCTCCACAAAATGTACATGAGATTTGGATATTGTTACATCCCTTATTGTGAGTCGCCCCACCCTATCTTGAGCTTTCCCACAATATCCCAATAAATATTGTACCTTGAGGTTCACACCGTGACAATATCATATTGTGAGACTTGGATATCGTTACACCCCTTGTTTTGGGCAGTGTAGACAGAAACGCTACGGCGGAGCGTATTCAACTTTTCCACTCTGGAGGGTGGTTTCAGATTTTTGCATTTTGAAGCCGCAAAAAGGCTGTCACCGTCTAAACCAAAGGCACTTCTGATAAAATATTTTGTCATTTTTACCTACAGGCGTTCTCGTGTAAACAGATCCTTAATACATGTAAGGTAGATCTGTTTAATGTCATTGTAGGACAGTCCAGGCAGAGCAATGACATAGAAACAAGAAGGTTAACGGACCAACAACCAAAAAGTTACAGATAGTTGTGATCTGTATATCTCTTTTATGAGGCTACAGACACCCAGCCATGTTTACTCTTAATTAGCCTTTGTCTTTATTTAGCTTCAGCCTCTGGAGCAAAGGCTAAAACTTTTCTTGGTCGGACTTGCCCTTCTCCTCTCTCCTCTCTGAGCTCTGTCTGTACCAGCTCCAGCCCAGGGCAGCTCTCCACCGCTGAGCTGCTCCTCCACTCTGCCCCTCGGCTCAGCTCAGGGTCAAAGCAATTACTGGTCCTGGAGTCCCACTGTGACCCGGTCCAATCCACACCACTAGACCACTTCCTTCCACAAACTCCATGCTCTTTCTATCTCACTCTTTGTTTTTATATTTGTCCTGCTGGTTTCCCCGAAAAGCTTCAGACTTCACTGACTTTTGGTGTAATGCTGCCCTTTTCACATCTGTCGCTCAAATCCTTTCGGAGAACAATCTTTTCTCTGAGATTTATTGTGACACATTTGTGAGGTAGTAAAAGTAATGAATGGGATGTTTTAATGCGGTGCTTTCTCTACAATACTGCGTTTTACTTATTGTTTGTCTTTTCTTATTTGCACCAAAAGATTTTCTTATTCATTGGTGCTTAGATTAGATTAGAATTTTCTTTATTTCTCATTAAAGGTGCACCCTGTAACTTCTGGTTTAGGTTACCACTACTTGCCTATCTCCAATGCTTTGCCTGAAATATTCCACAGTATGGCATTAACTGAACCTTTCTTCATGGAGAAAAGCAGGTTTCATGTTTTTCTAGGTGTTTTCTTCATAATAAAAACATCTGTGGTTAAAGGTGGATTGTAACGTTTGTGGCGGAGGGTCCACCAAATGCTTTTCTTTGTGGAAATGTTATTGCTTTGTCTGCAATGTTTCACAGGATGGTATTAAACCTTACTCTCTTCATGGAGACCAAACCAGACCAAGTTACAGGTCAGATCTGTGGAGAGGTGACCCTGCACACAGTCAGAATGTCATTTCTAGGTGTCTTTGAGCAATAAATCCACCTGTAATTGAATAAATGTAAGGTAGATCTGTACAGACATATCCATAGAAACAAACACGTGTCAGACACCTCACCAAAAAGTTATGCACTGCATCTTTAAATAAATGTAATACAAATAATTTAATGCCATTCTGTGGAACATTCCAGGCAAAGAAATAACATCTCCAAGGAAACAGACAGAGGATGGAACCTCCATGAGAAAAGTTTATCTACCCGTTATTTTTATAAGATGTCTACATCTTTCTGAGCCTCCTTTAGAGCAAAGAACAACAAAATGAAGGAGCCAGAGGCCATTAGAAAATCCTGACTGCCCGGGGCTTTCACTGCTCTCATAACGACCTTTGACGTCTCCCTGAATTACAGCTCACCACATACACACACAGATTCTAACTCCTGCACACACACACACCTTTCATAAAGGCGCTAAAATGTGCACTCCTTCTCTTTCCCCCAAAAGCCTAAAGGTGTCAGTCACTAAAGTTTTACTGCTCTCTGGGATATTGGACCCGCAGTCATGACCGGCCATGACCAGGCCTGTGCTACTGCTCATGTGTGACTATAAACAACCCAGAATATTAACAGAAGTAGAACTGCTTGTCTGTTTTTTACTTTATTTTATTTATTTATTTATTTACTTTTTTTTTTTCTTTAATTTACCCCTAAATTATTATTATTATGTTAATGTTGTGTCCCGTGACTTTCTTGAGATAAAATTGTCAAAAAATGCTTGTTTCTATGTTTATGCTCAACCTGGAATGTTCCACAGTATGACATTAAACAGATTTACCTTATATTTGTTAAATTACAGGTGGTTTTGCTGTTCAAAAATACCTCAAAAAACAGGTATTCTGACTGGGTTGGATTGTCTCTCCAGATCTGACCTGTAACTTGGTAACTTGGACTGATTTGGTGATGATAGAAATGTTTACCATACTGTGAAACATTCCAGACAAAGCAATAACATCTCCATGGAGAAAAGCATTTGATATAGCCTGATTCATCAGCTGGTTTCATTTCGTAGAAACTGTCTGACCTCACAGCAGGCGGGTACTTTTTTTCATTTAACCAATCGCTGCTATTTGGTTGTGACATATGTAATGCTGCTAATGGGGCGAACTGGTATATTAAGCTTTTCCCAAATCCCATAGGAAGAAGAGCAATAATGTCTTGATAAAATTCACTGAACAGTCTCTTTGTTCCGGCTATAAATCCTTGATCTTGGGAATTGTTGCCAGCATAGAATGTTTGCTCTTTGCTGATTGGCTGGTACCCAAACTTGCACTTCCAAGGTTTTTGTGAACTGTCTAGTGTATTCTGATTCCTAGTCGCTGGTGAAAAATGAAATTGAGGGGAGGCACTAGGTGGTGCCAGCCTGGCTACACTTGATGGGCCGTCTACCAGAAACGTTACAGAATGCACCCTAAAATTACAGTAGGGCTAGTAGTAGGTCTGTCACATTAACACATTTTGAAGCAGAATATATTGCTACACAGATCTGCTATAAATGATAATACTGAAACTACTTTATGCCACTGACACAAAAACAGGATTATTCCAGTAAACACACGTGTATACATATGTATATACAGTAACATTAAAAGGCCTAAGCAGCAACAATAAATAATAATAATTGATAATTAGCCACTGAAATTGCTTTTTCAACCCTCTGGAACTCAAATCTCTTTGTGTTACACAAAAATAAAATCTTCCTCACTATTGTGAAGAAAATGTACACACAATAAATAGGGCCCCAAAATAAATTGTCCCAGCTTTCACATACTGAGTGGTAAGTTGGTAATTATCATGACAGGCTTAGCTGGCCGTTGTTATGCAATAATAGACATTTTGTGGTTTATGAAATTATGGTACTTCAGTTGCAGCCTTTTCCATGTTCTAATCATGTTCAACTTTGATTAGTCGTACAGACATCACTTTGTGCCCGTCACAAGCCAGGAATACTAAGAGCTTTGTATGAGGTTGGACGTTATCTTTCTCATGGGATAATCATCTTGACGACCAAAACACCAGTTAACAACATAACCAACCTGACCTTAATAAATAAAAATAAATCAGCAATAGAATTGTTACTAGTAAAAGCTTTATTTTATTTGAGCATGGTTACCTCGTATCTGGGGATACAGAAAAATGTTTTTAAAGTGCTTCATGACTTCTCAAAAAAAAAAAAGAAAAAAAAAGTTTGTTGATAAAAGGAAATAAATTAGTATAGCGGTTGGTATGTCACAGTCTATTTCATCTGATGTCAAAGTAATTAACCCCTCCATTTTGTAGAAGTGTGTTAATATAAAACATGTCCAGTTCATCTCTACCGGATCCTCACACCACCACTTGTATCAAAGGCAATCTCAAAATGTTTTCCAATGAGCCCTTTTCAGTTCCTCAGCACTTTTGCACCAGAGACTTTCTCAGTACGCCTGATTTATTTCCGCTGTAATGGCAAATATTAATTCCACCTCACAGCAGGGTGGCTTTGTACTCCCATAACATGTTTTTATATTTCTGTTTTGCTTCAAATTACACATGAAAATGACTTCTTTGTTATTTTGGGAGCAGCAATGCACAATGTGAGAAAAATCTATTCTATTCAATAACTTTGAGTTTTGATAACAATATTATTATCATATTTGAATATACTTTTTGCCACACTAGTTCAGTTAAATAGGCAGAATTGCATTTCTATTGCTTTCAAATAACATTTTTAGATCCCATTGTTACCTTTTATTGTTTTGAAAATGCTGTATTTGCTGAAAACAACATATTAACATGTCTGATAAGTTTTAGTTTTGTTTTTGAAGTCTGTCCCCTTTGGGCAGTATCCCATTGCAATCGGTGTGCATTCTGCTAATGAAACTACTGCACACTGCAGATTTGTGAAGTTGTAGTGTATTGTTTCATATCCTGCTTTTGTATATTCATGAAACGTGTTTGAGGGAGCACAGGTGATGTGGGCTTATGTGCAAAGCATTGGGCATAATCCCACAGCTAAGAGTAAGGAGGATTTGAGTAGTGCTCGGAAGAGAACGCTAGATTACTCAAACATGCATGGATGACAACCACTTCAGACATGTTTTTGAGGAGGGAATGTTATAACACAGTAGAAAGCTCAAAAAAGTTGGTTTTGCATAATACCCCCTCTTTAAATACAAACAAAAACTGTACATGTTTTAATTTACTAGTAAACTGTGTCTAAATAAAAACACCAATCCATGACTAATGTAAGACTTGTAAGGAAAATCATTAATAAAATCTGACATTTTACTTAAAGTCATAAGAATTTGGAGTTGTCCCATTAATATTGATATTACGGATATTATTTATTTCAGTCAGTAGTGCAATAACAGTATTTTTTGCCATGTATTGTGCAGCCGTTTCTGTAGAAAGCTGAATAGCTCTTATACAAGTGAGTAGTTTGAGGGAGCAGTGGCCTTATAATGGACGGCCCAGAGAGGCGTAGTCCCACTGCTGTATAAATACACACCTTCTTTAGACATGATCATGACATTATTACTCGTGTGTGTATTTGTGCTTTGGTGTCGCTCACATAGACTCTGACAGAGTTTCCCTCTGGCTCAAAGTGTCAGATATTCCTCCTGACAGAGCCGTGATGGATTTCTATGGCCGCAGGTTATAATATTCTGGGGGAGGTCCATTCACCTGCTTTATTGTTACATATGTCATGCCAATAATATGAACAAGAGATATGAAAAAAAAAAAATTAATTAATTGTATGTCAGGTTTTTCATAAGAAACCTCCCACTGATTATTTAACATGTGATTAGAGTTGTTCAATTATAAGTATGATGTTGTGCAAGGCTGCATGATGAAAATTTTAATTGCATATTGAAATACACATTTAATTATCTTTACACATCAGAAATAAAACTATCTTTTGTTTTGCAGCTTTCACCTTACCAAGCAGCAGTACTATATGTTTTAACTCCTTACGTACCACCCAGAATTAGGCGGGGACATGAGATTGGTACAGTCAGAAATTTTCAGAGCATTCCAGCTACAAATGCTAGTATAGAAATAGTACTAATACAGCACTTTGAGAAAGCTAATTGTTATAAATTCCCTAAAATTTAGTTCAGACATTCGTTGGACAGCTAAGGGGTCCTTGGGAGCACAGTGTAGTTCACTCCCTTTATCTAAGTTTGCGTCTGTAATAGAGGTGGGTTTGTAAATAAGTTATAATGATCTGTTAGTCATTTGTTTAACTGTTGTGTAGCTAAGTGTTATAATGCTATTTTAAATATTTATGTGCAGTAATGTTGCTGTGATTTGTCTAACAGTTATTCATATGCTAATGATCATATTTGCTATTACTACTCTTATTTCTGTTATAGATAACCAGACCAACATACAAATAAGCAAGCATAAACAGGCAGACACAGATACAAGGACATTAAAGCTCCTCATTCACTCTGTGACCATTGCTTGAATGACCCTGCACATCTCATACAATCCTAGTTATCTCCAATGCTACTAATGATAAAGGAAAATATTATTAAGTGCTTGGTTAAAAGCTCATAAAAGTCTACATATGTCTACTGTCTAGTTTCCCAATTACCTACAAACAAACACTGGCTTCGTCTTGTTAATATTTTGAGCCTCACTCCCCTCATACCTCCGAGAGCTGTCGCGCTGCACAGTGAGCAAGCAAAGTCCTTAAAAATACCCCAGAATTGTATGCTGGTACCTTCATGTTGTGTAAGCTATTGTCTTTATCAGCTCCCCCTCTGTGTCGTTCTATTTATTATGCATAAACAAACAATTTAAACAATGACAAATGCCATCTATGTTCATTATAATGATTGATAACTCCAGTAATGTCTTCACAATTGCAACATTGCAGTGCCTATGCTGCGTAATCTGCAAAATATGTACGATATCGCTCATAAACCACAGCCTGGACCTTAATTAGAAAACATAATCTCCTTTTGACATTTTGATGAAGTATAATAGCCATAAAGTCTCATAGTGGGCTGCAGAGATGTTTGTGTTTACTGCATATTATTATTATTTCTCATATAGTATTTGCTGAATATGCGTACAACGTGATGTATTTCTTACAGCTCATCTGTCAAAACACTATTAATGGAAAACACTCATAACAAACTATATTTAGCAAATCAATTCAATTCCCACCAATTCTTCATGGGGACTGTAATGACGTGTTGATGGAGCCTGTCACAATAACATCGTTCATGGCTGTGATACTGAAGAAATGATTAATATATTTGTTGCCCTAAGGAATCGGTTTGCTTCCAAAAAACACTCAAAAAAGACGGTGAAGTAAAACTATTAATGTCATCGCAACTTGGGTTATGAGCTAGTGGCGCAACTTAAAACTTTTATGTAGTTTCTGCGTCAAAAACATACCCTTCATTCACACATATTTAACACACAAATCCTGTATAGACTCACAAGGTGGAACAGAGCATTTTAAAGAGCTTAAAAAATAAAGAGTAACTCAAACATGTATGAATGAAACAAAACACAACTCCAAGCATGTTTTTGAGCCGGTAACAACATTCTAACTTAAAGCTTAAAGCTCACAAGAGTAAATTTTGTATGATATAGGACTTTAATGCAGTTGTAGCCCAAAGTAATTGGTTTGTTTCAATAAAAAAAAAAAACCTCTCAGAAAAGATCATCAAGAAAAACTATTAACATCATCACAACTTGAGTTATGACTTACTCTGTTCTGTAGTCTCCAGTGGTTGAAAAGAGTTGAGTGTTGCAACTTGAATGCTTTTATTTGTATCTCGCAACTTCATTCAAATACTCAAGGCTGTTTATCTTTAATGAAAACAGCAATTTATTAAAGTGGGCCTATTATGCAAAATCCACTTTTCAGAGTTTTTAACCATGTAATAATTGTTTCCCCTCACCATTTACTCACCTGAAGTTGCATTTGGAGTGTTTGAGCAATCTTTAAGCACTTACTTTCAAGATATAATTTTACCAATCAACTTCGGCTTTCGCCGCCGCCAGTATATGCCCATTGCCCATGCCTCTGTACTTACAGCAAGCTAACAGTTATGTTAAAACATATTTATATTTTGTCAATGATGCATAAGCACAAGTTAAGCCTTTTTGCCATGATTTATCTCACATTACAAGATGTTGAATTCGTGTCATTTCTCATGTTTCATGTTGAGTAGAGAGTAGAAATCCTTTCACATCTGCTGCAGTGTGCTTATCAGCTTTAAGAGCCTTACATAAACATGGAAAAACACTTCTTATTGACACTTATTATTGATAGAACATCTGTTTGGCTCCTCTTCACATAAGAGACTGTTATGCACTCACGATAAAAAAAATATATCCAATCATGATGCATAATTATCATAAACATACAGTACTGAAAAGCTCCTCCAGGATCTTAGATGCTACAGATGCTTATTTAGATTAATAGTTTTAGCGCTGGCTGAAGGAAACATATTCTACTGTGTGATTACAGCTGAGGGCTTGAGGGACAGGTGAATGTACAGTAATTGGACACATGATATCTCTAGTGCCACTCTGGTTGTGTTAAAGATGCCACGAGAGAGAGAGAGAGAGAAAGAGAGAGGGAGACTTAATTGATCCCGAAGGAAAGTCAAGTGATGCAGCAACATTTACTCTGTGCTCCTCAGTCTCCTTTGTGTTTCAGCCAAAAGTCTCAGTGCAGCATAACAGAAGGACTGGTCAGGCAGGGTCAGCAGATCCTGTATCAGGGCAGTTCCAAGGAGATGAAGAGCCAGGACAGACCTCATTCTCACTTCATTCTGTTGTTTTGATTGGTGATGAAATGGTTCATTCCCTCAAAGTATTTCTTCTGGAAGGCCTCTGAGTATTTCCTCTGGAAGGTCTTCTGCCACATTTGCTGCCTCCTCTTGCTCCTCTTGCACAGTCTCCATAGATACAGGAAAAAACAAACAATTAATTTCATACAATCCAACAGCCTTCACTTGTGTCCTTTGTGCACATGCTGTACCTTGTAGATGGTTAAAATCCCATGATATAATGTCAAAAACTGAGCTCAAACAGCAAAAAGATTCAAAAAAGTGAGCATCACTGCCTTCTGAATTGTAAAAGACAATACATATATATATGAAAAAATAAGTGCCTCTCTGGACACATCAGGTATTTCTGAAAAGCATTATTGATGGCTTATGACCACGTGCTTATACTGTATCAAACTACATTACGCCATGCACTATGTATGACTAATTGTAATAGTATTAGTGCTGTGTTGATGCTTTATTGAACACCATCTCCCAGAGTCCCCAGCCTCATTTCCTCTTATTAGACCCAGTCTGGTAACACAATACATCGGCTCCACCTGGTCCTCCAGTCGCTCCCGGGCCCCCAGGTATAACGTTATTCCACTGTGATAAAGTGGACAACACTGAGGCCTAAGGGGAGGCGTACATTTAAACAGACCAGTTCTGAGGTAACACACTGCAACAGACAGCTTAAAGACGTAATGTGATGATTTATTTCAGGTATTTGTTATTAAACCATCACATAGTACATAGATCATAATTTTACTTCATTGTAAACACTTGTATTGATCTTAAATGAGTGACTTAATAATAGAAAAAGGTCTATTGGTTTCCTGTTAAATTCTCTGCTGCTGGCTTCCTCCTTCTCTCTTCATAGTGGCGTTTTATTGTAATAAGCAGTGAATTTTAATATGCGTGATATCATTATTGAAAAATGGCTACGCATCTTTTATGAACGTTTGTACATGACCTGGAGTCAGATTTTTTTTTATATAATGAGAATTAACATTTTCTGAGCACTCAAGCCTTGAATCCAGGACAATACAGAATTACTCAAAAGTGCATGAAATACTCAAAATAAAAATCCAGATAATCGGCTAATAAGTGAAAAGAAATGACTGCATGGTTAAAAGCGTATTAAAGTTTATTTTGCATAATATGTCTGCTTTAATGTCTGCAAGGCCGATCAATTTGAATGTGCACAATCTTGTGTCAATTATCTATCTTGCATTTATTTCATTACTGGTGTTTTTATTGCTCAAAAGTATCTTGAAAACCATGCCTTCTTTCTGTGAACCCGCTTGCCTCCCCACAGATTTGACCTGTGATCTGTCTTGGTGGTGTCCCCATGGAGGTAGATATATTTAAAGCTGTACTGTGGAACATTCCATGGAAAATCAGTAACACCTCCTTTGGGAGAAGCAGCTGGATGACCCCATTACCACAAATGTTAGTGTACTGAAGTGACTTCAAATGCACCACAAAAACAGAGCAGTGTTGAAAGTGTTAGACAACATATTTTTTGCTATCTTTGCTTTTATCTTCTCTTTTTAACTTAATTTTGTTCCATTTCCTTTCCAAATGTTTTTGTTGGACATGGATAAATCGCAGTCATTTGGTGTTATTATGATAATTAGCACAAACAAACAAAGCAGTTACAGGAAGATTCGAAAGCTTTGCCAGGGTTTGAATCGAACATGAAGCAGGAGACAAAACATGGACAAAAACTTTAATGATAATGATGAATGAATCTGATCTATGTATATATTTGAATTAGTCTCAATTAATTTTTACTGTTCATATGTTTAATAATGCATTGAATAGTGGTTATTTTAAGGAGACATTGCTATTGATGAAATGTTGTTTTCAGTAGTGGCTTGATGTAAATAGGCTCTTTAAAGCCTTCTGCATCTGCCCAAGGACTGCAGATGTAAAGTAGTTTGTAGCTAAATCTGGCACAGACCATTCATTTTCTTTGAGATCAATGCATTCTGTGTGAGCTGTTCTTGTTTTAAATAACTACATAAAATACATAAATAAATGGTATTCTTCATGAGAGTTTGGCTGTAATGGTAATGGTTGTGTCATGGTTAAAGCCCATTGTATTTATTTGGAACATGTCATAACTCTTTTGGGGAGAGAAACTAAGACTTGACTGGCATTGACCACCTATAATTTTGTATTTCATCGTTTACACACATGCACCCGGCTGCTCTGTTTTTGATCAGTGATGTTCTCATAGCAGACCAAATACAGGAGTTAGGGGCCTAAATATTATCAGTAAGGGCCTAAATAGTATCTTGTATCACTGCTACATTATAAATATATGACTACTAATAATACCAGTATGTCATAATTGTATCCAGGCTTAGGCCCCAAACACACTGCACATGCCAGCATTTATGTGCGTAACCTCATCAAACCAGCAGCACGTCAGCATGAGGACGGTCACATCAGCAGCTCCAGAACGATGCCTGCACATGGCACTGGCTCTGTGTTTGTCAATGGGAAAGATGATCAAACTAGAGTGGGAGCGTTTAGCCATTTGTAACGTTTACAGTGAAAATAAATAGCTGAATAGGTTTGTATTTCAAGTCTGTACAGGTTGAACATAGTGGATTTCCAAAGTAAATTTGAAAGCACAAATGATCACTCTTTCTAAACCTGGGCTCTTTCAAACAATACGTAACTGCCCCAGGAAGACATGCTGATGGTAAATGCACAAATGTAACAGATGCACACCTTCTGTGTATTTTGGATGAGTTACACATCTTACACTAACCTAGAGTGTCAAACATAAGTTCTATTCTATTTTCTGAAACCCACGTACTGCTCCATACATGCACACCCAGCACGGGCAGTCTGGTCCTTCTCATTCACTTTTAATCCATTCTAATATATATGTATACACAACATACTGTTTTTACACTTGCATAGGGTGAAATCCATGTGCAGTATGTCCTAGGCCTTACTTAAATTGATGATGTGTAATACAATCAAATGTCAACATTATCATTTCAAATTTTGCCATTGTGGAATCAGATTGAGTTATAATAGAAACAACCCAAACCAACTATTCCGCAGCCCAAAGATCCATGCACAGTTACGTTTTCAATGTCTTGTTATTTGGAAGAATTTTATTGGATAGGCACCTATCAACAAAAAAGATTTAGTGTAGTTATTGAGGCTTTCGAGGTCTGTGTGGAGCCTTGGGTAAACCACAAAACAAGTTATTATACTTTTAACCCTTCTCTTGCGGTGTATTTTTGGGTTTTTGAGACTTGAAATTTTTAAAGAAAATACCTTTATAATTCCTGTTGATGGCACTCCTACTTTTGTCTGAGCCAGGTCTATTGTTTCTGCCCATCACCATCAATCTGCTGTGTGCAGCCACACTCAAGTGGTCCTTGTTGACAGCAGACAGAGCAGTAAACTCAGGGGAGAAGTTTGAGATCGATCACAACATAAAAGAGGCCTGACTTTACCATCACTTATTCTTGGTTATTTATCTGACAGCTCAGTACTTTTCGCTGACGCTGTTTAGTCTGTCTAAGTCACCAAATGACCCCAAAAGTGCAAGCCTTGTAAATATAATTTCTGTAAAATAAATACACAAAGAAAAATGTGGCCACTAAAACCACAAAATGGCTAGTAAGCCTTTTTTACAAGGTATAACTTTTCTGCTGGAGGGTTTTAGCTTTTGCAGGATGATATTAAAATTGTTTATCTCCATGGAAACAAGCAGGAGGTGCACCACCAGGCCAAGTTGCATGCCAGATTTGTGGAGCGGCAAATAGGAATGCACGTTTTTCAAAATTCAAGGGCTCATATTATCCTCTTTTCTGATCTATGTGATAATAAAGGATTACAAAATAGTGGCATATAAAAATATTGAAATAAAAACTCCAGTATCATGTAGAGTCAATTTAAGACCAAAATGACGAGTCTCATTGCAGCAGTTACAGAGAGAGCGGAGAATCGAAGCAGCCGGAAGCGCCCCCATGCTCACTTCCTCTTTGTAACACGGTGGCTAGTGGGTTAACGCTGTCCATTTATATAGAGAGTCTATGATCCAGACTGAAGATAAGTGTCTTCTATTGTCTCCATTTATCCCTCAGGCCTCGTATATAGTTTGATAGTTTTGCAGAGTAAGGCCCTCCTGCTCCTCTGAGACTGCAGAAGTGCTGGGTGGCTGCACACTGAGCCATCCTACAGTGACGGACAGCTATTACAGAACTGCACTGAGCCATCCTGCTCTGATAACACACACATTTGGCCCTGGTCCTATAAGCCTCCACATCTGAAACCTGGGATACACTCGGCGCTCCTCAAATGGGAGTGCTCAGCCTTGTCCATTTCTCACTTTTTTCTTTGTCAGTGTTTTTCCTATAGTTTAGTTTGGTGACAAATTGCTTCTTATAACTTGTGTTCGTTCCATTGTTTTTGTGTGTCCGCAGGGAGATGAGGTCCTGACAGTCATTAAAACCAAAGCTCAGTGGCCGGCCTGGCAGCCCCTGAACCTGTGAGTATCATTCACCTTAATGCAACACAGGTTTTAACTACAAAAGGTGATGGGGTCATTGTAATAAAGCAGTTCATTATATGGCTCAAGTTTAATGTGTTTAAGTGTACTTTTAATAGAGTACAGCACAAAGGGGAGGACAGAACAATTAGCAGTAAGAAAGTACTACTACTGTGTTCCACCTTTTAATGTCTTGCGGTAATGCAGGATGTATTCCACTGTGTTTTTAAGCTCCATGCATCTTCACTAGAATCATTTGGCTAATTTCAGCCAGGGAATTCCAATTCCAATTTCTACTGAACAAAAGCTAAAATGTAGCTGTTAACTTGAAAACTGCAGCTCCTTAAAGCTCACAAGAGTAAAATTTGCATAATATATGACCTTTAATATCTGTCTGTACTTGCTCAACAATAAATTAGTAGTATTTGGAGGTTTTCCTCATGTACATATGAGCATTCTGTGATATTGTTGTGAAATATATTTGTCCTGGAACAGCTCAAAATGCATCATTAAAGGAAATATGTTCATGCATTAAACTTAAATCCAATAAAAGAAAATAATCATAAAAAAACAAATTAGTAATATTTTAAATAAAAATCAAATGTTTAATTTTATCACACACAGACTGGAGGAAGTAAAGAGGCTCAAAAGATAACCTACCCACACTGAATGATGAAAAATTGGGACAGTTGCCAGACAGTTGATTTTTTAGAGCATCGGTTATCAGCGTTAATCCTCCAGTGCAGTCCAATATTTTGTTTTGTCTGACAGAGTTTCAAACAGAGCAGTGCTTTCAGTTAGCTTCACACCTCCAGGGAAAGTTTATGCCATTAGCTCCAAAATATCATTGTTCTTTTTTTTGGCCAAATGCATCTCTGTTGGTATGTGGCACGCTTGCTTCAAACATGGCCGGTTTGATCCCGAGCTCTGTTGCATTTATGAGTCATGTTTAGTGGCAGTTTAAAGGAATAACAGCACTGGGAGGTCATAGTTTAAAAAATGATTACTCTTTTATGTGGGTCCTAAAAAAGACTGAGTGTGCCTTTAGTGATGACTTTAACACCAATTAAAACATATCAGTGTTCGCCTGAAGCGCTCTATGCCCATTCAAATTCACTAATGGAATGTATCTCTCAGCAAACATCTGCTGAATCTGCCATCCTCCACTGAGATACTGTGTGTACTCACTCCAAATGAGCATTAACATCACCTATTTGTAATGCTCTGTAATGTGTTGATGTGATACAGTTTCTGGTGTTAAGTCACCTGCTTGTCTCTGTGGAGATGTTAATGCGTTGCCTTGAATGTTCCGCAGTGTAGCTATTTTGCAGTTGTTAGTATAATATCTAGATTAGTATAACACCATACAGTAGAACATTTACATCTCCATGGAGGTGAGCAGGTGGAGAGCCCTCCACCAGAAAAGTAACATAGAGCAGTTTTAATAAGCTGCATAAAAAGAGAACATACATTTTGTGGGTTTTGTGACAATTCTACCAAACCTTTATTTTCATTTATTCCATAGCCTGTGATTTTTTTTTTTTTCATATTGGCATGTCTTTACCCCTCTCCAGACGAGCTGCCCCCTCTGCAGAGTTCTCAGTGGACCGTACACGTCACCTGATGTCCTTTCTGACCATGCTGGGGCCCAGTCCAGACTGGAACGTGGGTCTGTCCGGAGAAGACCTCTGCACCAAGGACTGTGGCTGGGTCCAGCGCCTGGTGACAGACCTCATCCCCTGGGACGCAGGCACAGACGGAGGCATCACATATGAGGTACTGAGCCAGAAAAACAGCATGCTCACACTGGTAAATACACTGTTCACCACAACTCTAGGATTATTTACCCATATATTTGGTATAATCTTAGTACATAAATTGTCAAACCTGGTTGATTATGAATTGATTTCACAACTGGGAATCAAAATGGTGTCAAAGTTGAATATTTAAATATAAAAATGAACCATAATCTGGGCTGGACCTGAACAGATTGTACCAGAAAGTGTGATCTTATGTCTTACACACACAAATCAAGCATATAGTTTTGAGTATGTTTTTGTTTAATACTGTATAATAGCTCTTCACATATTTTTATTCGAGTTATCTTTCAAAAATAACTTAATTTTATCTTCAATCGTTTGACATGACTAGATAACTTCATAAGATCTGTCATAGAGACAAGGTTACTGCTCCTCTGATAGATGGAGCAGTAATGGCTGCCACCTGCATGTAGACCCCATCTCCACATGACCTTTGTACATTTCAAAGAGCTCTATAGTTTCACTTTATACATTCTTTTGAACAGCTCCTGAGTATTGTCTTGTCTTGTCCCACTGGAAACAAGCAAAAGCTGCACATTAAATGAAACGTATCTGCCTACAAAGAGTGACACAGGTGCTGCTCTCACCGCTTTGTTCTCACTTTCCTTTGTCTTGTCCACTGTGAATATTCTCCATCAGAAAGCTACGACTACAAAGGCACAACAAAGAGAATCATTTATGTTGGTCATTTTGAAACTTTGGAAGGACACATATATACACAAACAGTGGTACACATCTGATCAATACATACACAAACAGTGGTACACATCACTGAGGTTTAGTGAATACATCAGCACCTTATATTAACATAAACTCCTTTGCCAGTCTGTCTAATGAAGCTCCCTTTGGTCTTATCTTACCATAAATGTGTTCCAAATTGAATTATTTATTTACGTAATTATTTATTTATTTGATAGGGACAGTGCATATTAATGAACATCTGTAATTACAGTGTAAATATGAGAGATTATAGCCAGAATGCTAATTTCCATCTGTTGTCCCTAGGCTGGTGGCACAGAAAACAATTACAAAATACAAAGCAGCTACAAGGAGACATAACACAGAAGAGTAAAAGGCCAGATTAAGAGTGTTCACAGTTTAAGGTGCAATTTAAATGTGGAGAGCGATGGACTTTCTCTTATTGTTGTAAATACTGCTTTTTATAGACATACCAACCAATTGTTTTTGTGTGGTTAAGGCAAATTAATTGGTTAAGCTAATCACTAATCCACAGAAATGAAATGATCACATTCGATTTTCACATTTCTGTGTTTGCTGCTGTACTATTCTACTATTAGTATTCTTTTCCCTCTAATAATTCCCATGGCATAAGCCTGTCTTTTAGCGTTATTATTAAGCCTGCGCCCAGAGCTCTCAGGTGTGTTTAAAACTGTGGCTCAGATGTGCTCCTCCAGGACTTACCATCACTGCTCACATTGAATAATTGGCTCAATGATGACATGAGGAGAATCTTAACGCATAAGAGTGAGGTGGGAATCTACCTCCTTGAAATCCTGATGTGATTACTGCCATCCTGATGAATATTCATGACAGTGTAGACGGCTCCAAAGACCGTGGGGACAGTTTGTCACGAAAACAACTAAAATATTCACTTTTATCACACTTTTATCACACATTATGATTTAATTTGTGTTTTCAAATTCTTCTTTGAGCAATTAAACATTCAGTACCACCAGTATACTCTATTATGTTTTGTGGTCTGATGGTCTTCAGTTCTTTCGCTCAAATTAAAATGCTTTTATTGACTATCAAGCAAAAGTAATAGCATATAATTGTATTCTAGCAGAGTGTTTTTGGTTTTTGCAGTCTCCAAACAAGCCCACGATTCCTCAGGAGAAGATCCGGCCCCTGACCAGCCTGGACCACCCCCAGAGTCCCTTTTATGACCCCGAGGGAGGGGCCATCACTCCAGTGGCCAGAGTGGTTGTGGAGCGCATCGCCAGGAAGGTACAATCACAGCTTCATTTCTCTTGTCAAGTGCTATAAATGCAAAAAAAAAATTATTTTAATGAGAAAAAGTCAGACAGCTGTCTACCAATAAATCCACTAATTTGTAGTGTCCAGTGATTTGCTTATGATTTGTCTCTTTTTGACTGGATCGCATGCCCAAAAGTAGAGATGCACCAGTTTTGAGTTCCAATTCCGATACCGATACTATAGCATTAAGTATCTGCCAGAACCCAATATTGACCAATACAGCATTTATTTTCGCTAAAGTAAAATAAAATAAGACAAAACAGATCCAGTTTTGTAGCTGTTGTTTATCCCTTGAGTAACCATATAAGAGTTTTTAAGAGACTTTCTGGGATGACTACCACCAGTAAACAGTCTGATCAGCTGAACACATATCTGATCCGTTTGCCCTGTCGAAATGAGCTATCCATAGCCAAAATTGACAGTGTCGTCTATCGTTTCACACTACCCTGTTTTACAACATATTTCTTTGGATTAGAGACAGCAGGTTTGATGCTGTTTGCACACAATGATCAAACTTTAAACTTTAGTTATTTCAATTTCAATTCATTTATATGAAAATGCTTTGGTAGTTCATTTGGACAATCAAATTCTTCTCAAAGGGGCACATATCGACAGGAATTTAGCTATCAAATAATGCTCTCACTTTAGATGACTTTGGGTAGAGGAGCTCATTTCGACAGGCCTATATCTTCTATCAAATAAGGCTCCCACAATATCTTTATGTTAAATAAATATCATAGGCTACAGTGTGAATATCTTATTATAATGTTGACTTGTATGTGAAGCACTTTGGTCAGCTGAAGTTGTTTTAAATGTTCTATAGAAATAAACTTGAATTGAATTGAAATGAATTAATATAGTGATATTTTATTTATACAATGCCTTTCTAAACAAACAACGTTACAACGTTTTCTACACATAGAAACAAAATACAATATGATGTAAATGAAAATGATAGCGATAAAATCAAATATTAAATCCAATCTGTTCAATCAACTGATGTAAGTAATCTGCCTCTGGGGGTTGTTCGCAAAGGTAGCTCAAATCGACGGGTAGCTCAAATTGGCAGGACACCAGCAGTTTTTTTCAGTTTTTGCACTGATATCTGATACCTGTATTGAATTGGTGCATTTCTACCTCAAAAGTACACAGGCTTTTAGAACTTCTTGCAAACTGTAGATTCATTACATATAAACTGCTTGATATGTTTTTTTCCTTTCAGGGAGAGCAATGTAACGTGGTCCCAGACACTATTGACGATATCGTGGCTGATATCGGACAAGAGGAGAAAGAAGAAGGTACCATCCCTTTCCCCTCACATCTACCACGCTCATAGCCTCCTGCTCTCACCCATGGACCCACACAGTGCATCCTGATTACACTTATATAAGGTCAACATAGCACACGGGGTCATTGCAGCGTATTGCATTGGTCTGTTTGAGTCAGAGCTTACATCTGTCAGTGAGTTCACAGCAGGGGTCTGGAGTGGTACTGCGCTCAAGAACACACACAGAAGAGAAGGCGTACGGGGCTCGTTATGGACTGCACTGAATATAGGCCGAGCACAGGGACACGGCGCAAATAGACTCTCTCGCTACACAACATAAAAGATCTATGGACCGTCATTACATCATGGACAACATCATGGAAAATACTATAATGGTACAAATTGTTCTGCTTCATTCTGTGTTGACCCGTATATTATTATTAGGTTACAGTGAGAATTATGAGCGTCTGATTCTTGCTATAGAAAGATGTGAAGATAATATATGAAGTAACTCAAAGTGTATATTGGAACATATGTATCAGCCCTACAATTATTTTCTCTAGTCACCTTACCTGTGACCCCCAACATTAACAGCAAACAAGAAGTGTGTAAAATCTCTCGGACAAGAATACAGTTACAAACAAACTACAGTTATAAACAAACTCTGAATGGGTAGCACTTTCACCTCACAAGAAAAGGGTCCCATATTCATTCCTTGGCAAGTTGTTTGTGTGGTTTTGCCCATCAACTCAAATCCGAGACTGGCGCTGCACAGTGGCTGAAACCTGATCCTGCTGGTTTCCCTGATGCTGTGGTTGGAATGGTTAAAATACAGACAAATTAGGGCAAATTTATGTGTAAGGACAGTACAACTTTTCAAATATAAGAAGAAAAAAGGTATCAAACAAGGAAAAACAGATTGGATTCTACACACATACTTTGCACTCTATACAGGGATGCGCCATTCCAGCTTTTTCTATTCCTATACAGTGGTCCCTCGTTTATTGCAGGGGTTATGTTCTAAAAATAACCCACGATAGGTGAAACCCGCGAAGTAGTCAACTTTATATTTTATAATTATTATATATGTTTTAAGGCTGTAAAAACCCCTCACCACACACTTTATACACTTTTCTCAGACAGGACAGTTACCCCTTTTTTGCATCCTTCTTAAAACTTATTGCTGCTGTCGTCTTTATGTTATTTTCCTCCATCTTTATGTAACAAACCGAAGATTAATTTATTCCGTAATGGAGCCCTACAGCGCAGAGTCCTGCACAGGTCCATTTTTGGAGACCCGCACTCACACAGTACAGCACCGCACAACACCTGCCCGTTAACCTGAGATTATATCAAACTTTTGCGCTACATACACCACGGACTGAACCAAGACTAAACCAGGACTAACCCAGGACTAACCTAGGACTGATTCCATGACTGAAGAGGAGAACTAAACCAGGACTGAACTGCGACTAAAACAGGAACAGGAGTAAACCAGGAGTAAACCAAGACTAAACCAGGAATGAACCAGGACTCACTCGGGACAGGCTCGAAGGTGACCGCAGGAGAAAGGACCAACAGAGAGCTTCGCACCTCACAGTAAACGCGGCAATTGCCCAATCGCATTGCATTTCAGAATCACATTGCTAGCGATTGAACATTTTTGTAAATTTGGTATGCTGAATGCATTCTGTACTGTACACTAGACATGGCACGGAGGAGACTGATTGACAATGGTCTACAATCTCTTAGCCAATCAGGACGCAGGGGTAGGAACATAATATGTGCTCATACGTGCTCATACATTTAAAAAAAAAAAGCATGCAAAATTGCACTAAAAAAATCTGTGAACCGCGATATAGCGAGGGACGACTGTACTGCTGTCAATACTTTGGCTTTAAGTATCTGCTGATGTCCCATATCATCTGATACTAGGACAGAGACTGAAAATATTGTATTATATATTACATTTCCTTTGAATGCGATGGTGATATTGTATAGTTACATATCACCTAAATGTGTCTTATACCTGTTTTTTAGAATTTAAAGCAACTACAGAACAGCTTTAATCTCTCTCTACACATATAAATTGTTCCTTACCTTCCACGGTGGTTGGTCTCTCTCACTCTCCTCTAGCTCAGGTCCTCTACCAAAGGCCTGGGAGCTTGAGAGTTCTGCACAGTATCTTTGCTGTTCCTAGTACTGCACTTTTCTGAACTGAGATGTCTGATGTTTTTGTGTTTCATGTGTTTTTATGTGTTTTTTGTTTCTGGAACGAGGCGGAAATGGGCGAGATGTGAAGCACTCATCCTCATCCTTGTGTTAACCAGACCAGAGTTCATTCCCGGCCATGGCTTGAATTGCTTGTATGACTCAATCACAGAATTCAGTAGTCCAGTCTTTAGCCCTGTGCCCTGCCGTAGTTTGTGACAGCTCACGTTAAAGAGGAACTGCCTGTAATTGAAGCTTGCTGCTTTTTTTGCCCATTCAGCGGAAATCCTAACAAGATCTCAGTCTCCAAATAGATGCTTTCCTCTTTCCTCCCTCCCTCCCTCCCTCTCTTCTACCTGTCTACCCTTTTCAACAAGCTTTCGACTGCTCCCTGTGGTCTACGCTGTCTTCACTCAACAAATGTGCCCCTCTATGCTTTTTGTCAGTGGTTCTGGCTTGTCGTCCAATGTTATGCTACTCAATAGGAGATAAGTCTATTCTTCTCTCAGCTGCTGTCATCCCCCGAGACTGCTATTAATTGAAGGGACTACACTTCTGGTGCGGCTGCTTCCGATAATTGGGCAAGACATTCACAAATCATCCCCCTCTCCCAGTCACCATCTCTGTCCTTGTAGTCAGCGCGCAGCCTCGTGGGTGCTACCTCCCGCATTCATCACACTGTCCATGCTGCTTGTGTTATAAAAGCCCATAGTGGAAGTAAAGTTTGTTTTGTTCAAGTTTGTGGATACTTTACACTCCCTATAAACTTAACATCAAAGTCCAGTTTTGCCAGTGAAACTCCTCCAAATGTAATTGTACAGTTATTATAGGTAACTGTGAACTTTAAATGGACAAAGGAGATGTTTCCTGTTCCTTTTACTAGATTTTATTTTAAAGAGATTTGGCCAAGTAGCACTTTATGTGTTAATAAAAAGCTGCCATATGTCTACAGTTCTAGTCCATACTTTTATTACTAAGAAAGAAAATTGCTTTGGTCACTAGATTCTGTATCTCTGTTGTCATAAAGTGATCAAACTGGGCCAATATAAAGTGTGGTAGTCCCATTTTCAAGCATTTTTTTCATTGTAAATCAAATAACCATCACTAAGATACCACAGGTTTACTCATGTATTGTTTTTACCAAGAAACATGCAGTGTATTACTATTACTATAGCATCTGTCTGCTTCTTGTATGTGCATATGTAACACTGACTACATATAGGGCTTCTATTTCTGTAAATTACTTGGGTTAAGTGTAAGAATGATGGGTCCATACTCTGTCTGTCATAATTCTAATGCTAAGTGGCGTGTGTTCTTCCATAGTTATTTCTGTATAACCTCTGCGCAGGTAGTTGGGTAACAGTTACTCTTTGTTCTTTATCACGACACGGTGGGCATCTTTGTAGTAACAGACAAACTACAGAGTTCATATTGTGCATTAGAAAAGTGTAACACTTAATGTTGTTTTTCTAAGCTTTCCCAGTCTATGTGTTCCCAAGTGCTGATCCTAATTTGTCCTCAGTGCGCAATCAAATAGTGCAATCATCATAAAAATTACAACAAAGTAAACACCTGCTTTTTGTTTTTTACATAAGTGAAAAGTTAAATTGTGAACTTTATTACAAGTTCATTTCGGTTTGTGGAACCTGTGAAAGATTTAAGAATATTCATATTGTCATTGACATATATTAGGTATTGGCCACAACAGCAAGATTGATATATAATATAACATGTATACTGGCTGAAATATTAGACATATAACATTGATATATTATGTATGGAGTAGGAAAACTTTCAGAAATATTTGTGTGCAAGGAATAGAAGTCTGTGCATATTTGGGTATAATTGAGCATAAAATAAATATTTGCAAACTCTCAAATAAGTCCAGTCGTATATAAAATGCATTGTGTGTATTTTATCCATCAGAATATGAATTGAAAAGTTACGACATCAAGAATTACATCAAATGAAAATCCAGTTTTAGATCTGTTTTAGGCCTAGTTCAGTCCTGGTTTAGTTCTGTTTTAGTCCTGGTTCAATCCTGGTTTAGTCCTCCTGGTTTAGTCCTGGGATCAGTCCTGGTTTATTATTGGTTCAGTCCTGGTTCAGTAAATATGTGGCGCAAAAGTCATCATCATGATTGATGTTTCTCCTGTACCATAATTACGTCATGCCTGTAAAGTCATGATGTATTTTTGACTGTTCTGAGGAAAGCGTAATCGTAAATGTTCATTTTGTGATTGTAATTCTTGATGGTGTAACTTTTCAATTCTTGTTCTGATGGATAAAATACACATAATACATTTTATGTACAACTGAGAGTTTATGAATATTTATTTTATGCTCAACTACAGCCAAATATGCACAGATTTCTATCCTATGCACATGAGTATTTCTGAAAGCTTTCTTACTCCATAATCATGACAATAGCTGGGTTGGTAGGGCGTGTCCTCTGATCCAAAGGTTGGCAGTTTAAATTCTGCTCTCAACATACACATCATTGGTAGAGCAGTCAGATCCACTGACCCACAGATTGGCAGTGAGATTTCAGCTCCCACAGATTAATGACTTTCCATGGACAGGACACTTAGCCCACCTTGGTGTGGGTTGAGTGCGGGTGTGAATGGGTGAATGGTTCCTCGATGTAAAGCACTTTGAGTGCCTTGAAAGTGGAAAAGTTGTGTATAAAAAAAATGAAAAAAGTCATTTTATATGTTGCCATGTAAAGCTAATCACATTGTCGACCTTTTTGTCCTGTCCAGATGATACCCCAGAGACTTGCATCTACTCGGGCTGGTCCCCCTGGTCGGCCTGCAGCAGCTCCACGTGTGAGAAAGGTCGTAGGATGAGGCAGAGGATGCTCAAGGCTCAGCTGGACCTCAGTGTGGCCTGTCCCCACACTCAGGACTTTCAGCCCTGCATGGCCCCGGGCTGCAACATGGAGGGTAAGGACCCACACCCTCCAAACCAAATGAAACTCAATGCTGCCATCTGTTTACTCCCAATTTACCATTATTTAAGTCAGTAGAACACGTACTGCAAACAGCCACACTTTTCAGACTGTGTTAGTGGTCTGTTTTTATTTTATTTTTTTATTTTTTCTAATAGTAGTCTCACTTCAAAAAGCCATTACTTTTACCTGACCATACGCTTTCGCAAAACTTTGCAAAGACAAGTGAGAGAGAAGAAAGAGAGAGAAAGAAGTTATATATTTTGTTCTGAACTGTGTTTGAGAATTTTGGAGAGGAGATATCTTCTGCATTTGAGAGACACGTGCTACAAATTAGCGGCTGTGGTTGGACCGAGGTTTTTCACACTCTATTGTCTGATTCCTTTCCCTTCTGGATTCAGACAGAATGTAGAAGGGACTGGCTGGTCAGGCTTTCTTAATGATGTACAATATATTAATACTAACAATATCTCCATATATGGTTTTCAAGTTTTCTTTGCTTTTTATTTTTTCCTTTACTCCATGAAAGTTATTATTTACAATTGCAAGCGAATATTAAATTTGAGGTAATTTGCTCTTTGAAGTTTGCTGTATTTACAAGAAGTTTTTCACTACCTTGTGCTTTGTTATTTTAAGCTTTTTTATGTGACTTGGGGGAAATCAAAGTGCTTATTGTGAGAGAAATAAACAGACTTTTAATAATGGCTCCGAACACAACCCACACAATTACCCAATGCTTTTCTGTACCTTATTTAGCCCCGTTCATTAATAATAAAAATTTAATTGCTGTGAATTTAAGACGGGCTTTCTCAGCTCTTTACCTTCAGTAAATAATCTTTAGAGGTATGACAAAGCACATAAAACAGTGCAACTCCAGGAACAGTCTTTATAACTACACTGAAGCTAAGTGCTTTTTAATTTGCTCTAAGCATGGACCAAAAGGGAAGCTGTATCTCATGCATTATAAGTTAAGAGCCAGTGTTGTGCCAGCCTATATCAAAATGGCGAAATGCACAGACTAATGTAACATAAAGAAATTGAATCATTTTAAATTCTATAAATGTTTATGTTCAGTTTGTGCAGTGAAAACAGAAGCAGTAGTGACCTGTCAGCATTATTGGACACAAATGAACCCTGGATACAATCTAATGCATATTAGTAGCAATAACTTAAGACTCTGACAAACTTTATTGATCCACAGGGGAAATTATTTGGACACAGTAGCTCACACATTACAATAAATTATAATAACAAAGAACAACAATAAAAATGGTAACATTAAATTCAATAAGTAGCAAAAAATAAAGATGTATCCATAAAAGTCTATGTGTAATTTAAAAACAACAGCTTATTCTTCATGAAGTTAGCTGCTTGACTTGCGCTGGTCTGCAGTTCTGTTTTAATGCTGTTGTAACTCAGATAAATTGGGTGAAATTGGAACATTTTAAAAGCAGAAATCACTCTGTCTCGGGCCACAATCAATACCAAACAAACCTTCGGATTTAAGCCATAAAAGGACTTAAGATGAATTGATTTTAATATTTCTAAATGCAATTAAAATAAGTGTGTATCTCTCCAGAGGTCATTGCTGGCTTTAATGCAAAAATGCAGTAAATTGTTTGCCAATATTTAATCTCAAATCATTCATTGTCTTTTATATATGAAAGCAGGTTGGCATTAGCTCAACACTTTATGTTTTGTTTTTTTTTACCTGCAAAACAAAAATACCCTTTTCACATTCATAGTAAAGCTGATCATTAGGCCTGTCACAATAATAACTACATATCAACTTATTGTTCAATATATGAAAAATTTGAACAATATAAGATTTGAGCTGTAGAGAGTAGAATACATTTATTCTATGGCTAATAAATGGTTGCAGGTCCACTGTGTAACTTTTTCGTTTGAGGTCCATCACCTGTTTGTTTCTGTGGATGCTTTGCCTGGAATGTTTCATAGTATGACATTAAGTAGCTCTGCTTTACATTTATGAAATCTTAGGTGGTCTTATAGCTCAAAAATACCTTGCCTGGAAATCCAGAAGGATCTCTCTCTATATTTGTTATACAGATCCATATCAGCCGCTGGTACGGCAATGAGTCTGAATTTTTCCAGGCAAAAAAATATCTAGAAAAACAGACATTCTGACGTTAGCGGGGGTGCCTCTCCACAGATTTGATCTGTAACTTGGTTTGATTTGGTCTCCATGATGATGGAAAAGTTCATACCACACTGTGAAACAATTCAGACAAAGCAATAATATCTCCATGGTGAAAAGCATTTGATGGACCCTCCACCAGAAAAGTGACACAGTGCACCTTCAATGATACTGTCTATTTAAAAATAGTTTTTCTGTTATTGCTTTGTCTGGAATGTTTCACAGTATGGTATTAAACCTTTCTAACACCATGGAAACAAGATACAGGTCAGGTGGAAAGAAGAGGCGTGGAAAGGCAATCCTCCTTTTGAGCTACAAAACCACCTGTAATTTAATAAATATAAAGCAGAGCAGTTTAATGTCATACTGTGGAACGTTCCAGACAAAGCAATGACATATGGTAAATGGTCACATTTTTCTATAGCACTTTTCCACATTCAAGACACTCAAAGCACTTTACAACAAGGAACCACACACCCATTCACACACCAGTGTACGCAGACACCGTGGGCAAGGTGGGTTAAGTGTCTTGCCCAAGGACACAATGACAGCATTCATCTGTGGGAGCTGGAATCACACCAGCCAACCTGTGGCTCAGTGGATGTGACCGCTCAACCTGTGATGTTTCTTATGTTGAGAGCTGGAATCAAACCGCCAACCTTCAGATCAGTGAGTGAATGCTCTACCAACTGAGCTACTGCCGACATATCCATCGAGCTAAGCAGGAGGTATTTTCACATTTTATACAGAAAAAGTTTTGTACCATTGGTAGATCATTTTCCTTATCAAGTGAAATTTACTCCAGTCATGGTAAAAAAAAAAAAGTCTTCATTCAAGTAACCTTAACTTGGCTAGATTTTAGTTTTTGCTGCGTAGCAATATATTGTGCTTCAACATTTGTTATCGTGACAGGCCTACTCATCATTTGTTTCCACTTTTGTGTGGCTCTTATTAGCATAGAGAAAGCACATTTGGTATTCAGATTTGATATTCCGTGTATATTACGGGGCTACAATGGGAGCGTCTCATTTCACCATACAGTAAGATTGCCTTTCTTTGTAATCCTTTAACAGTTTGTGGCGTTCATTTCCTGGGCCATGGGAGTGATCATTGAAGGTGCAAAATAATAAGCAGATTAGCAGCAGGTATTAATGTAATCCTAACAAAAGGGCACACTGAACGGAGATGCTAGATTCAGGCTTCAGACGATTAAAACACAAAGCTGGTAGCCTATTAAAGCTACAGAGCCATTGTAAGTTTTAGAATGAGAACACTGATTAAACATATTTTTAGAGACAATTGGGGTGCGCATAGGGATGTGCAGCTGTGTGAAAGAACACAATGGAGAAGCTATATTTGTATCGCCAGGAAATGTTTTGAGAAATTTAACTTCAACAATAAATTTAACTGAAGTGAAGGATTGGAGAACAGTTATGTGAGTGACATTAGCACGCCAAATCTGAGAAACAAAGTTAAAGAGTCCATAATATGCCATTTTCTTATCAAAAACATACCTGGAGCTGTGTTTTGTTTCATTCACATGTTTAACACACAAACTCTGCATATTTAGGCTGAAATAGGCTGAAATAGTGCTCCTCTGTGTTTTTAAACACCATACACCTTCAACTAGAAACATTTGGATAATTTCAGAGCTTTTAGCCATATTATTTTGTAACCTGCTCAAAAACATATCTGGAGTTGTTTTTTGTTTCATTCACACATGTTTGACTAACCCTTTATTTGTAGTCTGTCTGCATCTCCAAAGCTCAAAATGCTCTGCTCCACCTTTTACTTTTAGTTCAGTAGAGATTGGCAATACCAGAGCTGAAAACATCCAAATTATTCTAGTGAAGGTGTGTGGAGCGTGTAAAACGTGTGTTTTATGTTTGAGAGAAGAACTGTGAGTGAACTGTGAATGAAACAAATAAAACACAGTTATGTGATGAGGAAACAACATTATAACATACATCAGAAAATGGTGTAATATGGGCCCTCTGATGTAAAACACAGTGAAACATTTAACTGAAAATGTATGCCACAGTCAATAGACAGACCCACATTTAGCTGTTAGCAAGTCAAAACACACTGATGCTGAACAGTTCAGACACATGGGTTATTATTCAATCAAACAGAGATTACTGTGGCGTTGTTGTCTTGTCAGAACTCCTTCACTCATATTTTCACATTCAAAGCTTGGAAGTGCCATTAGAGACCAAGTTATTGCTGCTGTCAGTAAAATGCCAAACATGCTCGCTGTATTTTCTTCCTGTCCTCGTCTATTGAAAAACAAGACAAACCAACCAATCGTGAAAGCAAAATCATTGTTACATGTAAGATCTTGAATACTGAGACATTTTTTCTGACATAAATTTCATAAGCAAAAGCCAGGGAAGACTGCAGTGCCATCATGCTCACGAGGAAACCCTCTGATTGGAGAGTCTAATTACTTCAGTGGAGCATAAAGCTGATACTGGGTTTAGCTGTTAGTGCTGAGCCGCCTCCTTCATGCACAAAGATTAAAGCAGGATTTCTCGGTCTTTGTCTTGGAGTAAAATACAGCACACTTTCATTTTGTCACAGATTGCACAACAGCAGAGGGAGTGTTCAGAGCGTAATGAGCATGCTCTGACAACAGGATAAGGTTTTAACACAGGGGACGGTCGCTTCCCCTGTTCAAGATAATCCTGATTTCAAACAAGACAGATGTTGCTGGAACAAATTTGATGAAATGTTTTAGTTTTGTTTTCCAAAATTGTTTTCTCAGTGTCCCACAAATCCTTTTCCTTCAACATGAGTTTTGTTTTGAAAACGATCATAAGGAGTCAATGACTTTCAGCTAGCGTTCCTCAAACTCATAGGTTATTTCTCACACTGTCAAGCAGGGGCGGCGCCAGGGGGGACTTGTGGGAGTGTTCTGTCGACATGGGCTACCCCGTCAAAATGAGTTACCCACAGCCTAAATCGACAGTGACATTTATCGATTCACACTACCCCGTTGAAATAAGCTACTTTACATTTTTCCTTGTACACTTGTATAGATCCAATAAAGCAAACCTACCCAGTTTTACAACATATTTCTTTATTGATTAGAGGCAGCGGGTTTGATGCTGTTTGCACACGGTGATTACAATTTAAACCTTAGTTATGTGCAATTTCAACTCATTTATATGAATATGTGTAGGTAGTTTATTTCGATTAGTTGTATTATGGTCAAATAGGGCTCTGAATAAAGGGAGCACATATCGACAGGCCAATTTAACTATCAAATAATGCTTCTACTATAGAATCACCTTTACTCACTCATTTAGATGAATTTGGATAGAGGTAGCTCATTTCAACAGACCTATATCTTCTATCAAATAAGGCTGCCACTAAATAAGAGAAAGACATTACTAGAAACACTAAAATCTTTATGTTAAATAAATATCATAGGCTACAGTGTGATTTTTTTATTATAATATAGTGCTATTTTATTTATACAACACCTTTCTAAACATAGTTACAACATTTTCTACACATGGAAACAAAATAAAATACAATGTAATGAAAATTATAACGATAAAAGCAAGTATTAAATCCAAACTATTCAATTATTTAATGTAAGTATTCTGCCACAAATCTAACACACACATGTCGTCGCTTACAGGCTTAACTGGTCAAAACATACAATAAAACCAATACACTTTTAAAATGTTACTCTTTACTCCACTTCTGCCTCAGGAGCTCAACTACGACATTTAACCTCTAACAGCACTTGGGGGTTGCGACGGGTAGCTCAAATCGATAGGACACCAGTTAGGGTAGGTTGCTTTAGGTAAATTTGTTTAGCAGATTTGAGAGGCAGGTCCCACATTTCACATTTCATTCATCCACATTATATACAATAAACACATATAAAACACAATTACAAAATATGAAGTGTTACAGAGCTCCAGTGTAGAATGGTTTGTTCCATAAACAATTAGTTAAATTCATCCATCACGCTTAACTAAAATCACAATAAATATTAAGTATATAAAGACACACTATTTTTCCAAGACAAACGTACTAAAATTGATAGATAAATAGGTCTCCCCTGGAATGGCCACAGTACCCCCATAGCTCCCCCAAAAATGTTGGTCCCATTTTCTTTCAATCAGGACATTCGGTCTCAATTAAAAATGTTCAAATGGCAACCACAAAATGTTCAAAATGAGACTACAATAAAACAATAAATATAAATGACTACAAGGGTTAACTGCATCTAAACTTGTCTAAAACAGCAAATCAAACATGGTGGGGTCGGGATAGGGTGAGATCGGGTCCTCCATTGGTAAAAGGCTTTGTATTTACAAGTGTACAACCCGACTGGAGACCTTAGCACCCCAATTGATCCTCTAAGCAAAACTGTCTGGCGCCGCCCCTGCTGTTAAGTAATCAATGTATATGTGAATTTGCCCATCTAAATTACCCTTTGTGATTAAGTATGCAAGTGAATGGTCGTCTTTCTTTGTAAGTGCAGCAATTCACCACTGTCCAGAGGGTGATGAGACTACTAATGAGAACGAATGGTAGAAGATTAATGACAGATATTAAGTTATCAATACAGTGTCAATAATGTATGTTTAGTTGCATGGTTTAGTTCCAGCTCATTACAGGGCTGCAGACAGGCGACCAAGCACACGCATTTTAAAATTTAGATTCAGTACTATTGAAATCTTGCTTTTTCACCAACGACTGAATAGATTGTGAAATTTGCATATACCTCCTACTTAAAGGTGCATCGTGTGACCTTTCTGATGCTTTTCTCCATAGAGATGTTATCGCTTTGTCTGGAAGGTTTCACAGTATGAAATTAAACCTTTTTATCTTCATGGAGACCAAACCAGACCAAGTTACAAGTCAGATCTGTGGAGAGGCACCTCAGATTGCCTGTTTTTCTAGGTATTTTTGAGCTGTAAAACCACCTGTAATTGAACAAAAGTAAGGTAAAGCTGTTTAATGTCACACTGTGGAACATTCCAAGCAGAGCAATGACATATCCATTGAAACAAGCAGGTGATGGATCCCAAATGAGAAGTGCATTTAAAATGTTTTTTGTTTTTTTTTTAATTAAAGACAACAGAATATAACATAACAAAATACAATAATCAACATAAAAACAAAGCACAAAAACATAAAGCAACACCCATAACAAATACAAAACAACAAAAATGTCCGCCCATTTCCCCTCGACCACACACACCTTGATACAAATTTAGTTAAATAAAACAAAAATAATGTGGTACTGCAACATAAACACACACCGCTAGGCCCCCTTACATTGATATATTTTTTCCAATTTATAATTGAAATTCCTTTTTTTTATTCCCCATTTTTAAATAAACATTTTTAGTCCCTATATTAAAAAAAGTGCACATTTGCATCACTTTGTTTGACTGCATTGTGAGGTCTGCCACGATGAATTGTATTACTGTATACTGTATTGCTGTTATTTATTTATTGCTGCTAATGTTTGGTTTGGTTTTGTACATTTAGAATAATTTTTGTGGGATAAATCTGTTTTATGGTTTGGTTTCAATATTATTGTTCACCGTCATAGATTTTCTTCAGCAATATATCAGACTTCAAAATTTGTTATCGTGACAGGCCTACGCATTGTCCAGGAATCCTGCCTCTGAAAACATGATGTAATAGCTGGGCTCCGTGCAAGCATTACAACAATTTTGGTGAAGATGTCAATGCAGAATAAATGTAGACATACTTCCTGACCTCTTCTTTGCTCCTGGGAGTCTAGCTCAGATCGTTCAAGGCTCTCTTTCGCCTGTGTCTATTGATTATCAGACAGATACATGGATAGCTGTGTGCTCCAGAGACTATGTTCTTTGTATCCATTTAGCCGTGTGTGGAGATTGATAATTGCGTGCTCCAGGAGGCCTATGATGATGGAGGCGATTAATAATCCAGGGGAACACACACTCCCACGAGGCCCCACTGAACCGGAGATACCTGGATCTTTTATTAATGACACACTTAGTTCTGCTTTATTAGGCCACCGTCGGAAAGCAGCGCTGCTCTGTGCGAAAGAAAGAAAGCAGGGAGTTTAAGAGTAAAGTGAGCTGAGGTTAAGCACGTAGCAGCCAGTGATCCTTAAAATGATACATGTTAGTTAACCGCTAGCTTTTTAAACTAGACTTATCAAAATATACTCCAAGGTCACAGCACCACACAAACATAGCACTTGAACTACAACATGTAAAAGTTCCATACAGGCTGAGGAGGTTAAAAGATGCACTAGTTAGTTTATTTGACATTTGTAGTTTAAAAAACATATTGGAAAAACATGTGGGAAAAGCTCAAAGTGCAAAAAAAGACATTTAAAACAACCACATAAACACACAACAGAAAATCATTACAGATGACATATGACACTGTGACATAAACAAGACACAGTGATACAGGAGCCAAAATACGAAGGTGCTACATCAAAGTTCAAAGTGTGCTGTTCAAGCTTATAACAGCTTGTGGAAAGAATGTGTAACTTTTCTAGCAGGTCTCTATAGAACCAAGCCAAGGGCGTAGGTCTGGTCTCAGCTTTTGGTGGGGACATAATCAGCTTCAGTTTTTCAAAGTTTGCCACGCAGCGTCTTCACTCACCCCGCTCAAGCCGCCATTTTTGGGTGCTGACCCTGTCCTGCAGTTTAGGCTCCTGGCTCCACTAATGACATCACTCTGTTGCAGCCAATGAAACAGCAGCAGGGGTAACTCTGTTGTCACATCACTGAATACATCTCAGAATGTCTAATAAACAAAATGTGAACTAAAACGTGTTAAAGTAATACTACTTAGTTTGGAAAAATATTGGATTAAATTTATATTTTTGTTTATTAATATAAAATGGCAAATATTGGTAGGGACTATTTTGTCTTCCCCCAATATTGGTTGTGACATGTCCCCACCATCCCTGTGCAAACCTACGCTCTTGAACCAAGCAGATGGCACCACCATGCCAGTCACAGGTCAGATCTGTGGAGAGATAACTCTACTCACAGTAAGAATGCATCTTTTTTTCAGTTTTGACTTAGAATTAGTGTTTCTTTTTGTCAGGCAGCAGAGTGTGTTTACCTGTTTTGCATGTTTCAGCTACTTCCTGCTGAAATGTCTAAATTAAATAAACAAACACCGTCTGACAAAAATAATCGCAAAGTACAAATGCATGTTTTTCTAGATATTTTTTGAGCAATAAAAAACTGTAATTGAACAAATGCAAGATAGACACAATTTCACTACTGTGTTACATTCAAGGTAAACAATCACAATCACAATCAATCTCCGTGGAGGTGGCACAACCTAAACCAGAAAAGTGACATAAATCCCTAAATCAGAAAGGTTACAGAAAAGTTACATTATAAGTTTGAGGGTATTCTTATTTTATAGTAATACACAAAAAAAAAACAGAATTCCTCCAGGTAGATACTATAGATTTTAGTGGTATGCACATTGTATTTCAGTAATGGTTTACATTGATGGTTGGTGATATTTTGGTCATGCCCAGCTTTTGACCTTATGTGCTCATACACAATTTATGCCTTTATACCCTTTATACCTTTATATACCCTTTATGCCTTTAGGAAGAATAAACCTTATCGAAATCAAACACGCCAGGCCCAATCAACAAGACCTTGAGTTCATTCCAGCTGATATTTCCAGCCAAACACGAGGTCCCGGTGGGGTCTGCACTGGGAAAGGCCAGTCCCTCCAGGTTTTGGTCTTATTAAAGGAGGCTTGACAAGACCGTTTGAAAATGTCACTCTCAGATCACTTAAGAGACTGAAACCAGGCACCATCTGCAGCTTCTAACCCAAAGTCAAAGTTTCGAGTTGAGGTCAAGTTCTGTAATGAAACACTATTACCAAAAAATGTGTATCAGTCCAAAAACACACACAGTTCACCCAAGAAATGTGAAAAAAAGCGACTACCAAGGCTCTGTGTGTGCCCAGTCCTGCACTTCTACTCAAAGACTGATGTATAGCAACCTAAAGACAAGATTTAATGCAGATTTGATGTTTCATCTGAACCACATATATGAAAATGTTCTCCCCCTTTGTATCAATTCAGTCAATGTCTAACTTGTGTCCAAATAAATTCTAGCTCCTCAGACCAGTACCTACAGACTGACAATAGCTATTAGATGACAAAATATTTTGATAATTTTTCAGACTAGATGACTACCTTGTTGTTTGCTCCACACATAAATGGTGGAGAAGCACAGGAATAAAATCCACAACAGTGAGCTGTTCCGTCCCCTTGCCGCCATGTATTATCCATGAGTTTCAGAATGATGAAAAATGATGATTGTTGCCAGAGTGATTAACTATTTAAAACTAAATATTAGTTGTTTTGAATGGGAAAAGTTCTGAAAATGTTGCATATAACAGATTTGGACTCCTTTAAAACTCAGCATTTCGTCCAGAGGTAGGACTTAATGTTCTACTGCAACAATGCTAATTCAATTTTAAAGTGCGCTTTTCTATTCATCAAGTCTAAAAAACAGACTTTGCAAGAAAAAGCTAATTTAGACCTAAAATTACAACAAAAACACATCACGTTTTTCTTTCACTTTTCGTTAATGCATCAAAGGAGCCATTTTCCTCCAAACACAATCATGCCAAACAACAGCCACTTTGTATTAGTGGATAGGCTTGTAAATGTAGATTTAGATGTAGATCAGGTTAAAGTCAGGGTTAGGATCAGGGTTAGATTTAAGAATGCCACTGAATCTTAATAGTTGCTGTAAATACATCTGCTGATTATGAAGTCAAGCTCACTCTCCATAGAAAATACAGCACTCATCAGTTAGTAAGGTATGACTGACATGGTTCACTAAGCCCCGCCTCCAGACGAAATGCGGAGACTTTAGGGAGTCCCTTAAAAGGAAGTTGAAGCACAAGAATAAAGCAAGTTTACCTGATGAAAACTTTCAGAAATAATGGTCAGCTATAGAAGCAAGCCTATTTATAGCATGTGCAGATGGTAGCACCTGCAAGCAGAACCTGCACACATGGGTCATTTATAACAGTCACCTGTAAGTACACTGTAGGTCTCATTTACTCCAAAGTGCTGAATAATGTTCCATAACACTCTGTACATTCCTGTGTCTGTCAGAGCCGTCGACGTGCATGATGTCGGAGTGGATCAGCTGGTCTCCCTGCAGTGTGTCCTGTGGGATGGGCATGAGGTCCAGGGAGAGATACGTCAAACAGTACCCTGAGGACGGCTCTCTGTGCCAGCTCCACACCGAGGAGACCGAGAAGTGTGTGGTCAACGATGAGTGCTGTGAGTAACATCGTTGTCAAACAACTCAAGTCAACTAGTACAGAACCAGAAAGACCAGAGTCACATTACAAGAAGTAAGACAATAGCACATGGCTGCATTTATGACATTTGTGTAGTAAAATTTAGTGTTTATTGTGTGATTATTGTGAGAAGAAACGACACATTTTTACAGTGACTTCTTGCAAATTGTGACTTGGACTCGAGTCAGACTTGAGTCACTATTTTTAGGACTTGAGACTTGACTTGATAAAATGGACTAAGACTGGATTTGACTTGGACTTGAAGGTCAATGACTTGGGACTGTGACTTGATGCTTCTCCTAAAAAAAATATATGTCTTTAGAAAATACTTTTCTCTTTCCAGTTGATACATGTGGTGCTTAATTCTACAAGAAGAAAAACTGGACCATGTCCCTCCCACTTCTCTGTTTGTTACTTAGGATGTAACTGAAGTACTGCGAAATGGTATCCTCAAATGTACTACAGTAATATACAGTACAATAAAGTAAATAAGAGGGAACTACAAAGAACATGATCCTTCCATTTCAGACAAAATAACTGTTATTTAGCTCTTTTAAATCTGATTTCTTTCTGTTCTGACCATAATGATTCACACTTCCATCTTGTCAAGACATTTAAAAAGGAAAAATTTGCATTTCTACAACTCAAATATACCATGATTTTTTAAGTACACTTTAGTTTAAAATTCATATAAATTGTAAAAATCTAACCTGTATTTGGTACTTTGGTTTAAAGACTTGAAATAACTTGAAGCTCAAAGCAGACGACTTGGACTTGACTTGGACTTGAGGTCAAAGACTTGAGATTTACTTGAGACTTGCAAAACAATGACTTGGTCCCACCTCTGCTTCTTGGCACTATGACCAAACAGTGAAATCCTTAATTTACTGTCATTCACGCTGTTTAATAGATTACCAATTCTCCAGTATGTGGTCCGCTTGATGGAACCAAATTATGAGGTAATGTTACATAAAAAGTATTGTAAGTTTACCTTTTTCAAAGGATTAATTAAGATTGTATAATGCAAAAATGTCTCTTGTAAATTTTAGGCTGTGTTAGAATGTTGTTACCTTATGAAAAACATACCTATAGATGTGTTTTTTTAATTCACACATGCTTAAATATAAATTTTTAACTGAACAACATTGACATCCCTAGTGTAGACGCACACACAAAATAAAAAATACTCAACTGTTTTTTCCTTCACTGTTATAATGGTTAGCAGTAGTATTTTTTTTAATTTATTCTTTTTCTTGTCTCCTAGCTCCTAGTAGCTGTGTGGTAACGGAGTGGGCAGAGTGGGACCCCTGCAGTGTGACCTGTGGGCTGGGCATGAGGAGGAGAGAGCGAATGGTGAAGATGCCCCCTATTGACGGCTCCATGTGTAAGACTGAGGTGGCCGAGGTGGACAAGTGCATGATG
This sequence comes from Boleophthalmus pectinirostris, assembly GCF_026225935.1. Lineage (NCBI taxonomy): Eukaryota > Metazoa > Chordata > Actinopteri > Gobiiformes > Gobiidae > Boleophthalmus > Boleophthalmus pectinirostris. The sequence continues at coordinate 24,570,108 of NW_026571152.1, forward strand.
CCAGAGTGCCGTAAGTTTACTGTAAAAAACAAAAACAAAAAACAAAACAAAAAAACAATATTTTAAAGTGTGATAGAGTTTGGTGGGGTAGTATCTGTGGTAATCATTTGTTGTATTTTTACAGCTAAGTGGCAGTGAGTTCTAAAAACAGAATACCTCTACTTAGGTCTTTAAAGGGCCCATATTTCACAATTTTATGATCTATGTTATAATGTTTCCTCATCACAAATGTACCAGTTGTGTTTTGTTTCATTCGCACATGTTTAACGTACAAAGCCTGCATATTTAGGCTGAATTCTCTCAAACAGAAAAGAACCTTTTCCACCTTGTGATGTCATGTGGTAATATAGGAAGTGCTCCACTGTGTGTTAAATTCCATACACCTTCATAAGAATCATTTGGATAATTTCAGCCCTGGAATTTTCCTACTGAACGAACGATAAAAAGTAGCTGTTAACTTGAAAACTGCCACTACATGACAGGACAAGATGGAACAGAGTATTTTGCACTTTGGAGATGCAGACAGACTAATAATAAAGGGTTAGTCAAACATGTGTGCATGAAACAAAACACAACTCCAGGTATGTTTTTGATGAGGTAACAACATTATAACATGACACCCCTCTGCCCTCAGGACGGAGGTAAAGGGTGCTCAGGTGCCGGAGGGCCTGCTTTGGCAGAAGCCTGATGCCCTCGGCCATCATGTTTCTAAACACCAGACCCCGCTGAGTGTACTGTAATGTCTACTGGAATGTGTCTGTGTGTGTTGTGTTGCACTGTGTTGTTGCTGTATGTGCCAAATAAGCTCTGTGTGCGTGGAAGTGAATTTCCCCTTGGGGACAATAAAAGTCTAAGTCTAAAAAAGTCTTAAAGGAGTCAGTTTTGCAGAATATGGGCCCTTTAAAACTGAAAATTCTATTCAAAATGCAGAAACCATTTATGAGAAAGAAACACATTTTTCTGACAGACTAAACATTCATTTGACCAAAGAGATGTATCACCTTTTAAGTTAATTAATCTAATCATAACTCCTGTGTAATTTAGACAATTAGAAAGAAATAATAATTAAGAAGTGTTTTAAATGTTTTTAATGTTTGCTAGGTAACAGTGGAATTATCTCATACTTATATTTGTCATATTTGCTGCCAGTGTTCAAGCAGGAAATTTAATTATAAAAACGTCATACCAACATTTAAAAGAAACTAGGTAAGACTTAAAATAATGTTAACTATAGTTTAGGGAAATGAGTAGTGTAACCTGAAGACATAGAATAAAACAGACATGGGTGCTGTGTGCAGACACCATCCCGTGCATGCTGACGCCCTGGTCGGACTGGAGCGAGTGCAGTGTGACTTGTGGGCGGGGCTTAAGGACACGACAGAGGATGCTGAAGTCTGACCCCACTGAGTGCACAGAGGAGCTGGAGCAGACTGAGAAGTGCATGCTGCCAGAGTGCCGTAAGTACCTCACTACATGTTAACATTATGTATTCACCCCGTAGACTGTATGAAGAAGTGGACTAAGGGAGTGTGACGTCACCTATAGCATTCGGCTCCAGTCAAATGAAGATCACAGAGGCTAGCAGATATGCGGCAAATTTGGAGTTCTATATGATGCATTTATTTACATATAAAATAACAAAATGAAAATACCAGGGCCATATACAAACATTTTAAGACCAAAATGAGGTAGTTACAGGTTCACGAGAGAGGGGAGATTACTTTTTAATGTTAAGTTAAATGGAGCCAGAGTCGATGGAGCTGGAAGTGCCCCCATGCTCACTTCCTTTTTGGAATGCGGTGGCTAGTGGGTTAGATATATCCTGGACCTCCTGATAAATTAATGACAAGCCAGGGGGAAGAAACTGTTTCACACTGCATAATTTCAGTGGGTGTATTTTTCCAGCATAATATAGCTTTTTTGTTTTTTGTGTTTTTTGGCCCAGATTTATAATAATAAAAAAATACTATGATAATCTTTGTAAAAAAGTATCTCCAGGGGAAACTCAGACTACACTTGGTGTATTTTTTTAAATGGCATTGTACAAAGCCCTGGAGCAGGTTAAACTCTGCTAAAAGGCCATTACAGTGAATGAGGCTGAAATTCCATTGGACCCTGAAGTTGCCGAAATACAGTTATGACATCATCAGTTAATAGTCATTATCACAGCGAAATGTAAAGACCAATGACTCATGAAACTAAATTAGACCAGAGCAATTCCCAACAGAACCATCAGAACAATTCTCAAAAAGGTTCTTCTCCATTCAAACTATGTAGCTGCCACTGGTGGAACTTAACAAAGTAAAAGTAGTAAAGCACTGTACTTAAGTATAAATTTTAGGTATCTGTACTTTACTTAAGTAGATTTTAAAGTGGACACTTTTTACTTTTACTTCAGTACATCTGAGAGAAGCTATCTGTACTTTCTACTCATTATACATTATACATATTTTAACAGGACTGAACAGTTTTGTTTGTTTGTTTTTAGTTTGAGTCCTGCTGAAAAGGCTGAGGGTTTATTTTTAATACATCTGTAGTTTGAGCAAACAAAAATATACAAATAAAAACAGCTAGATTGAATTTGTTTCTGTTGAACAAAATTCAGCACAAGTCTTTATCGGAATTAATACATTTAAAGCTTTATCAGATCTCAGAATTTGCATTAAATAATTTTATGTTTTACTCTTAAAGTACATTTTTAAACAGGTGCTTTAGTACGTCTTATCTTATCTTCTTACTTATCTGTAGTTTTACCTAAAGAACAAAACTGAGCCAGCGACTCGAGCTGTCCTGTGAAGACGCGGCGCCCCCTGTGGTGTTCTGTGTCTCTGCCGCGCTACATTTACCTCTGACGTGATTTATTTTCCCACAGCTCCGTGATGCATCTCAGCAATTACTGAGCATGCCCTGCTCACCTGGCCCCAGAGCACGGCCGTGTATGGTCCATATTTCTGGGAGCCACCTGCAGGGAACAGCATGGCTCCCCCAGATTGGACAAAAGCCTTGAGCTATTGGACACTACAGATCACTGACAGATGAAGCATTTCACAATGGCTTGAAAATATATATGGCTGTTGTTTGAATGCACGGTTTAAAATGGATGGAAGAAAACACAGAAACTCTGAATCTCAAGGCATCATGATATGTATTGAATATATAATGTATTTGTCATTGATGTAGGACAGTGCATTTCTGCAATTTAACTGCAATTCAAAAGTTTTACACAACCAGTCAAAAGCCTGGACTGTCAGTCCCTCTCATTCAGTGTTTTTCAATGTTTACTACTTTCTACATTTGATATGATGAATTACGTTTTATTTTTGTTGCTGAAAAATGTGTTTCTTTTGAGACTGATAAAGTATTTATATATCTTTATCTATATACATAGTAAGATGTATGGAATTATGTAACAAAAAAAGAAACTCAGCTAAATCAGGCCATGTTAGAATGTTGTTATCTCATCAAAAAATGCCTGGAGTTGTGCTTACATCTCTAAAGCTCAAAATACTCCACCTTGTGATGTCATGAAGCAGTAGTTTTCAAGTTAAATAGTTAAATAATAATACCTCTTTAACTTTATATATTTATAACCAAATCCTCAAATTACCACCTTTTGCTTTGTCGAAAATGTGTGGTTAAATAAGTATTAAATATTACATATGCAATATGTAATATTTATGTAATGCAATAGTTAATGTTTAATATTTAATAAATAAGTTATTTAACTTTTTTCTTTACTAAATAATTCCATATATCTTGCTTCATATTTTTCATGTCTGCAAGCATCTAAAATGTAGAAAATAGTAAGAAAAAATAAACAAAACATTCAGTGAGAGTGTGAGTCCAAATATTTCACTGGTAGTGTTATTATACTATAGTGTTATAGTGTTTATAGCAGTGTTTTAGTGCATTTCTCTATATTTCTCTGGGCACATTTTATATACAGTTTTTAATTTTTAAACAACTAATTGAGCCATAATAAACAAATACTTTAAGGCCCTCAAATATTGAGCACATGCTCTAAAGAAGAACCTTTGTAGGACCATATAAGGGAAGGTTTATTGTACGAGTAAAAGCTCATTGATCACCCTTCGTTTGGAACAAAATACAGCTTTTACCAGCTCAGATTAAAAGTGTTTTGTGCTGGTTCATTGATTCCACATAAATCTACAATGTTATACTGTGATTTTTGTCTTATTTAACTTGTAAGTACTAGTAGTAAGCAGCCATATTTGTTTTGATATGGATTGACCGTACTACATGCCCCTGACTGGCTAATCCACCTGTCATTCAAATCAGAAGGAGGGGTTTTTAGTAATGTTAGAATGCTGTTACGTCGTCAAAAACATACCTGGAGTTGAATTTTGTTTGACTCAACCGTTTGAGTTATCTTTTATTATTAATCTGTTTACAATTCCAAAACTCAAAATGCTCTGTTCCACCTTGTGATGTCACAACTCCAGGTATGTTTAATATGGGCCCTTTAAGCTTAACTCATGCCTAAATGTTGGAAACGTGTGTAAACCTGCTTTTAAGTCACTCTCGCACGAGGGGGTCAGTATGGTGCATATATTTCCTGATAGACCTGGATGACTGCAAAAATGTATTAATGTACTGAAGTAGTTTGCTGTCTGTGTTCTCTCCAGCGATTGACTGCATGGTGTCAGAGTGGTCCGAGTGGTCTGAGTGCAACAAATCGTGCGGTAAAGGCCACACCATCCGCACGCGCATGATCAAACTGGAGCCTCAGTTTGGGGGCAGCCCCTGTCCTGAGACCATCCAGAGAAAGAAGTGCAAGATCCGCAAGTGTCGTCAGAAGGCCAAAGAGGAGAGGGGCGGAGCCGGCAACAGGAGGAGGCGGGGCAAGCAGGGCCAGGATGCATCTGTGGAGGATCAGCAAGGTTAGTCAAACAATGTGTCTACAGGAAATGCATTTACAGGAAATGCAAGAAGTGCTCCACTGTGGTTTTAAATTCCACACACATTCACTAGAAACATTTGGATAATTTCAGCCCTGGAATTCCTAATACATAAAGGTAAATGATAGTTGTTAACTTGGAAACTACCGCTTCATGACATCATGAGGTGGAACAGAGCATTTTTAGCTTTGGAAGTGTAGACAGGCTAATAATAAAGGGTTACTCAAACATGTGTGCATGAAACAAAGCATAACTCCAGGTATGTTTTTGAAGAGGTAATAATTGTAAGATGGCTTAAAGCTCACAAGATTCAATTTTGTGTTATATAGCACCTTTAAAACTGTGAGATCACAGATTGCATCCAGTTCTTTTCAACAGCCTCCTGCCATGTAAGAAATACTTTGCGTGTGACGAATGAGGCAAAAAAGTTCTGAGTCACCTACAAATCCACAAAATGTCACTTTGTCAGGAAAAGTGAAATTGAAGCTTTACAGACCGTGTCAGATTTTGGTTTGTGTGATGGTGGTTGAAGATGTGAGTAAAAGGACATAAGCTGCCCTGGACTCATGCTGACAGCAGACACCAGCGGCACATTTCCTGTATAAATACATGAATAAATACTAAAATAACATTTGACATCAGTACACAAGTTAGAGAGATCACAGGGATTACTTGTGTTATCAACTTCTTAAAGCAACAACATTAAAATACGCCCAGGAAAAAGATTCACTATTCAGAAAATTTACCAGACTTTGAAAAAATAATTAAAGGTGCCTTGTGTAACAGTTTTGGTGGAGGGTTCTTCAGATGCTTGTCTCCGTGGAGATGTTATTGCTTTGTCTGAAATGTTTCACAGTAGGGTATTAAGCCTTTCAATCTTCCAGGAAACCAGATCAAGTTACAGGCCAGATCTGTGGAGAGGCGACCCCACTCACAGTTAGAATGACAGTTTTTCTAAGCATTTATAAGCTATAAAACCACCTGTAATTGAATAAATATAAAAGTAGAGCAGTTTAATGTCATACTGTGGAACATTCTAGGCACAGCAATGACACATTCACAGAAAAAAGCAGGTGACAGACTCCCAACCAAAAAGTTACATAGTTCACCTTTATGTAAGTTACTTTATAAAAGAATATTAAGATGTTCCAAAATCTATTTATTCATGTTTGTCAATCATATTCATATTTTGCAGGTTGGACTGTCAGATAATCCTATATATTTTTGTCCAGGTTGCCGGATGCAGGGCTGGGGCACTTGGTCGGACTGTTCGAAGCCCTGTGGTGGTGGAATCCAGGAGCGCTTCAATACAGTGAAGAAAAGGCCCAGAGTAGCTCAACCAGCAAACTGCAAAGATCGCAAGGAGATCCGTGCATGTAACGTCCATCCCTGCTAGGGGGCACTACTGAGCTACACAAGCTACAGAGAGAGAGGGAGAGGGAACGGTGAAATTCTGACGCGGACACAACTGAGAAATAAATGTTACAGTGTTTTTTAGCGAAGCCATTTTAGATGTTTTGATTTGAGTGACAGGGCTGACTTCTTTAAGACCACTATGAAGGTTACAGTTATTGGATGTGGTCTGAACCCATGACTTCAATTGACAGACTTATAATATAGCCATAGACATAAAAGATTTCAGCAGCACATTACTACTTTATGGAGAGTAGCAATAGAAATTAACAATTTCTTTTTGTGAACCAATATTAAAAACGTACATGGTGAGAATGTTAACTGGTAAGGCAACTTGTTGTAAATGGCTTTTGTAAAATAAAATCTTGCTAAAATGTTAAATATATATCTTGGTTATTAGCCCTAATCAGAGAGATAAAATAAGATGGATTTTGAGGAGGTCCCTGAACACTCTGGAGGTACTGTGTATGTACTCCCACTAACCACTCTTATAAAAGACACTGCTATGTAAAGTAAACATTGACACATTGAAACGAGATGTTTTATACTATTGGAGTTAGTCTTTCTATACTGTACTGTTATTGTTATTGTCCTTTCAGCTAATGTAGCATTAATCTTCACCAGGTCTGCACACACCCTCTTCAAGCATGTGTCAATACAGATTTGACCCTACACTGTCCCTTGTAAGGTTGATGGGAATATATTTGGTGTGGCCTAAAAACAATGAAATGAAATACAACCAACTCACATGGAGAAAATTGTGAAATGGTTGTTAATAAATTGTGCAACTTAATATCCTTGTAATAAAACAATATTTTCTTTTTTGCGCCTTATCCACTCCTTCATTCATTTGCTAAGAATGCCATTTTTATTATTTTGATGTCAGGAAGAACCGCAGTTTTGTTGTAGATTAAATCTGACTGTACTTCTGTGTGTTGGTTTGAGACTCAAGTCCGCTCAGTGACTGTTAGCGCACATTTATATGTTCCAGGCACCAAAGTTTTATTTCAGATGTTGCTTACTTCATTCTGGTAAAGGCAGACTTTCTTTGTATCATGTGACTATTTTGTAAGAAACCACTTTACAATAAAAAAGTAAATGTGAAAGGTGCTTTTTGTTCATTGTATTTATTTCGTATTTGATAGTTTGACTAAAGCTGCTATTATTGGTATTAACTGACTGACTTATAGTTAAGCCACGGTCTAATGAAGTCAGATTTACAAAAACAAGCTTCCTTGGATTATCAACATCCACTAAAGCAATACACTAAAGAAAATATTATGCTATTTTGGGTGTTTAGTATTAAACGTACAGTGATCTCTGTTCTACAATGAATTCCTTGTAAATTGCAATATTGATCTAAAACACTTTACTATGTTCATTGACTATCTGTTCAAAACTACATAACTGATGGCCCCAAACACAAATAATTAAAGAGCAGCGGGCAGAGAGAACGAGTAAATGTTCAGGCTGCTCTGCCATTGCACCGTTGATATTCGGCCACTAGATGGACATCGTGTGCTATGATTGAACACAAATGAAGTCACAGGGACACGACTACTGTTACGTGTATCGTGGCACTGCCCCGTGTGAACATTTGTAATAGATTTTTTAAGGCTGTTTTTTTGGCATGTATAAACACATTTTGCAGTATTTTGCATGGGATGAATGCTTTTACTGCCATGATTTGCTGGAGATGTACAGTCTTCATTTTGAGTTAGGGGCTGGGTTGGGGTAAATCATATTACCAGAAATAATCCTAATTCTGTGTGTAGTGACTGTGTGCCCTGTGTTGAATATACATAGTTCAAACCAAACACATAGCACACGCAGCATTCCCTGGAGCTTCTATTTTAAACTCAGATTAGTTATTACATAATATAACATTGAGTAAAAATATATATATACTGCCCACATTTTTGTAATAATGTGTTGCAAAACTTTAAAACTGCTTTGTTACACAACGTTACAAATGATCACAAGTTTGTTTTATTACATGATGCAGTGACCATTTTTTATTATGACATAATGCTGCTTTATTACATAATGTGGCTGTAGAGACCACAGCCTGTCAGAGTTCACAATTTCACAAGTGCATTGTCTTTTAAAAACACTCAGCTTATAACACACTGTCTTTTAAAAACACTCATCTTATAGTGCACTGTCTTTTAAAAACACTCATCTTATAGCGCACTGTCTTTTAAAAACACTCATCTTATAGCGCACTGTCTTTTAAAAACACTCATCTTATAGTGCACTGTCTTTTAAAAACACTCATCTTATAGCGCACTGTCTTTTAAAAACACTCAGCTTATAACACACTGTCTTTTAAAAACACTCATCTTATAGTGCACGCACTGTCTTTTAAAAACACTCATCTTACAGCCAAAAGTCAGAAGTTCAATTGTTGTTTAAACTTATGGCCGAGCTTGTGTCTGTCTATGTCTATGTCTTTGTTATTTTACTGAATAATTCAGATGTATCACAAAGGGTGCTGCTGAATATTGAATGTACACTTGCTTTATATCCATCAATATTGAATAGAGTTTAGCTGCAGCTGTTCAGGGCCATGCAGAGTGCCACATCTTTTACATAAACACTTTAAACTACAATGAGCAAAGCCACTGTTTCAGATTTTCTTTCATGCACATGTATGGACACTGAGCTGTATCAGGTCAATTCAGCAAACTTTATTTATCACCAAAGGACAATTCTTTTTGTAGATCATCACTAGAGGAAAAACTATTTATACCTTATTCCCTGTTCTGCTCTGCCACCTACTGGAAACAATAAATAGAAGATGTTCCAATGTTATACTATTTCAATTTTTAAAAACACAAACATGCATACAAAACAAGTAAATGTGCACAGAAAAACATTTACACCTTTATTACAGAGCCTAAAAAACCAATGGAATAGTTCACACACCTTCTGCTGGCTACACTATATTCCTTTATGTTGTTGATGACCAAAGCCTGTATATAGCGTCGAACATGCCAAGAGCACAGTATCTGATTGTGGCTCTTGTGTGAAGTGCTGGCTCTGGCCTTTCCCTCAGACCCCGGTAGAAGACCCCTGTAGAGCCGGGCTAATGCACACTGCTGCTGCGTGAAAAGCTGCTCTGTACATCACTGCAGACACAGAGGGCACTGTAGAGGGCAGAGTGAAGGCCGGTGACCCTTATGTGGAGAAGTGCACAAGGACCTGATCAGTATGCAAGCCTAACAAGTGTCACAGAGAACTTATGGTGGTCGTTTGAGCCATTACAGCGTCACTGGGGCTTATGTAAGATTATTGATACAGGATAGTGAGGAATGATGGACGATCAAAAGCTCCATGGGGTTAAATTGTCTCCATGTTTTGGTTGCTGTGGGGCTGTTAAGTTATGATGTCATTATTCTCCTTCTAATGGCGTTCTAGCCTCATTCATTTAAAGAGCATTTTGGGAGACTTTAACCCGCTCCAAGCTTTGTACAATGGCGTTTTCCAATTTAAAATATCACAAAAGCAATAAGTGAAGTCTAGGATTTGCTTTTGAGAATTAGCTTCCATTAGATTTTAAAAATGTCGTGGGGAATGGCTCTTATTTCTTTAAAACACAGTTAACATATTACACAAGAAATCCACTTGTGTTATATAACTGTTATTGATCCTTCAAATATCTACTGAAGAGCTTTGTGTGAATAAAAGTTCAAACATTATGAAACATTCTTAGTCAAAATCCACCTATAAATTGTGTTATGATATTCAATTAAAGGTCCAACCAGAATATCATCTTAATAATTTTTCAGTATCGGCGTCAATATTCAATACCAGGATCACTATCAGGGCATTTCTTGGTCATAACTGTCTTTCCTCATTGTTAGTTTATGCTGAGATGTATTATGATTGATTTTAGCATGTTTAGTAATCCTGTATTGTCTTGTATTTGAGGCTTCAGTGGTCTGAAAAGTTCTGTTTTCACCTAAGCCCTATCTCTGCCCCAGAGCTCTGTACTCACTGGCAGTTATTCAAAATGATTCAGACTCTGGGACATACATGTAGGGTTCAACAATGTCTACAAAATACATAATGATATCATGTACTCTGAATACATGAGGAGTAGTAAAGCAGAGCTGTTACACCCTCCATGTCCCTCTTGTATGGGCAAGCTCTTTCCCAGCATGCACTCTGTCTGTGAGCTTGTCCCTGTGGGCTTGGCTTTCCTGGTTCAGACTGCCAGCATGGTGGATGCTTGAAGGAAACCAGCCTATGTAGATTCACTGGCTGTGATTTGCTGATAGATATATAATTCATGATCTCATCTGCATAAGCCACTCCATGTTTGATTTCTAAAAATACAACCGCACGACTCTGGGGGCCAGTGTGAGAGTTCATACACAAGATACTTTATTCATGCAGCTAGTAATGTTAACCCTGGAAAAGCACTACTATACTGCAGTTTCAACAGTAAGTCAGGGAGACAAATTGACTTCATTTTCAATTCAATGCATTTATTTTTAGTGGGCCTGTAGGCACACAATGTAACTTTTCTAGAGGAGAGTACCTGATGTTATTGCTTTGATGAGAATGTTTCACTGTATGGCATTAAACAATTTATCTCCAAGGACACAAGAAGGTGACTGCCCGTGCTAGATTACAGGTCAGATCTGTGGAGAGGCTTGTCCAGTCACCGCAAGAATGCATGCTTTTAAGGTACTTTTGAGCAATAAATACCCAGAATTAATTAAATGCTTCAGATTGCCATTAAATAAATTAAATATAAATATCCATAAATCCATGTTGTATTTTTACTAGAGTTTATCTTAAAACCTTTTTTGGCTCTGCTTGCTAATGTGTGCTTTATGTCACCATTGTAACTACTGAACATTCCACCATAGACATACACATGGAACACCCCCAGCTTGATGTCACTGCAAAGTTACACCTAGCTGTGATATTAATACTCATAAAAATTAATGGTACAGGAACAAACAGTGTGGCAATAACAGTTTTTATGTACCTCTTGTGTAACTGTAATTATAAATTATTATTTGTAATTATTTGATTTTCAATAAAGAAGATTCAATTTCACATTAACCTCTGTGCTTTGAGGTGTATTACAACATAAATTCCCCTGCGTGTCCCACCTGAATAACAGTGACACAGACAAAGCTCATTACTGCACATACTTCATCGAGCCGTCATAAACAAGTCAGTAACTCAGAGGCCGCCAGGAAGACTAGTATCCACCCATCCATCAGCAGAGGAAGCATTAGCATGAAGCCAGGCAATTACTGAACATGAGAGTGTGTGAGTGCGGCTGCTCAGGCTAAGTGACCCTGTTTGCTTCAGGCTAAGTGCCTCTCACTGGCGGGATGATCTCTGCACCACCCCACCCTGACTCTACACAGCTCCTTCTGCCCTACATCGCACACTATACAGGACACAGCAGCTATGAAGGAGAAAACTTTTATCTAATGCAAATCTTAAAGATCCAATATTATGCAAATTTGACTCTTGAGAGCTTTATGTCATGTTAGAATGTCATTACCTCAGCTAAAACATACCCTGAGTTCTGTTTTGTTTCATTAACACATGTTTGTGATGGTAGTTTTCAAGTAGAAACTGGGAAATTATTCAAATTATTTCTGGTGTACGGAGTTTAAAAACACAGTGGAGCACTTCCTGTATTACCATGTGACGTAAAAGGTGGGACAGAGTGTTTTTGTTTCAGAGAACAATACATTCTAAATATACAGAGTCTGTATGTAAAATGTGTGAATGAAACAAAACACAACTTTTAGTGACATTTAGACTTTAAACAACATTATAATAACATAGATCATAGATAAATTTGGATAAAACTGGGCTCAAACCTGGACAAAGCAAGACTATGAGTGCACCCTTTTACAAAGATGACATAATTTCAGATGAAGGGCTTGTATAACTCAACTCTGTGAGCTGTATAGGGACATAGCGACCCATAATGTTGTTACCAAGTGAACTATAGGCAGAGCAGTTTCACTTAAAACTCCTCCTTTAGGATTTGGACTTACTTAGTGTAACACAGAGTGGGATAAATTCCCAGTGTTTCAAGCCAACTCTACCAACTGAAAATGGCTTTTGGATGGGAGCCCAAACTTCTTGATTGCAAAAACAGAGTCCAGATGACCACTGTCGAAATCTTCTCCACATCTGTAGGTTTGTTGCTTTTAAAAGAAATAACCAAACTGAACCAGATTGTTAGAAACTGGGTTTGCAAATTTGCTGTAAAAACTAATTGCTCAAAGTTTGTAGACAGAGCACTAGACACTGAACTAGGATATAGATAAGACTAATTCAAATCCAATCTTTACCTTGCAAAAAAAAAAGGCAATAAGAGCAACCACATTATCAACTTATAATGAATCAACCAATGCATTATTTATAAACCTTCAGACTGAAATTTTTTATTTAGTTGACCTTTACACTTTGAAAATCATGTTCAAAGTAAACAACAATCTCTTGTCAAAATCATAACAGAATATGTTCAAAACCCGAAATAGCCGATATGAGGTCAGAGGTACGGTCATGTTTATCAAAAAGAAAATCAGAACAAACATTATGAAATTTTGTGTATCTGTTAAAGGGGTGGAGCTCTAGAATAACTGTACAGAAGACCTAAAATTGTGCACCACTCTCTTCCATTTTAAAAAGAAGTTTAAATGTTTAACTCTGGGCTGATACATTAATTATGATACTTGGTTTGTGCTGTAGTACTTTGTTGTACTGTTACAGATTTGTTTGTTTCCTCTTGCTGTATTTATGAAGATGAACTGGTGTTAACATGACGCTCTGATAAAGGAATAAAGGGTAAAGGCATAATAATCTCAAGCTTCAGCCTACACCTTTTCGGTCTGTGTGTCTGTGGAATAATGTCTGTGGAAAAATGTCAGAATATACCTGTGACCGAAATAAATCAATCAAATCAAATAAAAAAAAACTTTATATCAGGTTTTGCTTACTGTTAATAGACTCATCAGAACCATTGTAATCATAAACTAAAATGTCTGAACCGCTGCAGTCAGTCAGTTAAAAGACATTTGACTCCAGCTTATTTTATAAGCAACAGGCAGTCTTGAATGTCATGTGAGTACGCCCAGCTCAACACTCTGCAACCACTCCTTAAGGTGAGGTTGCCATGACAACGGTGTAAAAACAGGATAATGCTTGTGCACCTACAAATGCATTATGACCTGAACTTTTCCTTGATTTGGTCCCAATCAGTTCAATCATGTGAATGGAGCTGACAGCACAGGTTTTATTATTGCCACACTGCAGTTTGGTCCTGGGTTTGATTCCAGGTCTCTTTTTTTTAGCTAAATCCCCCCAATGTTAAGGAATCACTGGTTGGACCCAAATATGCAGTAACAAAAGTATTTATTAACAAAAAAGTCATGGACAGGGGGATAGATTCCAGGTAGGTAGGACGGGTCCAGGTTGGCTGAAGTGCAATGGTGAAGAGGCTGACCAGAGGCTTGTGGAACAGGTGGTAACGGGATGAGGCTGGCTCCAAAACAGTTAAACACTTGGTTGACGGAACGATCTGGCACTGGAGAGCAGGTCAGCAGGTCTTTTAGTGCCGGAGATGATTACTGACGAGGATCAGGAGTGGAGCTCAGCAGGTGAGATGATTTGGGGACCCGCCCAGGAAAAACCAAATAAGGTGAGAGAAGGGAAGAGGGAGCAGGGAAAGGAGGGGTAGGAGGGGCAGAAAGAAACCCTCACACCCAAGTTCTCCATCAAACTGAAATATTCAAGATCCTGGCTCTTGGATCTTGAAGTGCTGGGTTCAAAACTGCAGCAATCACTGAAAAAGCATGAATGGTAAATAGCACTGGAATGTAAAAAAGTAAAGTAAAATAGTACTGTATTTAAGTATCAGTTTTAGGTATCTGTACTTTATGTGAAGATGCACTGTGTAACTTTTCTGGTGGAGGGTCTTCCATCTGCTTGTCTTTGTTGTTGCTTTTCTGGAATGTGCCGGTATGGTTTTAAAAGTATCCATCTTGCATTTACTCAATTAGATGGGTTTTTATTGACTTAAAATATGCATTCTTACTGTGAGTGGGCTCGCCTCTCTACAGATCTGACATATAACTTAGTCCTATGGCGTCACTTGCTGTCTCTGAAGAGATAAATAAACAAATAACAAAAATAAATAATAAATAAATAAATAAATAAATAAATAAATAAGACATACTGTGGAACATTCCAGGTCACATCTTCATGGAGAGAAGCTGGAGACGGACCCTCCAACAGAAAAGTTACACAGGTCACCTTTAAGTAGATTTTAAAGTGAATACTTTTTACTTTGACTCCTCTACATTTCAGGCATCTGTACTTTCTACTCCACTAAAGTAAAAATGTTTCTTATTATTGCGTGAGATCTGTTAAAAGGCTTGAGGGGTTTACTTTCAACATGTTTGACATAGCTTGAGCAAACAAAAATAAACAAATAATAAAAAGTGCTAAAAATATATTAATAATTCAGTTGTTTCTGTTGAAAACAATTTAGCACAAATCTTTATCAAAATCAATGCAGTCTTATTAGATCTCTAAATCTGTGCAAAATACTGTGCATTTTTAAACATGTACTTTAATACTTTTACTTATAATTTTTTCATGTGATACTTTTACTTAAAGGTGCATTGTGTAACTTTTCTGGTAGAGGATCTGTCAAATGCTTTTCTCCGTGGTGATTGCTTTATCTGGAATGTTTCAGGGTGTGGTACTAAACCATTCCATCTTCATGGAGACCAAACCAGACCAAGTTACAGCTCAGATCTGTGGAGAAGCGACCGCTCTCACAGTCAGAATTCTTGTTTTTTCTAGGTATTTTTGAGCTATAAAACCACCTATAATAGAATAAATGTAGAGTTGAGCTGTTTAATGTCACATTGTGGAACATTCTAGGCAGAGCAATGACATGTCTATACAAGCAGGTGACCAACCAACAACCAAAAAGTTACATAGTGCACCTTGAGTACTTCTTCCAGCACTGATGGTAAAACAAACCCCTGTGTGTTTTGATTCCAAGTAGAAATGAATTGTGAGTAATAATTACCTAACCTCTCCGTAGAATTACCAAGGCATCTGGAGGAGGATCTTGAGATAGGTCAACTGGGAACCATTGCGCACCAACAGAGACTTGCTCCTAGCACCAAGAAGCCAATAAGCCAGCAAAGAAAAACAGCATTTTCCCATGACTTTTAGCTTCATCTGGGAGGCATGTGTGTTAAGCCCTTGGTAAATGTTGGACAAAAATATCTTGGCCTCTTTGTTGATGTGTGGTGATGTGCTAAAACAGAATCCAGAGATAGACAGCACACAGAGGCTTTGTGTGGGTGTGTATTTAAATGAAGCCGTATCCAAACACCTACACGTCTGCATAAACAGTATCAAGAACAACACTACAGTGATCAGCTATGTTTGTGATGAAACATTTTTATCATCTCTGCTTCTACTCTACAACTAAGGCCATTAACTTAATAATAAATGATACAGATTGTGTCAATTTACCCTAGAATACTGTATATGTTTTCAAAAGTTTTTATTGCAGTAAAAAAAAAACTGGATAAATGCAAGAGAGTTGAGTTTAATGCCATACTGTGGAACATCTGAGGCAATGCATTGAGATCTCCATGGGGACAAGCAGATGAGTTACAAGCTACATTAAGTGTATCGTTAAAGTATAGTATGCTATAGACCTTTTTCACAACAGCCGGAAATGCTACGATGTAGGTAAATGTCACTTACGTTAATGCTTTTCTATGGCAAAATATCTGTGGAAATGTCTTGTGTATTTTCCACCAGCTTCATAAATCTGCCCCATCACCAAATCTTCATCCAACAAGGTCCACAAAGAGCATATTCTGTTTACCCACAACTATCAAGGTAAGAAAGACAAAAAAGTAAAGGCAAACAATGACTAGCATTAGTGAACTACACCTGGGCAAAACTAACATTATTGTCATGAATAAAACATAGGTAATTAGTAATTTGCTAATAAGTAACTTGTGAACTCAGACTGACTCTAGAATTAAAATTAAAAATGTATTTCATAATGCCGATCTTAGCATAGACAGAGAGATTTGTGCAGTTCGAATGCTACAGATGTTCACAGATTACATGTCTAACATTTAAACTGCACAAATCTGTCTGTCTATGCTAATATCTACATCATGAAATTGATTTTTAATTTTAATTGTAGAATCGGAGTTAACAAGTTACTTATGTTTGCATGACCATGATGTTAGTTTTGCTCAGGAGTATTTCACTGATGCTAGTCATTGTTATCCTTCACGTTTTCCTCTTCCTACCTTGACAGTTGTGAATAAATTCTTCATGGACAGAATATGTCCTTTATCGACCTTGTTGGATGAAGATTTGGTGATGGGGCAGATTTTTGAAGTTGGTGGAAAATACGCAAGGCATTTCCACAGATATTTAGCCATAGAAATGCATTAATGTAAGTGACGTTTACATCACAGCACTTCCAGCCATTGTCAAAAAGGTCTATTTTCTGATCTATGTTATGTTGTTTCCTCATCACAAACACACCTGGAGCTGTGTTTTGTTTCATTCACATATTTAACACACAAATCCTGCATAGTTAGGCTGAGTTTTTCTCTCAAACAGAAAAACACTCCACTGTGTTTTTAAACTCCATACACCTTCACTAGAATCATTTGGAAGATTTCAGCCCTGGAATTCCCCTTCTCTACTCAGAAGGGAAAAGGTAGCTGTTAACTTGAAAACTACCACTTCATGACATCACAAGGTGGAACAGAGCATTTGCTTTGGGGATGTAGACAGACTAATGCACTGCTCAACCATGTGTGCATGAAACAAAACACAGCTCTGGGTATGTTTTAGATTAGATAACAAGATTGTAACATGACTAAAAGCTCACATGAGTCATTTTTATTGTAATATGGGATCTAATATGTAAACAGTTTTTACTCAGATCCATCATGTAACAGTGAGCTTAATCAGTGTAAAGCTTTCCTCACAATAACATGTTCCATTGTAGGGTTTGTTTCATTTCTTTCCAGAAAATGGAGATTAAACGGCAGCCCATGGCAGGCCAGTGTAATATCATTGTCTCTGATCCTCATGATGTGCTTTAGATGTTTCATAAGTTTGTAGCCTTTAGCTGCTCACAATAACGGTGCATCATCTCTCTGAAAATCTGCTTCGCCCATGTGTCTGCAAATTGCTTTGAGATCTCCACAGTCGTAAATTAGGTGGACAAAGTGGCACACCCATACACACCCTCAAATATTCTGTAATGCTGTTTTTTGTTTTGTTTTGTTGAGCTCTGGGGGGAAAGAGCAGTAGAAAATATACAGTTGGAACATCTGTAGAACTGGAGGTGTCCTTGATGTCTATGCAGGAAATGAAAAAATCAACAATGAATACCCCAATTCCAGCCCAATAGATATTTTCTGTCTATGCAAGTTTTGAATTGACCTTGCTACTTCAGCACAATTGTGAGTTATATACATTTGCACCTCAGTATGTCTCAAAGGGGGAAAAAAACTAGAGCTTTCTTTGTCCTGTCTATTCCATTAAATGATATTGCAGATGTCCAATGTCAGCACTCTGTCCAGTTGAGTTTTGTCCACACTGTTGCCCTTGGTTTCACCTCCATCAGCAGTGTCACCACTTTTGTACTTTGATTTCACATTGGCATTCAAGTTCAGTCATTCGGCCGTCTTCCTCCAGTCCTGTCATCCTCACCGCTGCTGTGCATAGAAAGTGTACTGTATTTAACAATGTTTTGACTGGAAGCCCATATTCTACATTATGTAATAAAACAAGAATAGTCACAATAGTTTAATTAGGTCTCCATCACAAATTAAACTAAACTAAACTTTGAGCACAACTTTTTAAAGGGCCTATATTGTGCTATTTTCTGACCTATGATGTAATTCTATCTCTTCACAAACATAACTGGAGTTGTGTTTTGTTTCATTCACACAAGTTTAACAGAAAGCTTTCTCTTCCACCTTGTGATGTCATGTTGTAATACAGGAAGTGCTCCCCTGTGCTTTTAAATCATCTGGATAATTTCAGCTCTGGAATTGCCAATCTCTACTGAACTAAAGGTAAAAGGAGCTGTTAACTTGAAAACTACAGCTTCATGACATTACAAGGTGGAAGAGAGAATTTAGAAATTTGGAGATGTAGAAACTACACTTACAATAAAAGGTTACTCAAACATGTGTGAATAAAACACAAAAGCAGGTCTATTTTTGATGAGGTAGCAGCATTATAACATGACTTAAAGCTCACAAGAATACATTTGGCATAACGTAGGACTTTTAAGAACACTGTACCAAAGACCTGAAATCAGAGACTGCAGCTTCATTTCAATTCATATGGCAAGAGCTTAGGGAATTTACACACTTCTAAGACACAACATCAGAACAATTGGAATAAAACTACATCAGTAATATGCAATAGGTTATGACATATAGGTTTAAATGGTAATAAAAGCCTCTTCAACTCTATGTGACCAGTTTTGGTGACGTCCTATTTCTGTAAGTGCTAAACATGACATTAATGACAGAGACAGTCATCCGCTCCTCACGAGGTCGGGGGCATGTGGTTTACATGGTGGTCTGTGGCCTTTTCCTCAGAGCAGTGTGAGATGGGAGTTTGAGGAAAAGGCCAGGCTCATTGCATGGCAGGGCGGCTCATTAGGGACTTCTGTCACATAGGAGATCTTTGCACTCCTCATGTAACATTTTCATGAATTCTAGTCATCAAAAATAGTTTCAGTCAGTGAATAATACCGTATCTATGCCGAGCTGTTCCAAATATGTAGTTAACTGTGTGACAAATCTTGATCTCTTACATTATCGTTGTGTCTTGGGCAAGAAATTTAACCATCATTATGTGTATGAATGTGCACTCAAAGATGGTGTGTATGGTATAATAATATAAACAAAGCAAGCAAATTAAACAAAAAGTTAAAATATAAGCACAAGTATTAAAGAGAATGTTGTTATCTTCTCAAAAACATACTAGGAGTAGTGTTGTGCTTCATTCACACGTTTGAATAACCCTTTGTTTTTAGTCTGTCTACATCTCCATCTTGTAATGTCATGAAGCGGTAGTTTTCAAGTTAACAGCTACATTTTACCCTTTATTTAGTAAAGATTGGATATTTCACTGCTGAAATGGTCAAAATCATTTTAGTGAAGGTGTATGGAGTGAAAACATAGAGGAACTTCTAGCCTAAATATGCAGGGTTTGTGTGTGAATGAAACAAAACACAACTCCAGGTATTTTTTTTTTTAATGAGGAAACAACATTATAATTGCACTGAGTGTTTTGACTGAGACCCAAAGGCGAGACGTGTAGTGGAAATGTTGCAGCAAAATTCCCTTGAGATTAAAGTATCTGTTTGTCTGTCTATAACATATATATAGTGTAATATGGGCCTTTTAAAGCTAGTACCTCTATTACTACTATTGCAGTAACAGCCTCTCGTAAAACTACCAACATATCTGAGTGAACGTTCCTACCACAGTTTGGTACATAACTGGGTTTATACAGAATTTTCGTTCCATCTGAGGTAACATAGTTGATGGAATATAACAAGCACACATGCCATCCATATATGCATTTATGCTCCCTTACCTGTCAGCCCCCATGTTGTCAAAGCCCAGGAATGACAGCTTGACTTCAGCCTGTCAAAAGTCTTCACTCAGAGATGTCCCAGAGGTGCCTACAAACATGACATCACTCATACTATGTAAAGAAATATTTATTAATAACATCTGAGAGACAATATACACAGTCCTAGTATCTCGTGTTAACAATGATTAGTATCACAACTAAAGCATTAAAAATGACCCACTAAAATAAAGCATGCATCATACTTAGAATTAGAAATACACAAATTTTGTTCTTTCTGTCTGTGTCTGTTACAACATAAACAATAGATTAGCAGCTTGAAAAACACTGGGTTAGTAAAACAAGAGGAGGGCATGGTCCCGAGTGTTAAGGTATTAGTACAGTAAGTTAGAAATCTACAAAAGCACTTTAAAGTAATGTGAAATGTTCTCTTGTTGTACAAATAAAAAGTGTTACAAACTGTTCAATGTTATTACAAATACGCATGGACCTAAAGGAGCTGTATGTAGTATTTTAAGTTTTTAAATACTATTCTGGTAAAGGTGCATTGTGTAAC
Organism: Boleophthalmus pectinirostris; assembly: GCF_026225935.1. Taxonomy (NCBI): domain Eukaryota; kingdom Metazoa; phylum Chordata; class Actinopteri; order Gobiiformes; family Gobiidae; genus Boleophthalmus; species Boleophthalmus pectinirostris. Next base: position 24,590,667 of record NW_026571152.1, read on the forward strand.
TGGTGTTCTGGTGGAGGGTCCGTCAAAAACTTTCTCCGTAGTGATACTATTGCTTTGTCTGGAATGATTCACAGTATTATATTACACTTTTCTATTGTGGAGGCTACACCAGATGTTACAAGTCAGATCTGTGGAGAGGCGACCCCGCTTACAGTCAGAATGCTTTTTTTCTAGGTATTTTTGAGCTATAAAACCATAATAGAATAAATGTAAGGTGAAACGGTTTACTGTCATACAGTGGAACATTACAGACAGAGTAATGATATATCCATAAAAACAAGCAGATGACAGACCCCCAACCAAAAAGTTACACAGTGCACCTTAAATAGTCAAATTAGGCCACAAACTATTATTAACGTTTTGCATGGCAGGATTGATTGAATAAGTAAGCATATTAACTATTATCTTGTATCTAAATTAATAACTTTATAACTGCGGCTACAAACAGCCCCTTTCAAATATATAATGTTAGTTTACCATAACAAGGAAGAGATTGTTCAATGGCAAAATATAGCAAGCATCTCAAATGTAGCAAATATGGATTGTAAATGTAAGTCAAATCACAATATAACTCAGAGCACAAAAACAAAACAGCAGAGATCGAGCTATGTTGCCAGAAAGTGTACTTTTCCACCCCATCCTGCTGCCATGACAATCTACATGCATTTAGTAAAATACTGTTCCTTTGTCAGAGCCTTGTTCAGTCTTTCTTCTGTGCAAACTCATATTTCCTTCATGTAAAATCACAACAGTCGTTCATCCAGTGGGTTTGGTCCACAAAACTCAATAAATGTGAATGTGAAATAGTTACTTGGAATGTAATTGAGTGTTTTTTTTTTGGTTGTGAAAACATGAGAAAGTAAAAGGGTTTCTATCAGTCTAAGGCCAGATAATGAGAGAAAGTGTTGAATGGATAATGCTGGTAGCTAAGTACCAGAGCTGTACGACTATAGGCGAGGTTATGGGGAGGGTGGTGTCTTCAGAGAGTTGGTTGACCCTCCTTGGCTTCCCTTCTCTGTTGTTCCTTGTCCCACCCACTGTAACACAGGCAAAAGCAAAGGTTTATTAGAAACACAGAAATCATATAGAAATGTGAATCTCTCTCATGTTTATGAAAATGCGTTTTAAACCGCAACCCCCATGCAAGCAGACAGGAGCAACAACACCAAGCTTGTTGATTTCAGATCAGCAATGGTAATGGTGGTAACAGTCACATTTTTATTTAGCACTTTTCCACTTTCAAAGAGGAAGTGCTTTACATCAAGGAACCACTCACATTCACACATTCACACATTCACACACACAGGCACAGACACTGGGGACAAGGTGGATAAAGTGTCTTCCCCAGGGACATGACAGCATTCGTCTGTGGGAGCTGGAATTGCACTGCCAACCTGTGTGTCCGTGGATCTGATCACTTTCCCAGGAATGTGATTTTAATGTCGAGAGTGGCATTCCAACCCCAACCTTCTAGATCAGTGGACAAACACTCTATCACTCTGTTGCCCTGTGTCCAGCAATTTATCTGGTGATTGTATATAGCCTGCAATCTTTAACCTATGTTGTTGACATGTAGCCAGGCAGGCACCACCTAGTGCCTCTGCTCAATTTCATTTCTCTCCAGTGACTTGGTCAGGAATCAGAATATACTAGGTGGTTTGCAAAAACCAAGGAAGTTGTAGACTGCACCCTGGCCAATCAGCGAAGAGCTGTGAAGCCATGACTGGGTCCCTTTTTGTGGTACAGAACAACAGTAAACAAAGTGGTCGAGATGGATGTAGACGAAGCTATAGATTCTGTGATGGCAATGATTCCCAAGATTGAGGATATAAGCCAGAACAAAAAGACTGTTTGGTGAATTTTATCAAGGGGAAAGACTTTATTGTACTTCTTCCTACGAGATTTGGGAAAAGCTTAATATACCAGTTAGCCTCATTAGCAGCGCATTACAAACGTCACGACCAAATAGCAGAGATTGGTTAAATAGAAAAAGTACCTGGCTACCATCGAGCGAACGAATCCTAATGCTGTAAAGTCAACGGTTTCCACAAAGTGGAACCGGCTGATGAATCAGGCTAATTGATGTGTTCCTCGTAAAAAAAAAAAAAAAAAGAGAGAGCGAAGTAAAAAACAATAATAAACCTTTTGAAATGATCTTTATTACCTTTAATAACCTTTTAAAGAAGTTGCCTTAAACTGCATACAGAAGTTTACATTTTTTTCAACAGCATAAACTAATAAATAGAGGTACATTCTTGTGTAGTATGTGCTGAAGGGTCAGGGATACTAGGTCTGCATCTACAACTCTTTGGCAGAACTGTTACATCAGCTCTCTGTGCTGAAACTGACTTAATGGTTTTGGTTTGTGGAATAACTCAAGCAGTCTGTTTATATGAGCTGTTATTAAAAACCACAAACGCTTTCTATTACCAATACTGTACTCTGACATTGTGCCAAAGTCTATCTGCAGAAACACTCTTTCATTCTAGACTTTTTGTTCAGCAAACACTTTCCAACTTCCAAAAAGCAGGCCTACATTTTCACCTGTGCGCAGGTTACCATGGAGATGTACGACATTTTGACCCGTGCTCTGGTGTTAGTAAAGCACCGGTGTGAATTGAAACGCTGGGAGCCCATTTTTTGTGATAGTGGTCCCCGCAGCGAGCCCACTCCTGTTTTTTCAGTGTCCAGATCGGCGACAAAGAGGGGACAAGCGAGGGGGGCTTTCTACATTTCCTTTTCTTCCGCTCAATAGCTTCTCCACTGGCTTGAGATGAGTCCAGGGACTTCTCCTGCCAGCGTGTGCATCTGTATGTGTATTTGTGTGTTCAAACGGATGAATTATTAATCTCTCGGACTACGGTTTGAGGGTCACTGCAGTTTACAGTAAAGAGCCACTGAAGCTTGGTGTAGAGGAGTTTCTGAATCATCAAGACAATGGTTTGGTGAAGGTACAAGTAACACTGAGCCACTATACTGACAATTTTAACAATTTTGGGTGTGAAAGGAAGGGGAAGGAAAGGTGGTGGAGATATTGCATTTTTTGTGCTGTGCCAGCTCCACACTGCTAACTCAGACCTTGTTATCTTGGGTTTTGTCATCAGAGGTGTAATACAACAGAAGCATATTCAGACTGGTTTGGACTAGACTGGAATGGGCCATACTATCACAATATCTTTGGTTTCATGTTTCTGGGTCCCTCTACTCATTGAGCAGCCAAGGTGCACCTCAGAGACACTATGATTAACAGACATTAACACTAACATATTACACTATTTTCTAATCTATGTTCAAATAATATGTTAAAATGTTTTGAGAAATTTAACATCTACAATAACTGTCACTGAAGAGAAGGATTGGAGAACAGTTACGTGAGTGACATGAGCAAGCTAAATGTGAGACACAAAGTTAACTTAAAGGGCGATATTACGTCATTTTCTGATCTGTTATATTATTTTCTCATCAAAAACGTACTTGGAGCTGTGTTTTGTTTCATTCACACATGTAAAACTGCATACTGAGCTCTTCTCTCAAACGGAAAACACACTGCTCCACCTTGAAAACTACTGTTTCATGACATCACAAGGTGGAACAGACCATTTTGAGCTTTGGAGATTTAGACAGACTTAATAAACCAGGATTACTCAAGCATGTATGAAACAAAACACAACTTCCAGTACGCTTTTGATGAGGTAATTATTATAATATGGCCTGAAGCTCACAATTAATTTTGTGTAATACAGGACCCTTAATACAACTAATCTGACTGCTGTACAATAATTAAAAGTCTGCATCTGGTGTTATGGCTTTTCTTTGGCTAGGCCACTCTGGTATCTTGTCCTCTTCCTTTAAAGATAACGCATTAGGCATGTTTGTTGGAAATTGGCGGTTAGTGACTCTAATTCTAAACCTGATTCGTCATAATTGTCGTGTGCATGTCTTTATGGGAGCAGTACCTTAACAAGTGTAAAATCAACAGATGCTGATTATGCCGTTGGCCTGATTGCAGTTCGAGATGTCATCAAGGTATATGTTCATTAGCTGCAGTGTTATTCCTCACGTCTGGTCCTCTGTGCTAATGAGCAATACAGAGACCTCCTGTGGTCAACATAATGATGTCTATGAGGGCTGCTCTGCTGGGGCAATAATGCTCTACACGGCAAGCATGCAGAAGCACAAATCTATTATTATTATTATCAATATTAATAAAAGGCAAAGGCACATGCTGTTACATGCACTTTTTTGTTGACCCCTTCAGCTGAACAGAAGCAGAATTAATTTCAAGTCTCTGCTGAGTTTGACTTGCCAACCATTTGCCTGACCAGCCAGTCCCTTCTACATTTTGTTTGGGTCTAAAATCGAACCAAAGAATGGAAAAGTCTCCGTCCAAACTTGAGACAGTCCAACCACAGCTGCTTATTTGAAGTACATGTCCCTCAAATGCAGAGACACCTCCCTTCCAAAATTCTTGTAACCTTCAAAATAAAATAAATAACTTCTTTTACCCAAGATAAAAATGTGTTTGATGCTTTGATTGGTGAAACAATGGCTCCTTTCAAACCAAACCTGCACCCATAATGTGGACTGATGAGTGTCTGAAGAGAGTGTGATGTTCTAGAGTGAATGAATTGAATGGATGGTAGGATGATGTTTTTAAGATGCTGAGAGAACTGGGTGAGAATGATGATACAGAATTGTGATGATGCTCCGGTCATTATAAAGACATTCTCTTTGTATGTTTGATTTTATAAACTATAACATCAACATGCCCAGGGGCTACAGGTGGAAATTAGCACTGACACCATAACATCTCTCCTGTTAAGCTTAATGTATATTGTGCGCTGTCCCTATCTCATTAAATAAACTAAACTAAACATTCTGAGAAAACCTATGCTGTTTTATATTTTATTTTATTTTTTACAGGTAAGCAGCCAAATTAGTTTTTGACGCGAACGGATTGAGCATCTTTCTGATTGGTTAATCCACTTGTCAATCATGCCTGATTGATCATCATCTGAAATCAGGGAGATGGGATTCGACTCCAGATCCACTCATCTTTGTGAAGTTTTGTGAAAACTGTGTGGTCCTGGTGTGGACAAGGTAATCCAGCCATTATAATTTGGGCTACTTTTGTGATATCAAGCTAAATACAAATGACCTTGTCTGTTTTGTCACTGTAAATGTTAATACAACCCAAAAACCAACATGGCTGACCTCTATGAGCGGGTGCCAGTGTGCGACTGGCTTGCGTGGATATGAGAGCATTTCGTTCCAGTGGTCCCGGCCCAGGCTCTCTGCCTCACTGCCCACTCTGCACACCCCGATCACCTCGTTATGGCCCACCCTGCAGGACAACACAGGTATTACAACACAGAGACGCACAGAGAGTTTCAGTTTACAACTACATTAATAAGGAATATTTAGTTTTAATTCTAAAAATTGGTAAATTAAGTTGAGATTATTAATTTGACTATAGCAAAAAAATAAAAGAAATTTGGGTATGTTGCAAATTTGCTACAATTAGAAACAAGTGCTTGTCAAAGGTTCCTTGGAAGATTCTGCATATGCACTAACCGGCACTGGGGGAATGCAGTCGCTATCTTGCTTTATATCTTGATTCACTGTATATTCACACTATATTTTTATCTATGTTATAATGTTGTGTTGTGAGTTCAGTTTTGTTTCATTCACAGATGTTTAACACTCAATCCCTGCATATTTACAGTGAATTCTCTCAAAGAGAAAACACTCATCTCATGTCGTAATACAGGAAGTGGTTCACAGTTTTTTTTAAACTCCATACACCTTTACTACAATCATTTGGATAATTTCAGCTCTGGAATTGCCAGTACTGAAGGTAAAAGGTAGCTCTTAACTTGAAAACTACTACATGACATCACAAGCTTTAGAGATGTAGATGTACTCTCGTAATAAACCAGGATTTCTCAAACATGTGTGAATACAACCAAACACAAATCCAGGTATGCTTTTGAGAGTGTTTTAACATGGCTGAAAGCTCACAAGAGTCAGATTTGTGTTATATAGAACCTTTGAGCAAAGATATATAAAGAGAAAGACTGATCCTATTGCATTTGTTTACATTTGTCTGTTTAATGTTCCCTGTGTGGTTCAGGGGCTGAGTGTGACTGCAGCACTGACCTGTCATAATCCATGACAGCTATGAGCAGGCTGATCTGGTCTATGTTCTCCGGCGGGACATCAAACACAATGGCTTCGTTGTAGATTGGGTTCAGAGTGTTGCGTTTTGTGGAAGTTTTTCTCTTCTTCAGTCGTCTGCCCTCACACATCAGGGACACCTTCACATACGGATCTGCTCAGAATAAGGTGAAAAATAATGATATTCACAACACACACAAGCCTCACAAAGATTCAAAAATCTTGTATTGACATATCCCACATGAGCTAGCTCCCATCTTTTTTCATTTTCTCAAACACGCTCTATGTTCATGTTTCCTTTCCTTTTTTTTTCCTTTGATGCAAAATTTCAATATTCGATTCTGAATGTGATGTGAAAGAACTACCACATCCTGAATTCTGCCAAGTAAAAGAACTTTCAAATAATATTAGTCAAAAGTCTATATAATAAAAATACAAAAGTTAAAAGCAGCTAAAGTTAAAGGTACAGAATATAAAACCTAGGGAAAAAAAACGTCTAAGAGTATTGTAGAAAATTTTAATTACAAAAAACATAATAGATGTATATAATAGTACAGGCAATTACTAACAAGTCTGATCTATTTTATAATGTTGTTTCCTCATCAAAAACATACCTGGAGTTGTGTTTCAACAATGCAATTCATGGTGAAAAAATGCATAGCACACTCGGTTGGCCGATGTCCAAATACTATTTTATTAACAAAATAACGTTTCGGCATTTTTTCACGCTGATCTGGCTACTCCTTGCATTTGCACCTCTGCAGGAATCTTGGTGTGCGTTTTCTGTTTCTTTTTATTCAACAACATTCATCAACATTCAAACATGACTAAAAGCACACAGGTGTTAGTTTTGTGTAATATAGGACATTTAAAGTGTGTTTCATAAAATCACTGTTCAAAAGCACATATAAAAAACAACAGCAAGCACAAGAATGTTGTTTCTAATGTACTAACCCGAGGCTCCAGTGATGTCCATGGCTTTGAGGTTCCTGGCTTTGATGATGGTGATGGTGAGTCTGCCAGCCGTGGGGAGATAGCACAGTGAGAACATGAGCTCCCCCAGGTCCACATTGTCCTGAACACAACATAAGCAGCTGATCAAAACCAGTTCATAGACTCAGTACAGAATTTTCCATCTCGGCATCTTGACTTGACTTTGATTTTAGCCTGATAATGTCTCTTAGCGCACTATGAAACCTAATGCAACTTTAAATATTTGTCCTGCATGTGTTTGAGAGAGTTCAGATTGTTTGATCATGTTAACTTTTTTTTATATATAACTATACACTCGCTTGGCCCCTTCCACTGTGCCAGAAGCTCATACAAAATATCCAAAAACTGACTCCTACAGTAATCCTGTTGCTATATAGTTTATGAATTTATGTATATAGATATAGTATACAGTTCTGTTGACTATGTGCAGCACTTTGGAAGCTACCTTGTTTATAAAATGTCCTAAATAAAGTTAGATTGAACTGAAAGTATGTACCAGTAATACTCACTCTCATTCACTGAAAGTCCACTGTTTTTGTCCCAGTGACAGGACTGCTCAAAAACACGTCAGACTTTAAATATTACTTTAAGTCTCTGGCCTATTATTTCTAAGGCAGAATCGCTCCCCATTCTAATGAGCTGTCTCCTCCAGTCGTGTCACAACTTGGTCATGACACTGTATTCCAGGCTGGGCACACGTCGCACAGTGTAAAACAGCACGTGTTCAAACGCGTTGAGTCTATTTCTGTTTAACCAACACACATTCATTCACAAGCCTTTCCCCAATTAACACATATGGAAAAAAATGTGTGAAGCCACGGGAGGGAGCTGCGCAACCTGAAAAAATCTCTTATATCTGTTAACACTGGCAAATCTAATGCCATTGTTTATGTAGTTTGCATGATACTGTTTACTTTCAACACACAACTTCCATGAGACTGATGAAACTATCTAGCCCAAAATAGTCCACAATATGGCATTAAATTTATCTATCTCCATGTAAACTAGCAGATCACAAAGCCAGGTTACAAAAAAAAGTGAATAAACGCAAGATCACAAGGAACATTCCTGGCAAAGCAATCACATATCCATGGAGACAAGCAGATGGTTGACCCAAAAAAAAACAAAAAATTATATAGTGCACAAGTTATTATTGGCTTAGGTTCAAGTTTAAGCCTTACATGTCATTCACATTGCTTGCTCTAAGTCCCATTTGGTCAATTTTGATAGGAAGAGCATCTGGTGTATATGTGACTGTAAATATGAAAGGACATAGCTAACCCATTAGCCACTGCATTCCAAACAGGAAGTGTTCATGGGGGCGCTTCTGGCTCCATCAATTCTGTTTCCAATTGATTTTACATTGGAACACATCCCTGTAACTGCTGCTGTGAGACTTGTCATTTTGGTCTTAAAATGATCCTTGTGTTTTTATTTCACTAATTTGTCCGTAAATAAATTCCTATTCTTAATACGGACCTGGCTTCAAATCTCTCCTATAATTGCTAACCTCTGTGAGCTTCATTTGACTGAAGCCGAACACCATGGGACGTCACACTCCTATAGTCCAATTCTTTATACAGTCTATAGTCCCAACACTGACAAAAAAGCAGAAGCCAGATTGCACCAATATGCATAATTTATAGTAATGCTTGAGCCCTTCTCTCTCTTTATTTCTTATTTTTAGTCGCAGAAAATCTGGAAGTGTCATTTTAGAGAGCACCTGTATGAGACATGACTCAGCTCTCTGTGTGGTGCCAGATATTCACACACTCTGCTTATTATCAAATCAAAATTCTTGCTTAGCCTTAAATATTTGAATCTGAAGTGGCAATTACTAGTCCATGCTAATGACTATTTTATACCAGCAAGATTTCCGAACAGAGATCAGGCTGCAAACATATGAAATGGGCTTTGTGCGACAGGCTTTGAAAGGTGGTATTTTGAAATAGAAAAATGTCACCACACCTGTCTCCTTGAATGTGAGAGGTTACGTGAGGGGAGAGCCTGTGGTGATTACACATCCGATCTCTGATTAAGGAAAACTGTGGCAGACAGGAGAGGGTCTCAGTGGGGGGACAGCTTCATGCACACTGCAGCAAATCATATCAAAACTATGAGCTGATCCATCACCAGTGTCATATCAACACAGAGACAGCAGGGTAAAAACTAAAGTGAGACAGGTGCTGTTGACGTGGTACTGTCTATGACATTGCATATATGTACTTCCCATGTCTCACGGAGCCCCTATGTTGATTGTGTTAGTCATCAACTGTAGCATAAATTGGAAAGAGGTTTTATGGATTCTTTTCATTTTTATAAGAGATACTTTAATCAAGCTCCTCATCTTGACCTTCAAAGACTCAGACTCAGTTGTATGGTTGCCTGCCCGGGTTAGAGGTAATATATTTTCTGATAAAGGAATTTCAATTTGGCAAATATTTAGACCTTGACGAGATAGGAACACAAACAGACACCATACGTATACAACCAAGTGTCAGTTGGATTTAATGGGCTTATACTTTATACTTTTCTAACATAATAACATAAACAATACCACACTACAGTTAAGATATTTGTGCAAATTATAAAGCATTTGATGTATATAATGCTACTTTTGACTCTCAGACACTTAACATTGAATTTTATTTTCCTATACTATGACAAAGTAAGTAATGTGAGCTTTTATTCATGTTATAATTGTTACCTCATTAAAAACAGACTCGGAGTTGTGTTTTGTTTTTTACTGACATATCTTTGAGTAATCCTGCATTATTAACCTCTAAATGCTCTGTTGCACCTTGTGATGTCATGAAGTGACAAGTTAACAGCTACCGTTTACCTATAGTTTGGTAGAAATTGACAATTCCAGGGCTGAAGTCATCCAAAAGTTTCTAGTGAAGGTGTCTGGAGTTTAAAAACACACTAGAGCACTTCCTGTGTTACCAAAAGACATCACAAGATGGAACAGAGTGGTTTGTGTTTGAAGGAAGAACTAGGATTTGTGTGAACCATGAACAGTGAAACATGTGAGAATGAACAAAACACATCTCCAGGTTTCTGATTAGGAAACAAAATGAGAACTTAGATCAGAAAATTGCATAATATGGGCCTTTTAACGGTGGTGCAATGCTACAACAGTACACACAGCTACCCTGGGTCAGACTGGGTCGACACTCAAAGCAAACAGACCAGCACGGACCTTGCCAATGCCTTGTCTTAAGTTCACACACATTATATTGTATTACAAATGCAGTGTGTAGTGATAGACCAATCCTCAGGCTCTCTCTGATAATATGATCTACTTCCATCACTCAGGTCTGCAGACGATAGAGTGTGGCTCACTACTCTTATGAGCACTCCAGTACAGCCTGTGGTCAGCATTATGGTCACTATACTCTTAGTCAATGAAATTAGGGCTCCGCTCCAAGGGCCCCAATACAGAAGACAGAGTGTGGACTGTCCATCTAGTCCAATTACTCAAGAGGCACTGTCTCACCCCCGACAGCGTGCAGGGCTTATCAAGAATCTCATCAAGGCTCCAAACACGAGCAAGACTTATTTCTCCCACTTTACTGAATCCATCTTTAAGGGAAAAAAGGGTTGAATTAAATCTATGAGATCAGTTAATGAGATCAGGGATAGTATAGTCAAGTCAATTTTAAAGTAGTTTCTGATCACCTTCATACACCTTCATTAGAATCATTTGGATGATTTCAGCCCTGGAATTTCAAATCTGTATTGGAGAAAAGGTAAAAGGTAGCTGTTGAAAACTACTGCTTCTTGACATCACAAGGTGGATTTTGATCTTTAGAGATGAAGACAGACTAATAAGGGTTACTTAAACATGTGTGAATGAAACAAAACACAAGTTAAGGTATGTTTTTAAAGAGGTAACAAGATTATAAAGCTCACAAGAGTCAATTTTGCCTTTAAAGCCTTTATTATTATTCTATCCTACCTGAGGACATTTTAGCAAATGGTTCAAAAGAACATTTAACACCGCTTTACAACCATTGACAATCATTTAAAACCCAAAATGAGACCCTAGTGCACAATAACCTTACTAGTCACGACAGCACCTACTTCAAAGACCAATGTTTAGGCACCCCTCTGTTTGTAAGTAATTGGATTCTGTACTTTTATGGAAGTTGTTATGAGATACAATTAATTAAAGTCCGCATTATTATAAATGCTTTGAGAAAAATGTTTTGAATGTGTAAAATTAAGCATATCTGGAAGTATTTTCTCATCTATGAAAATGTTCATCTTGTGATCATTTGGTGTGGTGACGTTACAGACTGCACCCACGCCTGGTATGTCAAGGGATTATTTTCCTACATAAAACATATTATATAACTTTTATATAATTATGCCTTATTGACACCTGTCTCTTGCGATCTTTTTTGCTATTTACTGAGAATTTATTTATTATTATTGGGGATGTAACGATATTCAAATCTCTCGATACGATATTATCACGATATGCATCTCACGGTATGATATTTATTGCAATATTGTGGAGAGGCTGATATAATTGTATATGGGACATTTTTTTTTGCTTTTAAAATACTAAATAAATAATAAAATGACAAAATTTTAGTGTGAATTATTTCCGCCATAATCCCAAGAATTCAAGTAAAAACATATCTCTTCATGTTGTTTGCACTGAAATGAATCATGGGACATGTAGTTCCCTATGTTTATAAGAACTTGTAATTCAATATATTGTGACAGTCCACGATTTTATTGTGAGACATTTGATATGATGATATTTTGGTTATTGTTACATCCCTAATTATTACCATTCATATTTTTACTCTTTGTTATTATAATAAATTGCAACGTGTGAGCTGCTGTGTCCAGTGGATCAGTGAAGTTTGTCTAAGTGCTAGTGAGTTACACCTTCTCAAGAGCTTTAGTTCCAAAACACAGCCCTATAATGACAACAAAAGTATTAAAGCTAACTCTTGAGAGCTTTAAGCCATGTCAGAATGTTGTTGTCTCTTCAAAACATACCTGGATTTGTGTTTTGTTTCATTCATACATGTTTGAGTAACATTTTATTACCAGCCTGTCTACGCCTCCAAAGCTCAAAAAGTTCTGTTCTCTGTAGCTGTAGTTTTCAAGTTAACAGCTACTTTTCACCTAGTTCATTAGATATGGGAAATTCCAGGGCTGAAATTATCCAAATGATTCTAGTGAATGTGTGGAGTTTAAAAAGACAATGAAGCACTTCCTGTATTCTCTTTCCATTTAAGAGAAAAACTCAAAGCCAAAATATGTAGGATAAGTGTGTCAAACATATGTAACTGAAACAAAACAAAAGTATGGGTATGTTTTGATGACGAAACAACATTATAACATGGATCAGAAAATAATATGTGCTCTCTGAATAGAATAAAAATCGTCAGGCCAGTACTGCGAACCAGATTGGACAATATATTTATTACAAATCTTTAAAAATCTCATCTTGTGGGAATTGGGTCTTGTTCAACCTCTACTTCATATATCTAAAGAGGTTGTGACTAAGCAGACCCTTACTAATATTTATGCTGCCTCTTTCGTCAATATACTACATGCAGGTTTGCCCCTCTCACACCAGCTCACCTCTCAGGGCGTCATATTACTCACTCAGTCAATAAGGGCAAATGGGAGGACAAGAGCTTGTTGTACACTGCTATTTGTCATTGTTGGGAAATGGGCAGCCCGTTAGTGAATTAAACAAACACACACACTTAGACACAGGCTGACCTCATATATCAGAGGCCTAATTACATTCAAGTCAAACTCCGCTCAATAATATGGATCAGTTACAGGGGCTGCAGGTTAACCATGTCTTGAGCTCTTAATTTTGCTCTAGATCTAAAACCTTAAGAAGATAAACAACCACATTAGTCTGGTGCAAAATCGTTCCATTTAATAAATATTTTGTGATTATTAAAGAGATCCAGATCGATAGCGCTGTTATCCGTGGTGATAATTATAAATAATTAACAGGTACTGTGGTGAAAAGGCTGACTAAAAATAGCTTTAATCTCTGCTCTTGTAATTACTGCAAAGGTGCGGGCCAGACCTATACTAAAGAGCAAATTAAATCCTCTTTTTCAGCATTTCAGCGTTGCAAAAATTAATCTAAGGTAAAGCTAATGTCATACTCTGGCTGTTTAATGTCATATTCCTGAAAAAGCAATGACATATCCATAGAAACAAGCAGGTGATGGACCCCTAACCAAAAAGTTAAATAGTGCACCTTTTTGATTATTCTGTTAATTGATATCTGATCACCTCATTGTCTGTTTTTGTATGCTTTCTGTATACAATTTTTATGCTTTTTGTATTATTGTTCTTTGCTGACTGTACAGCACTTTCTAAACCTTGTTTTTAAAAGTGCTTTTCAGATACAGATACTGTTGCACCTTTGTAAAACTAATGCATTTCATGAAGCCAATAGCTTTCAAAATATGATTGTATTTTATGGCTAATTATAAATTCTTGATCATCTAACCAACATGTAAGTAGTCACGAAGACAATATTCTTTGCCTTGCTGCTAATGTCATCTAATCTCATATAACGACAATAACATAACAGTAAATCCAGGTGTAGTGCTGAAGAATCCTCCACATGATCTCCATATTAGATGTGCGTGCATATGGCCAGGGCTGGATACAGTGTCGCTCCATGATTAATGCACACACATGCAGGAGACTGGACCAGAGCTGGGTCCCTCGTGTGGTCTATGGGGACTCAGCCTAGTTCTGCAGGGGACACACGGAGAAACACACTCCAGGCTATATACAATTACACCATTCAAACCATATTGTTTATCTATGTTTGATTATAGTCACAAATGTCATACAAAGTGAAACCAGTGGAAAATAATATGATTTATATACAGGTTTTTAAAAATAATAATATAACTAACCTGTATGAGACATAGGCCTGTCACAGTAATTACTAAATCAATTTATCGTTCAATACGTGACAGATGAAACAATATTTTGGGGGGTTCAATATTTATCGTGGCTACTTTTTACTTTTTATCGTGGCATTAATGGGAAAATTTTTGTTATTTTTATTTTATTTTATTTATTTCAGTGACATATTAATGAACATTTCTTTAAATATGCCAGAATTAGCCAGGAAGGCATTTTTTTGATTATGTAATCATGTAATCTGCAGTTCCTTGACAGACCTAAAAGATAAACAAATAAGTAAATAAAAGATTCTGTACTATGATAAGATTTGACCAGTAGGAGGTTGAAAAAATAACATCTATGACTCATTACTGATTCAAAGTAAGTACTAAAGTGTTAAATTCTGCTGTTTATTTATTGAAGCTCATATATAATAATATTGTACTGTTAGAATACTTTTTGGAAGATAACTCTGCTTTATGGTTTGATTTCAATATAATCATTCATCATCTATATTTCGATCAAGAGTATAGCATACTTCAAAATCTGTTACCATGACAGGCCTATAATAGCCAGGCTGGCGCCACCTAGTGCCTCTACTCAATTTCATTTCTCTCCAGCAACTAGGTCAGGAATTGGAATACACTAGACATTTGAACCCCGGAAGTTGTAGACCATGCACCTGCCAATCAGCGAAGAGCTGTGAAGCCATGACATCAAACTGAAGCACCTGTCTGGGTCCCTTTTGTGGTACAGCACAACAGTAAACAAAGTGGTCGAGATGGATGTAGATGAAGCCATATATTCTGTGTTGGCAACGATTCCTGAGATCGAGGATTTAAAGCCGGAACAAAGAGAATGTTTGGTGAATTTTATTAAGGGGAAAGGTGTTATTGCCTTTCTTCTTATGGGATTTGGCACATTACATATGTCACGACCAAATAGCAACGATTGGTTAAATAAAAAAGTACCTGCCTACCGTCGAGCGAACGAATCCTAATGCTGCGAGGTCAGGTGAATCAAGCTAAGCCTATATAACATACTTATTATGTGAGACCATAGACTGTATATATAAATGGACATAGCTAACGTGCGAGCCACTGCGTTCCAAATAATTCACATGCAGCTCTTCCGACTCCTACTGACTCTCGCTCCCATTGACTTACATTGGAATATTGTCCTCTCTCTGTAACTGCTGCTGTGAGCCTTGTCATTTTGGTCTTAAAATGTGAACTACAATCACATACAGTAGTTGTTCCTCTGATTTCTTCATTCTGACACTGTGCATGGACAGTGCAACGGCAGTTTCTCCTCGACTAATTAAGATCAAAGAAAGAAAACGATCATTAGCTTGGCTGCCGTACGCAAATTTTGACCTGCTTGTGCATCACTAACCACAGCGGAGAACCCCAGTGGAATAACACATAAACACACAAACATATCTCCTCTGGTCTATAAAAATACTGTGTAAACTCCATCCAATCTCAGAAGGTGCTGCAGTTAAATAAGGTCAAACTAAATGGGTTAGGAGCCCCTCTGTGGTACTCCACTCATGAACTATGGCTGTCCTGTTGTCAATTGGTCCACTAGTGAAAACACTCTATTATTAAAAGGTCCATATTACGCTATTTTCTAATTTATGTTATATTGTTGTTTCCTCATCAAAAACATACATGGAGTGGTGTTTTGTTTCATTCACACATGTGCAACACAAATCCTGCATATTTAGGCTGAGTTCTTCGCTCAAACAGAAAACACTGTACTATTTTGTGATGTCATGTGGTAATACAAGAGGTGCTCCTCTGTATTTTTAAACTTCAATGTATTTTCTGAGCACTGTTTTTTTTTTTTTTGTTTTTTTTTTTGAGCAATTGCTAGGACAATATTTTTTAATATTAGATGAGGAGCAGCTAAAATTTGTATTGTTTAAATACAGGTGTTTTATTGTGGTACAGTGAATTCAAAGGCCTAGTCAGTAATAGAAATGATCAGGTTCAACTTTCATGAATTTACCTTTTGGATACTTCATGTCAAAATACAGTATAATCAACAGGGGAAACTGTATCTTGCTCCCATCTGACCCCATCTGTAGGCAAATTATATCATCACATAGAATCTGAAAACCTCCAATAAAACATCTTTAGTTGAGAAAATGCAAGATATACAATAATGCCATACTGAGGAACATCCCAGGCAAAGTAATAACATCTCCATGGAGACAAGGAGGTGGCAGACACTCCACCAGAAAAGTTACATAGTGCATTTTTAAATGAATAACCATATGGAAAATAAGCCTGATGTGAGTTGTATTTCCTGATGGCTCATATAGAGATCTGTAAAGCTGTAATAAAATTCCAGGGCAGTTCTGTCACGTCCACAGTGGAGCATATCACCTCCATGATTAGCGTCTGTATGACACTTCTCAGAGATCAAGAGCTCAGACCTGACCTTGGCAGCATCAGCTCTTAATTGCAAACCATTCACACTCACATAAATTTTTTGTCAATTTACATTTGCTTTAACTATACGTTATGTCTTTGGAAAGTGGGGAACAGAAATACTTAATGTGTTATGGATAAATGGGTTTGTCATTGAGATATGGGAGAAATGTCTTTAATAAAAGTAGGACTACCTTATCTTATTGTCTGTCACTTTAACATTCTTGTAACATTAGGCCTGTCATGATAATTACTATATCGACTTATCTTACAATATATAAAAGCTGGAACAATATTTAATCTGATATGCTTAGTGCCCTGATGAATCTCTACAATGGATCTCTTCTTTTATCTGTTTAAATATGTTGTTTAAAAAATATAGTATACAAACCAACCACAATGATGAACCACTAGTGACCAGTTTGACAGAAACAAGACAGAACTGATGAGAGGTTTAGTATGTTCTAACCTTAAACATAAATGTGGGTTTCCAGGTCAGGGTATCAGAGCTTTGATCTTAAACTTCTAAAATCTTTTTTGAGTTACCATCTGGACAGTGCTCTGAAAAACAGCCATCATGAGGAATTCCCTGGCAGGAAGATATAACTTTACCAAGGCCTTGTTCTGAGCGTCATGGCTGTATTTATCCCAGTGAATAATGAAAAGACAGTTTGGCTGTATCTCTATCATCCCCATCCCTGTGTCAGTGAAGATCTGGGTCACTAGCCCCATGTGCTTGCCACAGCCGTCATTAAACTTTAACCACCCCTAAGTATATTTCTGTGTCTCTGCTTCCTCAAACCACAAATGATTCCCAGTGGGAGGAGGACAAGAGACAGGGGGAGTTGGTAGATCTCCTTCCATTGCTGTTGTAACATTTTAGAGGTCTTTTGGCTGGTCTTGTGTGTTTGGACCACACTTAAGTAAGGACTTGGGATTTGGGCTGGTTCTGATATTGCATGTGTCAAACTGCAAATGCCTAACAGTTAATTGCGCCCTAATTCTGCTGAAATGAGCAGGAATGGAGTGGTTGCTTATTATAGCCTTAAGTAAAGGGGAATCTGTGCCAAATATAGTATACCATAATTTAATAATGGAAGCAATATTGGCAAAGGCAACAGATGATTAACATACACTGTAAGTGGCCCATGCTTTACAAAATCATTATAGTATCGACAGAAGAACAGAGGATGTCTTACCGAGGTAACATACTGTATATCCCGGCACAGTTTTGTCTCCCTTGGGAAATCTGTGAGATCTAAGAAGTTGTCAACCACCACCTGTCCAATCAGATCGTGGCGTGAGAAGCGGTCAAAGTCATAGACACTGAAGTGGAGTTTGCGGCTGGACAGCTCTGCGTAGGCCACAGGGAAGAGGAAGACCTCGTCAAACACTGGGTTAAGGGTCTTGCGGTGCACCTTGGTCTGGTGCTTGTTTTTGCGGTCCGGCAGTAAGTAGATCTTCACATAGGGGTCCGAGGTCCCTGAGAAGTCCTTGGCGGGGAGGTCCTGAGCCTTGTGGATCTTCACGATCAGCTGCTCCAAGTCAAAGTCAAACTTCAGGATGAAGTGGAGGCGTCCACAGTTGTTAGTCCTCCGGCCGTCATCCCCGTCCACTGAGCGCTGTTTGTAGAGCTCAGGTTTGATGCGACCCAGTCCAGACAGAGAGTCCTGCCTCTGGAACTGAGCTGGGTTGAAGTCCGGGTTGGACAAGTTCATCTGACGCCGGATAGAGTTGTGACTGTAACACAAGTTTAAAAGATGGAGATTTAGGATTTAGATCTAGGATTTCTTTATAGTAAAATCTCATCTCAAAAACATCTCAATAAACAACAGAAATTGCTTTACAGTCTTCTTAAGGGATGTTAAAAAAAAAAAGGTGATTCAAGGTTGCCTTTACAGACTGATGAAAATCTGATGAATACACTTCAAAATGACCAAAAAGAGTTCAATTAGCTCTCTTCATGGTTAACTAGACAGTGAAGGACTGGTGATTACTGACCGCACAGAGGAGGTGGGCTCTGTGATCTGTCTCTGCACTCTGTCCCTGGCGATGGTGTGGACCTGGTTCTTCTCCACTTTGTTCTGGGCCTCCAGAGGGATGTCAGGCGAAGTGTGGCTGATCTTCAGGCCTGATTCTGGGACAGCTGTGGCCAGTGGAGGCCCAGAGGGGTCCTTCACGCACCCATCCTCACTGTACTCCCTCTCCTCCCCATCCACCTGCAGCACAGCGCTGTTAGCAGTGTATGCGCACACAGTACTCACATGTATTATTCTTGTTAGTTTTGTCATGAAACTAAAATACAAACCTATAACATGACTGGACTATAGGTTTCTACCTTGTTCCTATCAATATTTGCACTTTTTAGCATATTGGCTATCTGCCTTAGTTCTCCAGCACAGGTCGATATTTTGTTTTGGCCAACCTGCTGCCTAAGAGTACACACAAAGCTTTATTTTTACAGTTTAGTGCAAAGAGATGAGTGCAGAAAACATAACTACATAGCTCTCTTGCAGGTTTGTAGTAAATACATACATATTGGCCTAAAAATACCTGCTCAGTTATCTGGTTTCTCTGGATTCTAAACAACTGGTATCAGCAGAGGCCATGAAAAAAAAAAAAAAACATTTTGGTCAACCTCTTGTTCCTACATTCTTTCTCTGCTGCTGTTAGTCAATTACAGCCAAGCATTTCTCAAATAATGTACATAAATGGAGTCTTTCTCCCATCCATAAACTACTACTTCAACCTGTTTATGCCCTATGTCCTCTACAAGAACAGATCCCTTCACCTCTTGTCTTCCTAACTGTCTCCATCCAATACACTTTTATTCCCCCTTATGCAATTCTCTGTGTGTGTCTTACCTCAGTGAGAACAGGCTGCTGGTCACCCCCCAAGAAGTGCGCCCCCTTTAGGATGTCTGGGAGGAAGCGTCCACTCAGTGGCACCCAGCATAATTTCCAGGTGACAAAGAGGGAGACACTGAAGAGGGCGAGGCCACAAGAGGTCACCAACAGTGAGAGCAGGCTCACCGACACATCTGCAGAAGAAGAAATCAAGCCTCAAGTCAGGAGGAATATAGTGAGCAAACACATGGTAAGCGTTGATGATCATTTACGCATCACTTGCCAAATGGAGTAAATAAAAGCCTAATAAATAATAAAACAAGCATAGGGATGGTAGGTGTATTACATATTATAATAAACCTGTTTAAATGCACATTTCAGCATCGAGTTGGCATCCACAACCATTTTATGCACATAATGTCAAGAGCACCAAAGTATCAATCTTATACCACACCATGATCAGCTGCAACAAACACGATAATACTTGACCAGTGACAATGTGACAGAATAACTGCATAACTTATTGAATTGAAATAAGCATCTCATTATGTAACAGTAGTACTACTACATTACTGCCTAGCGTGGGTTTTCTTACTTACTCCATTCAGACAAACTGTAGTCCTTGTCTTTCCTATCAGGATAACTACATATCAAATCTGCACTGGCCTCCCTCTTTTGTGCTATATAGTACTCCCAGAACGTTGTAAAGTAAATCCACAACAGGTTCTTCCTCTGTTTCCAGTTGTTTAAATCCAATACAGTGCTGAATCTTTCTTGAATATTTCAAGCACTCTGGGAAACGCTGTCAGATTTTACTGCTCTGTGAAATGCGAGGCTTAAGTCACGTGATCAAACTGACATCTTTTATTGACTGAGTTATTGGTTGAATTATTACTTGTATGGGGTGTATGTGTTTGTTTTAACTGCGTTTTAAATACAAGACTAACAAATATAAATAGAATTTCCACTCCTTGTATACTTGATTAATGGAGGGTTTGGTTTAACAAACTGCGCAACCCTGAGTGGGCCAAGAGGGGGGTATAATATACGCTCATATTAACTAGTGGTCAGAATTAGATATTACAGCAGAGTTAATGAGGGAGTTTGGCCTTGAGTGATGTTGGTAACTTATGCATTTAAATTGCCCCAGTCAAATTGGGACCCTCGGGGGTCTGAAGTTGGCCTGTGGTTGGCATATTTGAGGATCTAGGTCCTATATACAAGCATTGTCATCAATGTAAAGTATAGTACTTGATGAACACAACGTCAATCACATACATCCTCTTTAATGTATGAGTAGGTGTGTGCAATTTAGAAACAATCACTGCACCGTTTGAACAAATAGTCTGCTAAATAGACCACTCCCCGCCACGTAACTGCAAATGGGTGTCTCATGCATAATTTCACAGCCATAAAAACCATAAGTGTGTTATAAGGATCCTGCTCCTCAGTCCTCACCATTATATAGGCTGCTTCTTTGGGTTTGGCAGAGATCAGGACATGTCTGCAGTCTTTCAGTCATCATGCCCTTTTCATTTGAACGTGCATCAAACACACCAGGCTGCTGT
Source organism: Boleophthalmus pectinirostris (assembly GCF_026225935.1). Classification (NCBI taxonomy): domain Eukaryota; kingdom Metazoa; phylum Chordata; class Actinopteri; order Gobiiformes; family Gobiidae; genus Boleophthalmus; species Boleophthalmus pectinirostris. Next base: position 24,611,607 of record NW_026571152.1, read on the forward strand.
TTAAAGGTCCTATATTACGCAAAATTGACTCTTGTGAGCTTTAAGACATGTTAGAAAGTTATTACCTCTTCAAAAACATACCGGGAGTTGTGTTTAGTTTCATTCACACAGGTTTGAGTAATCCTTTATCTGTCTACATCTTCAAAGCTCAAAATGCTCTGTTCCACCTTGTGATATCATGTATTTTTCAGCTACTTCAACAGCTACTTTTTACCTTTTGCTCAGCAAAGATTGGCAATTCCAGGGCTGAAATCATCCTAGTGAAGGTGTGTGGCATTTAAAAACACAGTGGTGCATTTCCTGTATTACCACATGACATCACAAGGCATAACAGAGTGTTTTCTGTTTGAGAGAAGAACTGAGTCTATATATGCAAGGTTTGTGTGTTAATCAAATATGAATGAAACAAAACACAACTTAAGGTATGTTTGTGATGAGAAAACAACATTATTACAGATCAGAAAATAGAATAATATGAGCCCTTTAATCTTTGAGAGCAGAGTTAATTATAAGAAACTGCAGGAATTTGGGGGTTGTTTTAGGCCATCACCTGATTTCCTTATTTGACTGGTCTATATGATTTGAATTTCTTAAAAAAAAAATTATATTGATTGCAGATGTCCTTATGTAATGCCAGGCAATCAGCTTCTCTTCACACAGTAGCTCATTACTTAAGGCAGTTTAAGGTTCGTGGACTGAAAGGCTAGCACAGACCTATTATCAAAGGGTTAGTCATTAAAGCAGCTTTCTTTTCAGTTGTCACAGATTCACTCCATCATAGATAGACATCTTTGTTCCTGTGCACAAAGACAACGATTAAAGAGCTAGTGGGAAAGTTACATTCCATGAATTAAATAGTTCTATCAAATTAACTGGAGGAGTACTTTTTATCACAGATGGGGGCCCAAACTTAAAGGGCACATACTACGCTATTTTCTAATTTCCTTATCAAAAACATACCTAAAGTTGTTTTTTGTTTTGTTTCATTCACTCATGTTCAACACACAAAACCTGCATACTTAGGTTATGTTTTTCTCAGAAACAGAAAACACTCCAGCTTGTGATGTCATGTGGTAATACATGTGGTAAAAACAGCTCCACTGAGGTTTTTAAACTCCATACACTAGAATCGTTTGGATGATTTCAGCCCTAGAATTGACGATCTAAACAAAAGGTAAAAAATAGCTGTTAACTAAAACTAGTACAACATGATGTCACATAGTAGAACAGAGCATTTTGAGATTTGGAGATAAAGGATTACTCAAACATGTGTGACACATGACTCCAAATATGTTTTTGATGAGGAAAAAGTATTCTAACATGGCTTAAAGGTTACAGGAGTCAGTTTCTCATAACATCTTAAGACAAAGTTTGGCTTAATGAAATAATTAAAAACTAAAGATTAAGGTAGAAGTAAATATAATACTGGCGCACATCTCAAGTTATTTGTTGTTATACTTTCTATATTCTATGTAGATATACTATGAATTTTATAATATCATCCTCAATTAAACTAAGTAATTTGCAACTTAACTTTCTTAATGCATTGCCAGATTTAATTGCCAGTATACTACAATGTGATCAGACTTCTCTAATCAGTGACCTGTCTCTCTCTACAACTCTTGGAATAAAGAGAAACAGGTGCTATGGGGAGAAGGGGGTTAAAGGACTCAAGAGTAATTCATGGGACTTGAAGTGTCCTTGAAAAGTACAATGCCCTCCTCTCCTGCTGGTGCATTCACTGACGTCATCATGACATACAGCAATTTGTTCATCTGGGTCGTTTTATGGGTTTCAAGGAAGAAAAACAAGACAGATTTCTTGGTGTAAACACTACACAAAGAATGAATACCACAACTATTTCTTCAATTTGGTATACAAAATGCAACAGCTCATGTGGTTGCAGAGTATTTCTTAAGTCAAATTATTGCCACATTTTCTGTCACTGTTGATGAAAAAATCAAAATACCAAAGAATCGCAAAGGCTGTCCCATTGGTGGTGATAAAAGGTGTACATGAACTTTGTAAATGGATATTCATCAATGCACCTTTTTGAAAAATTCGAAGGTGTGACATCAGTTTCAGTGCAATCAATTCAGTTTTATAATTCCCATAACAAAAGAATCCAAACTGTGTCCCACCACCAGTGAGAGGAGACATCCTGGACTCAAACTGTACATTCTCAGTCTCCATCTTGTACAATGGTGGATTTGGACAAGTTCACAACAGGATTCTTGAAATGGTGCATGTCTCATTTGATTGTGCTATCTTGTGTTGAGTGGACAGGGATCAAAATAATTTGAGGAACAGCTGGTAGAAGTGTAAATTAAATAGATTTAGAAAGAAGCAAAGGATTATTGAACAGTATGAACTACCCCCTTGCACTGAGCTTTTGAAATGACTACAAACCCTTAAAGGTGCACTGTGCCACCTGTTTGTCTCTGTAGAGATGTTTATGCCTTTCTTTGCCTGGAATGTTCCCTGGTATGACTTTAAACATAACCATCTAGCATTTATTCATTACGGGTGTTTCTATTGCTCAAAAATACAGTAACTCCTTCTATAAATAGAGGAGACTCTCCACAGATCTGAATTTTAATGTAGCGTAGTGTAACCTCACATCCTCGTGTTACATAGGTCTAATCTAAAATGTGGAACATTCTAAACAAAGCAATCATATTTCCATGGAAACAAGCAGGTGCCAGATCCTTCACTAGAAATGTTACGCAGTGCACATTTAACATATGCAATTAAATTCTGTAAGTGCAGGACAGACACAAAACCTCAGGAACATGACTTTCCTCTGCTGGACTACATTCCGAGGGAACATACTCAAATAAATTTTAACAAAGCAAAACTGCAGTACCCTTTTAACCATTGTCAACAGCAATAAAAACATAAAAAACCCTCTTAATATTGATTGAAGTGCCTATTAAATCCATTTATTGACTAAACCACTTCATTAAATATAGATAGCAATCTCAGCGGTGGTATTACTATTAAACTGCTGTGTTTCTGGAATTGCTCTTGATTCTGTCTTGTTATTGTCTTTTCAAATTCAACTTTTTTCAAAAATGTTTACTTAATTTCAACCCCAAACCATCACATTTAAGTCTGTTCTCATTGGTTTCAGGTTCCTGTTATATGCAGTATTTTGAGGACTACAGTACCCTCTCCATTCAAAACATATAATACTTAGATAAATTGTTAATCGCTATGCCAACAGTCCAACTTTCTCATTATTCAGAAACCCGTGGATAGCGTAGACTAAGCTAGAGCATGTACTGAGTGTACGTTTTCCTCCACACCTGAAATAGGGTTCATTTTCACCTCACAGTGGAGAACCATCACACACCTCCACTAATTCCAGCTGGTGCACACAGAACATGTAATTAAATGACATATGTGAGGATTATAGCACCCCAGCGTCTCCATGGAAACAGTGGTCACACACTACCTCATAAAAGCAGATGCCTGGGAAAACACAATAAGTAGGGTGCAAAGGACATGCCGATAGTAACTGCACTACTAAGGCTGACGTCACCACATCTGTATACTGGAAGCTAAAAGAAATACTGGTATCAACATGAGGAATCACCTGCCACTATCTAGCCCTGTTTTCTGCAACCTGTCTCACCAACTAAATGAATTGTCCTCTTTCCCCACAACCATAAATCCTCTTATTGTTTTGCTTAAGACGTCTTACCTGGCAGCTTTAAATTAGCATCCTTCTACATATGCAGAAGAGCTGCATGATATGAGAAAACGTGATATTAGATAATTATCTTTTGTGTTGGGACTGTGAACGATATTATCATTATATTTTAATATACTTTTTGACACAATAAAGTCAGTTAAAATAAAACATGATACATAGTGCAGTGCCAGTATGCACTCTCCAGTGTTGGGGAGTAACAGATTACATGTACTAGAGTTACGTAATCAGAGTACAAATTATGAGTAACTGTATTCAATTACAGTTACATTTTCAATGAGTGGTAATTAGATTACAGTTACTTTGTTGAAATAAATGGATTACACAGAGGTGTTTTCCTGTTTTTACATTTTGGGCTATATCCCCCTCCCCTTTTTTTTTTCTTTTTTTTTTTTTCTCGGTAATTCCACTCATTGCCGGAAACTAAACTAGGTCTAAACTAGATCTAAACCAGGTCTAAACCAGGACAAAAACTAGGTCTAAACTAGATCTAAACTAGAGCTAAACCAGGACTAAGACCAGGTCTAAACTAGTTCTAAACCAGGTCTAAACCAGGTCTAAAACCAGGTCTAAAACAGGTCTAAAACCAGGTCTAAACTAGTTCTAAACCAGATCTAAACCAGGTCTAAACCAGGACTAAAACCAGGTCTAAACTAGATCTAAAACAGGTCTAAAACCAGGTCTAAACCAGGACTAAACCATCCTAGTCTTTGCTACTCTACAGCAAATCAAGTAATCCAAAGTATTCAGATTACGTTACTCAATTTAAATAACTTTATGGATTACGTTACAAACTACATTTTGAGGTGTGTAATCTGTAATCTGTAGGGGAATACATTTTAAAAGTAACCTTCCCAACACTGGCACTCTCTACCTTCTAGTAACTCACTGAAGAGTATTTATTGTATTTATTTTCACAAAATACATACAGACATAAATATCTTTTAAAAATGAAATACAATACTACGGTGGTGTATTGCTATCACTCCCCAAAAAATATTTCGGCTCAGTATCACGTAATTACGTGAAAAGTTTCACGTTATAACGTGATATTTTTTGGGGAGTGATAGCAATACACCACCGTACAATACAAGCATGATGGAGTGTGACAGAAACCTTATCCTTAAAGCCACAACCCTAAAATCAATTCATTCATTTTTTATTAAGTTATTTTTGACTTAATTGCGGTTAACAATGAAGAAAATGTTACATAATTTGTTTATTATGTGATGATTTATTACTAAATTTTAAGCATTCTCTCAACAATTTAGAAATAAAAGGAAGTAGACTAAATGTTTCTCAAATAGTCGATCTGCTACGAAGCAAAAAATTTTCTTAAAGTGCAATTTGAGTATAGAGCGCTGCTGGATTGTGTTCAGCTGTACAGACTGTATGTGTTAATGGACAAAGGAGAAGTGAGCATGGGGACAGTTCCGGCTCCATCGACTCTGGTTCCAACAGATTTTACACAGAAAAATTGTGCTGCTGCAGTGAGCCTCATCATTTTGTTCTTAAAATGTTTGATCCTGGTGTTTTTATTTCACTATTTTGTCAGAAAATAAATTCCAATTCCTAATATGGAACTGTCTCCAAATTAACCCCTTTAACTGACATCACACTGCCTTTAGTCCACTTCTTTAAACAGTCTATGATTCAGTAGGAAATTAATTCACACACACACAAGTCTGGATTCCAAAACCTAGCGTACTTTGTGTCAGTAGTACCTGTCTGCAGTCATTCACCTCATCACTGATTCATTTTTTAATTTTGAGTTTGTGCCAAGAGCAAAACAATAATCATTTCTCAAAAAGGAGTGGGAAGAAAAAAAAACTACGAAATATTTACATATAGTAAAATAAATTCATACTATGGTTGTACAAACTAATAATAATGACAATATTGTTTATGATTGTATCAAAATAAAAGGTAATGTAAAAGAAAAACATGTGTTTAGTCAATAGTCGTGGTTTACTTGTGAAGACAATGTTTTTAGTCATCTAGGCATTTCTGTAAGATTTGATTTTTATATTGTTTTTTGAAGTGCACCAAGCTTTGATATGGTCATCTAAGCTATTCCCCTACAAGTCTACTCCACGTCTGGTAACACACATGCTTTTGAGAGTGGTTAGAGAGAATTGTTTTTTAAAATTCATTAGACCTCTTAGGTTGTATTTAAATTAATTTGTGAAGAACAGTTTTTGAATGCTATCTGGAAGCAGGTTGAGTTTCACTTTAAAATGTAGTTAATATGATTAACTGAGATTCAGGAGCAGGACCACGCCTCAGCCGCCCTCTCCTCTCACCAGCGAACCACAACTCACCTCAACCACGCCCCTAATTTCCCAGAAGCCTATTTGTAGCAGCCTTTCTCATCATCCCAGTTTGTCTCTGCTAACTCGACCCCACCCTCCCATCCCCTATTTTGTCTTTCAGTCATAAGACCCCTACAAGGGGGTCCTGTTCCTGCTGGGCCAATTGCAGATTGAGATGGAGCCCTCACCCATAGTCTCAACCCAGCCATCTTTACCTCACTTCGTACATTATCAATAAACTTCTTTGCACTATGTTGTTGTTGGCATGGTCCTAGCTAGTGAATATGGGTTTGTAGGACCATAAACGAAAACAACAACAACAAAAAAAAGTCCTTATATACTTTCATTCTCATTGTGGTTTATTTTGTACGATCATAAACTATAAACTTTTGTGCCTTTGTTAACATTATTATTCGTTTGTAGGACCATAAACGGGGAAAAAATTAAATAAAAATAAATCAAAACTGGCATCTTTTTAAAAAAATGAAGATAAGAACTAAGAAAAAAAGTGTTTCTGTTAATGATTATTTTTGTTAGAGGGTTAGTTTATACAACAACCTGAGTAATGATTTTAAAAAATCTAACACAGCATTAAAAAAAGAGTATAAAGCATTATGTTTTGAAAGATAGAGCTCTGGAATGACTGAATTATGCTTTCAATTTTTTGTTTTTATTTATATTTTGTATCTTATATGTACAGTGAGTTGTAAGTGAAAAAAAAAAGAAAAAGAAAAAATAAACATGTTTTAAGGTCCCCAAATTTTAAAAAAGTGGATTTGTATGTTCTCTATATCCGATTAAGTGAGCTATTCATATTGCTTTGTTTGCAATTTAAACAATGTGTTACTTTTATAAGAATTTCCCCCGACCTCTTCACAGTAACTTAAATGGGGTACGATAAGAGTACAGTAGATTGTATACAGGGCTTTCTTGTTTAAGAGAACATTTATGTATCTGCACTTATGCACTATTGGTATTGGTGCATCTCAAGTTTCTGTAACCATTTTATGTCAGTTCAATAGATTTCAGTTTTATAGCAACCATCTAAACCTCCACAACACACCTGTACATGCTGAATGTTGCCTGGAACACTGGGTCACCATGGAGCCCAGTCAGCACAGTTGCAGCTGCGTGTGCTAAAAGCGTGATACAAAATACTCAAAATAGTTAACTGGGCTTACCGATGGTCTTAAATTAAACTTGTTTGCATGGCAGAAGGATGCTTCACTTACTATATTGGACAGAGTAAATGTCTGTCTGGCTACCCTGGAAATTGGGCTTTCAAATCAGCCAAAGCAGCCTTATGACTCGGCCTTCATTCAATTACCTTTGTTACAGTCTCTTCTAAGCCACAGGCCCTCTGCTCTTTTCATGTCTCCTCTCTGGCTGCAATCAGGACTGGCCCTAAACCCTATATATCCAGCTGCATGGCCTAATTGGATTCAGGGCTCCAACAATCAGCGAGGCCAGCATTCACTAAAGGAAGTCAACAATTATAATTAAAATGGGTTACGCATGCCTCTGATTACTACAATTGTCTGCGCTGTGTTTGCTTTGCTTTTGTTGCATAATAGGTCAAATATGAATTCAACTGTTGTTAAGTTGTAGTGACATCAAAGTGGTTAAGAGTTTAAAAGGGAGTAGAGTTAATCTGCGAGGCTGATTTTAAAGGCACACTGCGTAACTTTTGGTAGGTTTTGGTCCCTCGCCTGCTTGTTTCTATGGATATGTCATTCTTTTGCCTGGAATGTCCCACAATAAACAGCTACTTTACATTACTACTTTATGTTTATCCAATTACAGGTGGTTTTATAGCTCAAAAATACTTAGAAAAACAGGCATTCTAACTGTAAGCAGGGTTGCCTCTCCACAGATCTGACTTATAACTTGATCTGTTTTGGTCTCCATGGAAATAGAAAGATTTAATACCATATTACTGTGAAACAATCCAGATAAAGCAATAACATCCATGGAGACAAGCATTTTAGTGTCCTTCCACATGGAAAGTTACACATTGCACCTTTAACACTGCTACTGATATAAGTCATTGGCTCATTTCGACAAGGCAAGGTCAGACACAAGCTTATAGCCTTATTTAGACTTTCAAATCTCAAGGACACGATGGTCAATTAATCCAACAGACACACATTAAGCCCATAGGTAAAGACCACAGTGACTACATGCACTGAATCAGTAATACAGCTTCAAAGGACATTGCCTAATGATTGCATTGCCAAGAGAGGAGTTTATTAAAGGTCCTCTATTACTGTGTTAAAATGTTATGTCATCAAAAACATACCCAGAGTTATGTTTTGTTTCATTCATGCATGAGTAACCCTTTATCATTAGTCTGTCGACATCTCCAAAGCTCAAATGATGTCATATAGTGTTAGTTTTCAAGTTAGCTTTAATTAAGTAGATATCGGTAATAGGGATGGGCATGATTAATCGATTAATCGATAATTCATCATTAAGAATTTCATCGATTACGTTAATTTTAATCGACAAACAGAATGTAGGTTGCTGTGCGTAGCGTGACCAAACAGGGGTCCGGACATGTGTCTCTCTGCACTCAGAAGGAGCGAGCAAACAGAAACATTCGGTCAGTCTGCAGCGTACCGAAGCACAAATGCGTATTTAACGATAACTTGTACAAGAAATTCCACGCTTTCCGTTGCGTTCGGGACAAGTGAGAGTCGCGCAATGTCGATGACGAGTCCCCACCTCCCATCCCCCGTACGGTGTCCTGGTTTTGACAAATGCAAATATGGTCACACTAACCTGTATTCCACTGAGTCATGTCTTTTAATCCAACAGAAGTTGACCGCATCAGCGACACAACAGCTGTAGTTTTATCTTATCTTAGTTTATGCAAATTAGCGATACGGTTTTAAGTTTCGTTTCTGTGAGAGTTGCGCAAAACTGAATTAAACAGTCGTTACGGTTTATATGTCGTAAATTTGAATTTATTTATGCAGATAGTGCAGATAGTAATAATAATGATGATAATTTTAATATAAAAACATTAATGATTAATCGATAATCGATCGTTAATTCTTCCAACGATCGATTAAGAAAATTTCATCGAATGCCCATCCCTATTCGGTAATTCCAGGGTTTAAACCATCCTAATGATTCTACTGAAAGTGGACAGACTCAGACACAGTGGAGCACTTCCTATTACATGACATCACAAGGTGGAACAGTGTGTTTTCCGTCTGAGAGAAAAACACAAGGGTTATTGTGTTAAACATGTGTGAGTGAAACAAAACACAATTTTTTTGATAAAGAAACAAACATTATAACATAGATCAGAAAATAGCACAATACACGGGTCCTTTAAGTATGTTACAGAAAAAATAAAAAAAATCGATACATTTTTCTTGACAATGACAAGAGTGTGTTTTGTTTTATTTGATTTATTTATCTAAATTTAAGTTGTTTTTGAAGCATAAAAAGTAGGAATGCACTGATCCTGCTTTTTCAGACCTGATCCTGATTAAGATACTATGGCTTCAAATATCTGCCAATACCCGATATCAACTGATACCAATGCAGAGACACCAGAGAGCATGTATTTCCTTTGAACAAAAACTCATGACAACACTGATACAAATGTGTTGAATAACTGTTATTTAGATCTTTAGATCTGTATAACATATTCTGAAATGTGATTCTTGTGTAGTTTGTCAGTTCATATTTGAGTCATTTTGTCAATTCTTCTGAACGCAATTATAATCATTTGTCAGAAAATTCACAATATCAATATTTTTTGTTCAGCCCAATTATCACACAAAGCCATAGTCACTTGTTCTCCAACTTTTTCTTGTCCTCTTTTTAATCGTGATGTCTTTTCCTGTTCTTGTCTGCACACTCTCATCTCACATAGGTATTTCTTGTACTTTTGAATTCACAAATCCTCCTCTCACTCTGCATCTGTGATCAGGCTGAAAAAGTCTCAGTGTGATGTGTGAATGACTTCATCGAATTTGACATGGCACACAGCACAGGAGCTCTGCCAGAACCAAATCATCTGGAGTTAGAGTTAGGGTTAGCTCATTTCTTAACCAGATGTACACGTCTGTCTGTTCACTGACCACACTGTTCCATTTCACATCTGTTACTGAGAGTCTCTGGTCAGGGGTCAGTCACTGTGTTAATATGGAGTAAAACAAATTAAGAATAGCATATCGGGCAGATATTTGGGCTTTAAAGCATATCGGCTATCGGCCTTAAATCTGCAGGACAGGCTGATATTTTGTTTTGGTTGATTTGCTGCCTAGAACATTCAAACAAAGCTTTATTTTAACACTTTAATATGAATAGATAGCTGGACAAAACATGACTAGCTCTCTTATAGGTTTGTAGTAAAATGGATTGGGGGAGTCTGTAGTAAATTTTAATCACATTATTTGGGGAAAATAATCAAAATCTGCTCATTAACTAGTATTAGCCATGAAAAACCCCATACCGGTCAGTCTCTATTTGTGATTGAGACATTGTGATCAGGGAGGGCCAATTTCTACTAAAATGTACTCATTTAACAACACTCTGTAAACAAACAAAAACAACATGCAGTACATGGTTTCAAATACAGAGTTGGAGTTTGTGCTACAGTATGAGGCTTTGGCTGAATGATTGGAACAAGACTGAAGCAGACCCAGAAGTCCCAAAGAACATGAAAAATATTCTACAGAAAAACTTTGGGGTGCAGGAGTTCTACTTGGATATATAGAAATTGTGCAGAATAGTCCTTTTGGTGCTCTTCACTGTAGGGACCAGTCTCACATACAAAGTTGAAAAAATTGAGGTACTCAAAAAGTACAAAATCATTAATTCATACATAATAAGATAAAAAATATATATTTTTATACATATATTTTTCTATGTATTGGTTGCTGGGAATTGTACTATTTATATCTTGTATTATATCTTATCTTAAATAGCTTGTAACTAAAATCTGTGTGACCTACACCTATTACTTTAAATCTGCACTGTGATAGCCATCTCGAGTTTGCCCTGATGAAGGCCAAAGGGCTGAAACGAGTGATTTTAACTTTATCTGCCATGTGGTATTAAAGGCTTTCAAATATTTTGTACATTTTGAGTACCTCAGTTTTTTCAACTTTGTATTCTACAGGAAATTTGAATCCTCATCTTTACCACATCACTTGATTAAAAAGACCACTACTTATCTTTACATTTTTTGCTTCCTTTATTTAAATTGTACTTGTACACTTGTTCTTGTGATGATTTTTTGGAGCTTTCTACCATTATACCCTCATCAGAAACATGCTGTGGTTTTATCTGTCATGCTTTGAGTTATCTTGCAAGTACTATTCAAACCCTTAGGACTAGCCGTATAAGCTCACACCTTTTGTACAAGGCTCTGCCCATGCTCCTGCACATCCATTTATCATAAATATACAAAAACATGATAAATAACAATATTTCATAAACCATTCACAGTAGTATCATTAGCAGAATGAGTGCTGATTGTGTTATAATGGCACTCTGAAGGGGGAGTGAGAGGGGAGGTAAGGAGAAAGGGGACAAAACTGAACCCAATTAAACATTTTAATATGTTGCTTTCGGCGAACAATAATAAGGTACCATGCTGATCTAAATACGTGTTAACAATTAATACTCCACAGAAGAGTAATACCCCCTCTTTAACATCAGGAGACCTCCCACATTTAATAATATGTTTTCGCAGATTTATTCAAGGTTCAAGGTTTTTTTATTTGCACCTGAGGCTACATTTGTTTGCAGAAGGGATCTCCACCATTCAAAACATTAAAATGAAGACACACAGCATTACACACACATCAGGCACACCAGTGTATTCAATCAGTATAAGGTTTACCCATATCTCTGAAAAACCTTGGGAGACCATGGTTGAAGACAAAGAAGACACTACACTCACAGCAGCAAACTGCATCGACAGATCTGATCCATCAGGTTTCTTTTGTCCGATGGATTACTGAAGAAACCCAGCAGCCCTAAGCAGATCAAGCCTAAGAGCCCAAAGTGAGCGTTACACAGATGCAAGCTTTCATTGATCCTGGTCTAAATCTCCTTTTGATGAGGTTTGATGTTGTGTAAACCAACAGCAGGCTCCTGGTCAGAAGATTACAATAGCGCACTGCACAGCCTGACTGTCCAACCTCAGACGCAACAACTATGAGAATGGAGTGAAAGAAGTCCCTTGTTTATACTGTAAAAGATGTGAAAGTGCATGGTGTCTGTAGCTTTGTTAGCTCCTCGAAATTTACTCAACACAAAATCTCTGCTACTTCAAAATAACAGGATTTAGGTAAAATCCTGTAACTCTAATCATGCTTAAATTACAGCTCAGTAAATAAGAGATAAGCATTATTTCTGGTACCTCAGCTTTAAATGTGCACTATGTAAGGTTTTGGTTGGGAGTCCATCACCTGCTTGTTTCTATGGAGATGCCATTGCTCTGCCTGGCATGTTCTACAATATGGCATTAAACAGCTCTACCTTACATTTATTCAATTACAGGTGGTTTTACTGCTCAAAAACACCTAGACAAACACTGACCTGTAACCTAGTTTGTTTTAGTCTCCATGATGATAGAAATGTTTAATGCCATATTTTGAAACATTAAAGATAAAGCAATAACACCTCCTTGAAGAAAATCATTTAACTGACCCTTTCACCAGAAAAGTGACACAACGCAACTTTAATTAAAAAAGTATAAAAACATTAAGGTTGCCAATTTCCACAGATCAGCCAAGTAAGTCAGAACAACAGTTTGCTTTTCTTTTTGGCCTTCTTGTATTGCAGATTATTGACAGAATTCTTAGTAGAGTAAAATTAAAAACATGTTTCTTTGACAGCACCATTCTCCTTCATTGTGCAGCTTGACTCCAGTTTCATAGAAGGTCAATAGTTTTTCTTACACAACACTCTTTCACTATTTCACCAAGGCCAGAAAAAAAAAATCTCCCATTTGGATTCCGAGAAAACACTGCAGCCAAATGCTGCACCAAGCTGTTGAATGGGAAGCATCAATGTTAGCACTTCCAACAAGCTCGGAAAATTCTGAAAATGCAAATTCTGCAAAGTTAAAATACATTTTATTCATATTAAGATCACCATCAGTTTCCCCAGTGTGTTTTTTGTCTAGTTCTGTGTGATTGTGGAGTGTGGAGACGTGGGGTGTGGGATTTTTTTTGTCTATTTTGGTTTTTGTTATGTAAAACTTCACAATAGGAAAAAAAAAACAAAAAAAAACTAAAAAATAATAATCACCACCAGGACTTCTACTGAACATACTCCACTCAGCCCTATAATATCTTTGCTGAAGAGACTAATAATGCTTGGCAGGATAAATACTCAAATTTTATAATGAGACCTTAACTCAGTCTGGTCTTCTTTACTGTATTGCATTTCAACACTACTGCATGAACAATATGAATTCACTTTCTTTCTTTAATAAGAGTTAGTTAGAGTCAGTTAAAAATGAGCTATTGTTGACTTTACTGTTCTATTGCAGGGTTGTATTACTATATTTGTACTTTATTTCCATATTACTATATATTTATGTTTTATTTTTTACGTATTCCTTATTTGACACCAGTCTCTTGCTATTTTTGCTACTTATTTCTAATTTTTTTATTACCATTTATAGTGTTGCTCTTTGTTATTATATTTATTGTGATATGTGAGCTAATTGTGACCAAGTCATTTCTCTTGTGGATCAATAAAGTTTGTCTAAATCAGAGTTGTTGTTATTATGATATATAGATTTAAACATAGGCATATACATAAACCTAATTTAAGAAGGTAATAAGAAACACTGGGCAAATTTGAAGGGAAAATGATCTATTTCTAAATCAACAATAAGAATGTACTTATTTACTGAATTGTTCCAGCCTATTACTGTGGTACTATTACTGTGTTTGTGTAATTTGACAGTAGGGAATGCCTGGGGTCTTGGGACAGCCATTATGGGCCCATCACATCTCAGTCCTACAGCCAGCATCATAATTTACCTGCACTAACAGAGATGCTCCTACCCCTTGGCACCCATCACACCTACACACATAATAACCAGCAATTAGCAGCTCCACTCAAATAGAGGAAGTAGTACAAAGTGAAACATGTGTATTCTCAACCTAGTTTTGAACAATGACGACTAATGATGTACAATTATATCGAATCAGGATCATTAATGGTGCTATAGGAAAGAAAATAGTTTGCAGAAAAGTTGGAGAAAAACTACTAAGCAAAAATGTCCAGTAACTCTGTAAAAATGCAGCCCAACCATACATTGTATATATATGGACATAGCTAACCCACTAACCGCCATGTTCCAAATAGGACGTGAGCATGGGGCCACTTCTGGCTCCATCTACTCTGACTCCAACTGAATTTACATTGGAAATTGTCACCCCTCTCTATGTACAGTAGCTGCTGCATTGACACTTGTCATTTTGATCTTAAAATGTTCGCATTAAAGGGACAGTTCAGAATTTTGGACATAGGGCCTCATTTCCTAGTTAGCCAGTGTTGAAGATGTGTGGAGACACTTTTTAAAATATTATATCCAGTCCTTGTATTTGCAGAGATCGCTGGTGCTAGGCTAGTGCATGTCAATGGCCATAGTTAGCCTGCCACAGAAAACAGTCTTACCCACTCCACTAAACACTCGAAGCAAATCTATTATTACACCAGACTATCGATGTAAATGTCTGTGTTGATAGAATAATGTTTGTAATAAAACTAACCTTGCATTGGATGAATTGCCGCATGTTGAGGGACTATTTTCTCATATATCAGTCCGCCACTGCCAAGCTTTCTATCAGGAAGTAGAACTCACTGTTGCTGCTCAGATATAAATCCTTCAAATGTAAGGTTGGTTTTACTTGTAAATTATTCTATTGATACAGACATTCACATCAGCAGGTTGGTATAATAATAGATTTGTTTTGGGTGCTTTGTGGAGTGGGTAAGACTGTTTTTGTGGCAGGCTAACTATGGCCATTGACATGCGCTAGCCTAGCACCAGCGATCTCTGCAAATACAAGGGCTGGATGGAATATTTTAAAAAGTGTCTCCACACATTTCCTACACTCTGGCTCATGAAGAAATGAGGTCCTTTGTCTAAAATTCTGAACTTTCCCTTTAAAACTCACTACATGGTCCTGGTCCTGGTTCCTAATCCAAATTTGCCCCTATAACTGCCAGCTTCATTTGACTGGAGCTGAACACTATTAGTGACATCACACTCCCTTAATCCTCTTCTTTATACAGTCTATAAGCCCAACTAAAAATAAATGGTACAGATGGGACAAGATCTCATGCCGAAAGACTGCATGCACATTTGCACTGGACAGAGTTACACCTTTTGAGAAACTGTTTTTCCAAAAAGCAGTGCTAAAATATTAAACAAAATAAACAGAAAATTGCAAGGCCAAAAATTTCAACTGGAGTTATTTGTTATGAAAATATGTCAAAATCTTGTCTAGTCTCCTTCTCGTGTACCGAAGCTTGTGTCTAGTCTCATCTTGTGAACATTGTGCGTTGTTCCACTCTTATAAAGTTCAATTTTAGCTATAAAAAAGATTTGTCATGAAAAAAATAACTTTTTTGGGACTTTTAGATACATCTTTGTGGGTGGGTAATGCATGTCCCTCACCCCAATCCTATTACAGTATGTATCAGGTTGTAAAAGGAAGGGCATCTGATGTAAAACTCAATTCTTTGTGCAATTAATTGGCAGTAATTATTTTGAATAAATAAAGGAGAAACTTTAAAATTCTAAACATTGGCAATTAGTGAATTATTTGACCCTTGTGAGCTTTAAGTCATGTTAAAATGTTGTTACCTCCTCAAAAACATACCTGGATTTGTGTTTTGTTTCATTCCCACATGTTTTAAAAAATGTTTATTATCACATCTCCAAAGCTTAAAATAATCAGTTCCACCTTGTGATGTCATGAAGAGATAGTTTTCAAGTTAACAGCTACCTTCTTTCTTTAGTTCAGTAGAGATGGGCGATTCCATGGCTGAAATTATCAAAAAATATTCTAGTGAAGGTGCATGGTGTTTAAAAACATAGTGGAGCACTTCCTGAATGAAACAAAACACAACTCATATGAGAACTTTCAAAAATCTGAAATTCCATCTTTTTTTCTCATGCCACATCCACTAAAACACAAGTTCACTCATTAGTCTGAAAATAATTGTACACCTGAAGTGCATATCTCTACGGGCGCATTCCTGTAAAGATCTTTGCTGTGACCTTCTGAGCTAATAGAATTATATATAAAAAGATTAGCCTGAGAAAGCTTATAATCATGATCAATTTATCGTGTGAAAGTGTGCCCAGGACTCCAGGCATCTCATTAGACCCTCACTGTAGAAGGCAAGCCACTCTCCGGGGAGCCATCGTCAACTACAGTTCAATACTCTGCAGCAGCCAGCTCCAACGCGTCAATAGGAGACAATAGGCAAGGTGAAAGGCCAGGGGGAAGAGAGGCTAACAGGAAGTCTGGGAATTACAATCTGGGAAACAGTTCAACAAAACACAGGCAAGCGTGAATGGAAAATGGTTACCAAAATCTGAAAAGGCAAAGAGGTCGTGGTGTCACTTCTTTTTGAGGGTATTTTTGTCAGAAAAATTTCAGAAATTACTTTAACATTTGAGTAAAAAAAAGAAACACTAGGCCTATTATTAAACAAGCCATATTATGCTATTTTCTGATCTATGTTATCCATCCATCCATCCATCCATTTTCATCCGCTTATCCGGGGCCGGGTCGCGGGGGGAGCAGCCTAAGCAGGGACTCCCAGACTTCCTTCACCCCAGACACGTCCTCCAGCTCCTCCGGGGGGACCCCGAGGCGTTCCCAGGCCAGCCGAGAGACATAGTCCCTCCAGCGTGTCCTGGGTCTTCTCCGGGGCCTCCTCCCGGCGGGACATGCCCGGAACACCTCCCGAGGGAGGCGCCCAGGAGGCATCCGGAACAGATGCCCGAGCCACCTCAACTGGCTCCTCTCGACGTGGAGGAGCAGCGGCTCTACTCCGAGCTCCTCCCGTGTGACTGAGCTCCTCACCCTATCTCTAAGGGAGCGCCCAGCCACCCTGCGGAGGAAACTCATTTCGAGCGCTTGTATCCGCGATCTCGTCCTTTCGGTCACTACCCAGAGCTCATGACCATAGGTGAGAGTAGGAACGAAGACTGACCGGTAAATCGAGAGCTTCGCCTTTCGACTCAGCTCCCTCTTCACCACAACGGTCCGATACAGCGACCGCATCACTGCCGAAGCTGCACCGATCCGCCTGTCAATCTCACGTTCCGTCCTTCCCTCACTCGTGAACAAGACCCCGAGATACTTGAACTCCTCCACTTGAGGCAAAGACTCTCCACCCACTCGGAGAGGGCAAGCCACCTTTTTCCGGTCGAGAACCATGGCCTCGGACTTGGAAGAGCTGATCTTCATCCCAGCCGCTTCACACTCGGCTGCAAACCGCCCCAGTGCACACTGCAGGTCCTGGCTCGATGAAGCCAACAGAACAACATCGTCCGCAAACAGCAGAGATGAAATCCTGTGGTCCCCGAACCGGACCCCCTCCGGCCCCTGACTGCGCCTAGAAATTCTGTCCATAAATACAATGAACAGAACCGGTGACAAAGGGCAGCCCTGGCGGAGTCCAACATGCACCGGGAACAGGTCTGACTTACTGCCGGCAATACGAACACAGCTCCTGCTCCGGTCATACAGGGACCGGACAGCCCTTAGCAAAGGGCCCCGGACCCCATACTCCCAGAGCACCCCCCACAGGACACCACGAGGGACACGGTCAAATGCCTTCTCCAGATCCACAAAACACATGTGGACTGGTTGGGCAAACTCCCATGAACCCTCGAGCACCCGATGGAGAGTGTAGAGCTGGTCCAGTGTTCCACGGCCAGGACGAAAACCACACTGCTCCTCCTGAATCCGAGGTTCGACTATCGGCCGGATTCTCCTCTCCAGTACCCTGGCATAGACCTTACCGGGAAGGCTGAGAAGTGTGATCCCCCTATAGTTGGAACACACCCTCCGGTCCCCCTTCTTATACAGAGGGACCACCACCCCCGGTTTGCCAGTCCAGAGGTACTGTCCCCGACCGCCACGCGATGTTGAAGAGGCGTGTCAGCCAAGACAGCCCCACAACATCCAGAGACTTCAGGTACTCAGGACGGATCTCATCCAACCCCGGAGCCTTGCCACCAAGGAGCTTGCCAACCACCTCAGTGACTTCGGCCAGGGTGATGGATGAGTCCGCCTCCGAGTCCCCAGCCTCGGCCTCCTCCTCGGAGGATGTGACGGTGGGATTGAGGAGATCCTCAAAGTATTCCTTCCACCGCCGGACAACGTCCCCAGTCGAGGTCAGCAGCTCTCCCCCCGCACTGTAAACAGTGTTGGTGAAGAACTGCTTTCCCCTCCTGAGGCGCCGGACGGTTTGCCAGAATCTCTTTGAGGCCGTCCGATAGTCCTTCTCCATGGCCTCCCCGAACTCCTCCCAGCTCCGAGTTTTTGCCTCCGCGACCACACGGGCTGCAGCACGCTTGGCCCGCCGGTACCCGTAAGCTGCTTCAGGAGTCCCCCGAGCCAGCAAGGCCCGATAGGACTCCTTCTTCAGCTTGACAGCATCCCTTACTTCCGGTGTCCACCACCGGGTTCTGGGGTTGCCGCCGCGACAGGCACCACAGACCTTACGCCCACAGCTCCGAGCAGCTGCATTGACAATAGAGGCCGAGAATGAAGCCCACTCGGACTCCATATCTCTCTGGCCTCCCCCGGAATCCGGGAGAAGTCCTCCCGGAGGTGCGAGTTGAAGGTCCCTCTGACAGAGGGCTCCGCCAGACGTTCCCAACAGACCCTCACTACACGCTTGGGCCTGCCAAGTCTTTCTGGCTTCCTCCTCCGCCAGCGAACCCAACTCACAACCAGGTGGTGATCAGTTGACAGCTCAGCCCCTCTCTTCACCCGAGTGTCCAAGACACGCGGCCGGAGATCAGATGACACGACGACAAAGTCGATCATCGACCTCCGGCCTAGGGTGTCCTGGTGCCACGTGCACTTATGGGCACCCTTGTGCTCGAACATGGTGTTCGTTATGGACAAACTGTGACTAGCACAGAAGTCCAATAACAAAACACCGCTCGGGTTCAGATCGGGGAGGCCGTTCCTCCCAATCACCCCTCTCCAAGTGTCACTGTCGTTGCCCACGTGGGCGTTGAAGTCCCCCAGGAGAACAACGGAGTCCCCGGTCGGTGCACTGTCTAGTACCCCTCCCAAGGACTCCAAGAAGGCCCACTGCTGTTCGGCCCGTAGGCCGACACCACAGTGAGAGACCTGTCCCCGACCCGAAGGCGCAGGGACGCGACCCTCTCGTTCACCGGGGTGAACTCCAACACACAGCGACTGAGCTGTGGGGCAATGAGCAGGCCCACACCAGCCCGCCGCCGCTCCCCGCGGCCAACGCCAGAGAAATGGAGAGTCCAGCCCCTCTCAAGGAGTTGGGTTCCAGAGCCCAAACTGTGCGTGGAGGTGAGGCCGACTATATCTAGTCGGTAACGCTCAACCTCCCGCACAAGCTCAGGCTCCTTCCCCCCCAGCGAGGTGACATTCCATGTCCCCAGAGCTAGTCTCCATGTCCGGAGATCTGGTCGCCGAGGCCCCCGTCGTCGACTGCTGCCCAGATCTCTCTGCACCGGCCCCATATGGATCCTCCTGCGGGTGGTGGGCACACGTGAGGACGGCCCCACGTCGCTCCTTTGGGCTGAGCCCGGCCGAGCCCCGTGGGGGGAGGCTCGGCCACCAGGCGCTCGCTGGCGAGCACCCACCCCAGGCCTGGCTCCAGGGTGAGGCCCCGGTGACGCCAATCCGGGCGACGTAACTGGCCTTGTTGGTGTACTCATCATAGGGGCTTCTGAACCGTTCTTCGTCTGACCCATCCCCCCGGACCTGTTTGCCTTGGGTGACCCTACCAGGGGCATGAAGCCCCCGACAACATAGCTCCTGGGATCATTCGGGCACTCAAACCCCTCCACCACGATAAGGTGACGGTTCAAGGAGGATCTATGTTATAACTCACTAAAACATACCTGGAGTTGTGTTTTGTTTCATTCACATGTGTAACACACAAACTCTGCTTTTAAAAGGAGTTCTTCACTGAAACAGAGAAAACTCTATTCCAACAACTTTCAAACCTGGAATTGCCTATCTCTAGCCAGGATGGCACCACCTAGTGCCTCCGCTCAATTTAATTCCTCTCCAGCAACTAGGTCAGGAATCAGAATACACTAGACGGTTTGCAAAAACCCCGGAAGTGCAAGTTCTATGTTGGCAACGAATCCCAAGATCGAGGATTTAAAGCCAGAACAAAGTGAATGTTTGGTGAATTTTATCAAGGGGAAAGACGTTATTGCCCTTCTTCCTACAGGATTTGGGAAAAGCTTAATATACCAGTTAGTCCCGTTAGCGGCGCATTACATACATCACAACCAAATAGCAGCGATTGGTTAAATTTAAAAAAGTACCCGCCTACCGTTGAGCGAATGATTCTAATGCTGTGAGGTCAGACAGTTTCCACGAAGTGAAACCGGCTGATGAATCAGGCTAGCCAATCTCTACACAACAAGGTAAAAAAGTAGCTGTTAACTTCAGAACTACCACTTCAACATATGAATAAAAAATCAACTATCAATCAATCTTACATTTAAAGAGATTTCATACACTTCAACTGATTTGCAGTTTAAAGAGGTAAAGAGTAAAGTTAAATGTTAGTAGGGTCTTAGTGGTTGACAATTAGCGGTCCTGGGAAATTAAATATTGATAAACAGCACTCCATCTATCAGTCAATCAGTCAGTCAATGTCTCTAATTTTCCAGCTTGTTCAAGTGTAGCTGTAAAACAGATTTAGAAAAGATGCAAGAGAAGAGGTTCAAATGAAACATGATGTGATTAAATAACAGCTGGAACATGAGACAAAATGCAGTAAATAGGAGAACAGACAGCTAAGGATCCATTAGCTTTATTAGGCTCATTTGAGAATAGCACCAGAGGCTTAAAGATTTCTAAACCAAATATCCAATAATGTTACGTCGCCTGGCAACGGTACCTCAAAAAGCAATCACGGGTGCAATAAAAACTAACCTATTTCCTTTAGCATTTAATCAGTCCCACATCTCGGGACCACAAGCGCTTTGTTTTTGCTGTTTCGACTTCAGCTCAATATCATTTTATACAAAACAGTACTATACGACAATAAAGGAGGATTCTTGTCTTTTTAGGTCCTGTAACCCATAATATGTGGCCAAACCTAATTTCATCAGAGCTAAACAAAGCTAAACAAGCCTGGGCCTGGTTAGCACTTGGATGGGAGACCGCTGAGAAGACCACAGTGGTTCACTAATGGCAAAAACTGTCATTGTGTCCTTAGGCAAGACACTTCACCCACATTGCATAAAATTGCGTATGAAAGTGGTGAGTGAGTGTGGTAGTTAGGGGGGTTGATGGTGAAGATTAGGAGCCTCACAACTACCTCAGGGCAGTTGTGGCTTACTGGGTGTGGAATGAATGAATAAAGTACAAAATTATAAAGTGACTTTGTCTGGAAAAGTGCTCATTAAAAAATAGAGAAACAGAGATAATGGAGATTCAAACTAATAAGTAAAAATAATTCTAACCCTAATTCTAACCCTAAAACCATTAAGCGTGACAATAATGATTTTGCATGTTTTAAGTGAACCAGTGTCCCTGATAATGCTGAGGACAGAAACAGCACATTTCCTAAAACAGTAAAGTTACATGTAGTTCTTTTTTAAAAAGTGGACACAGTTGCACTCCCTAATAGTATTATAAGAGAGCTTTTCTCGTTATAAGTCTAACAGACACAATCAAACAAGCCGTAGCCCGGAGTCACCAAAAACAAACTTGGTTAACTTGCACATAGCATTTAGAACACAAGAGTGTAGCTGAAAGTCTAGGATCCAATCTGCTCAGGCACAAGTTAGCAACAGTGGTTATAAAGTTCATGGAATAACCTCGAGTATATATATAAGCTATAGTATAACAGTAATTACAATATCGAGGTATATGAATATATGAAAGCTGGAAAAATATATTTTGGGGCTCAATGTTTATCATGTGTACAATTTTTTGGGAAAAGTGAAAAGCAGAAATGTCATTAGGCCTGCCTACTGTCTTTAAATATGACTCTAAAGAGGCAAAATAGCAATTAATGTACCCTAAACAAACCCAATTTAAAATGTGTTATAAAACCTTAGTTTTATAATCAATTGAAGATTTACAGTGAATTTTGACATCACTAAATATATCAGCTTTCACATCGGCTATCGGCACCTCCAACTCCTGTTTTATCGGTTTCATATTAGCTGCAAAAAAATCCATATCAGTCAGGCCCTAGTTTCAATATTATCGTTTATCCCAATATTTATCTGTAACAATATATCATACTTAAAGAGGCAATTGAAATACGGAAATGTGCCCATGGGACTATAAACTGGGACAAGGGGGCTTTTTTACTCTCACACACCTGGGATACTGGCCTGAGGAAGTCGGACTGCAGATGGCGCTGTCGTCCTGCCCCACCGGTAGGAAAACAGCACCAAAACCTGTATAAATCAGCTGACCAGACATGTCACAGCAACATCACATGACCACTCTGAGGAAGACCGCTAGTGAGCAGTCGAAACTGTCAGGTATGAAAACCAACTCTTGGTCTGAAACAAGAACCTAATAACATGAATGATCGGGAGACAATGAATATACCATGCATCAAATTTTGTTACTGTGACAGGCATATCAACATAAAAAGGCAACTCTATAATGGAAGATTCACTGTTTGAAATATCCAATCATACAACATATAATCTATAATTGTTGAAACTTCTCAAAAGAAAAAGTGAGATATTATCCATTAACCAGATAAAAAAATCTGCAATTGTACAACTAATTCAAACAGCAAATTCAACTACAGAAACCTGTCCTCCAGCTCAAAGTTAAACTATGGGCAGTAATATAATGTTATGATGTTATGTAAACACAAACTATAGTGGTTTTCTGAATCTAGAATGTGATGGGGTCATACTCCCAGATGGGGGCCAGGGACAGTTTTCCTTATTGATTACAGTGTACTTTGTCATGAAATATCTAAAATGTAAATGCACAAATGCTGAACCTGATCATTTCTATTGGTGACCAGAGCCAGAAACTCACTGCTTTACAACAAAAATCAGCATTTTAATAATATTAATTTTAGCAACCCCCACTCAGTATTAAAGGTGTACTATGTAACTTTTTGGTCTGGGGTCCATCACCTGCTTGTTTCTATGGCTATGTCATTCCTTTGTCTGAAATGTTCCACAGTATGACATTAAACAGCTATACCTTACATTTACTCAAATACAGGTGGTTTTAAAGCTCAAAAATACCTAGAAAAAACATATGTTCTGACTATGAGTGTGGTTGCCTCTCCACAGATCTGACCTGTAACTTGGTCTGGTTTGGTCTCCATGTAGAAGGTAGGATTAATACCATACTATGATTCCAGACAATGTAATAACAGCTCTCTGGAAAAAAAAACATTCGACGGTTACAAAATGCACCTTGAAATATTCCTGGCTTATAGAATATTGTGATTAGGGGTGTGCAAAAATATTGAAATATCGATATATCGTATCGCTTAATGTGATGATACAATCCCAATATCATGGGCTGCTGTATAGATATATCGCCAAGAGTATTTTTTTGGTATTTTTTACTCAATTATTTTGTTATAGCACTACAATTTTGTTGCTTGTTTATGCGACACATTTGACATTTTTACTCTTTTGATGATTAAAATGGCTTTGTTTCATATTTACTTTACACGAGAAGTGGTTTAACAAAGACTTTTAGTATCACAGCCAGGATTTAGCCTTTATTTTTTATTGAACGGTATTGAATTGATTTGACATATATTATATTGAATCGAAAGTGCACTGTATCGAGATATGTATCGTATTGTGGCCTATGTATTGAGGTATGTATCGTATAGGCAACTTCTTAATGATACCCAGCCGTAACTGTGATGCCATCTGAAACCTAGCAGTTCATATACAGTGATGATAAATAAGGAGTTCCTACATTCGCTAGCTTGTTTATGGTACATTGACTATTAAAGAGATGACCTTTAATTTCTGTATGTTTACAGCTGCCTTTTGTTTGTATTTTTCTTTAACCTAAAGCTTTCAGACAAAATGCTCTTTTGTTCCTAGCAGGAGTCATTATTCAGCCTAGCCTTCTGAATAAGTGCTTTAATTGTAATGTATCTCAGTGAGTCTGAATCTATGTATAATTGATCAAAGGTGTGCCTCAGAGTACTCTTTTGGTGCTATTGTGTTTTTTTTATTACTAGCTGACCTGCTTTCAAGTGCAAGATGAAGTGAATGGGTTTGAGCGGGATGGATGATTGAATATTTGGCGTACATGAAATAACTCCGGTGGTTCACCTCTCAGTTTGCACGGAGAGGCGTGTTTGTGTGTGCACTGTGTGAGGAAGTCTGATACAAAAGCAAGTGGGTCACAGCTCCTCAGGGGAACTAATCTGGATGCTCCGAGATCCTCTTCATCATACATGTTTCATAATGCACTGTAACGTGTATAAAAGCTCTAACCCAGTGACGACTACAATTAAGACACGCATACCACTACATGTAAACACACAGAGACATAGGGGAGTCTGGATGTATGACAAGTGCAGTCCCGCCCACTCCAAACTACATTTCCCATTAATTTTTCCCATAGACGTACTGAAAAAGCATGATGGAGGCAAGCCAGCTATGTGATAACTAAGCCTGTCACAATAACACATTTTTAAGTAGTATATATTACTGAAGTATACTGTAGATGATAAATAACATTGAAGCTAATTTATGTCAATGACACAATAACTCAAGAGCAGATTTAAGACACAAATACTATTATATAACTATACTATTGTTAATAAATCATGAGTCATAGAAGTTTAATGAGTCATAGAAGTTATTAACTCAACCTTTTATGTCTTAAATTATATTGTAAAACCACAAATTTTCCAGTAGTGCAAAGAAAAATTACACACTACAAATACTGACCCCAAAATATACTCTTTCATATACTGAATGATAAGTCCATGAAGTAATTACCGTGATAGGCGTAGCGGTAATAACTAATGTCCTAACTCCTAATACATTTTTTTAGAAAGTCTATGGGAAAAAAAGGACAGGACAGGAAAACTGTAAGGATAGGTTTAGATTAATGGGACTAATGTGATGTGAAAAAGTAATTTTAATATGCTAGTAATAAGTTCCTTTTCACTTGCACCTGGCTCAACTTTTTGTATCTTTTTTTAACCATACATTCATGTTTGGAGACCACAGTGGACCTATGTTTTCTTTTCATTTTCTTTCAGACTTTTCCTTGTTCCAAACGTATGTCAATAAAGAAATATACACAAAAGGTCTATTATATGGTCATTATATTGTCGTTATAACCATTGAAAGCCCAGCAAGCATCCCATGATCTCAGCTCCTTTGTAATTGCTTGAGATCACCCTTTGCACAGCGAGCTATAATGGCTGATAGAGTACAGGGTGTGGCCTTGTTTCACTTCTGCTAACGGAAGAGGCAGGCCCAAATCAAGCTCCCTCTCTCTCTCTCTCTCTCTCTCTCTCTAGGCCTGTCATGATAATTACTAAATCGACTTATCGTTTAATTTATGGCAAATGCAACAATATCTTTGGGGGTCAATATTTATCGTGTGTACAGTTTCTTTGCACTACATGGATGTTTTAAAATTATTTAATTAATTATGACACACACACACTGAACAAGACACAGGTCCCAGAGCCTTTGTGCAGCCAGACCGTGCTAATACATGCAAGCACCAAGTTCACAGTCCCTTCTCAGCACATATGAACTGGGAAACGGGTTATTCTTTTCCCAAAGCCCATTGTGGAACAGGTGTCTTAATTCAACCGTAGTAATGAGACCATATTGTTCAAGTTATTTTTGTTGGGTATTGTTGTATTGCAGTGTTGCTTGGTATTTAGCCTATATATTTCAATTAGATGTTGCTTATGTGTGTAATTTGAGGGGTTTTATAAATGGTAAGCATGGGGAGAACTCATCTGAATTTCAAAAATAAAGTTTGGAGTCATTTTGTTTTCATAAGAATCTCTAATTATACACAGCTATTACTCTACTCCATATAACCTACACATACAATACAATATATGGTAAAATATTTTGAAATCCATTCAACATTTACAGCTTTGGCACACAAGTCTAAAAATTAGGCCTTTTTTTTTTTTTTTTTTTTTTTTTAATGGAGAACTAGGTTTTAGTCTTTTTTTTATAAATAAAAGGTGAAGTACAAAAATGAGTTTCTGTGGGATTAAACCTTAATGAAGTTCTTAAAATACACGCATTTAATTTATTCATAGAAAAATCTGTTCATTAATTTAGGTTCCATGAAGCCTAGAATGTCAACCCAGTAAAAAGCATTGTGACTGAAATGTTTCAATGTTGAAATGCACAATAGATGCACAATACGTTGTCATTTTAGGACAGGCTACTCCTATAAAACATACGCAACATGTTACATGAAAATAGTATGTTGAAGTGGTGACGAATTGATTCCTATCCTGTTATGGTTATCTCCAGAGTGCAGGTTAAGTAAAAAGGTCATAATTCCACAGATTGTCAAACTTTTACGCACATTTTAAACACTTCGTTTGCTGCCACTTCCTCAGGACCACTGGAATGAGGACATCAATACATATCTTATCTCTCTCATCACTATACTATTTATTTTCACTTGATTGACTTTGCAATCCCATGTGGCTCACTGTGAGCGTTACCTGAGTCCGTGTAGCGGGGTCTGGCCAGGTCCCGGAAGTAATAGATGAAGTCCAGGCAGTGCTCGTCCTGGACTTCTCCCCGGGAGCACAGCTCGGACAGCAGCTCCAGCGCCTTTCGACAAATCTCATCCTCTCGTTCTGCAGGCATTGCCCTCCAGCATCCTCTTAGTGCTCCGGTGATTCTCCACAGCCACACGCGCTCGCACTCCACCGGACACGCGTCTCAAGCGGGGCTGAAGAAGAATCTACACCCTGGAGGGGTCACACAAGGCGCGCACCGTGCGCACAAAAACAATATCTCCACGAGCAAAAAACCCGCAAATCGAGTGGGCTGGTTTCGATTCCAAGAAAAAGTCAGTGGTGCTGGGAACTACTTCATAAGTTTTTGCTGTTTTGCGCGAGGTTTTCCACAAAATTACGCATCCAAACGAGCGCGCACTTTCCCCTCACTGTTTTTCTGACACTGTCCCGGTTTTCTCCGCTCCTTTCTACGCTGCTTTTATGTCATGATGGTAGTCGGATCAGCAGCGAGCCTCCGGGCTTCCACATAGCGCTCAGAAAGGTCCCTGACTGAGTCCTCGCCTTTCACTCCGCTCAATTATCCCTGAAAGCGCGAGGATGCGGAGAGACAGACAGGAAGTTCAGCCTCCAACACCACTCCCCTCGCATCAACGCAGCATCACTGGAGATGTGGAAACTACATTTTAATGAGACTCTGCCTATGGAACACAGTTGCATTAAGGCGAGAAGTGCCGTTTGTGAAGAATGTGTTTCAGAGTGTTTAAAATTATAAACTCAAATTTCAGTAAAAGATTATACCGGACTGTTTTGGAACAGTTCTCCTGACTATTTGCCTCTTCTTTGATGCAAAATATAAATGATACAGCCAATATGGACATATATGTTCTTTAAAGACTTAAGTAGTTTAGTTTAGCTATAACATACTTTGAATTTTAATTGTTTATTCTTTTTCTCTCAATCTTTTGAAATGTGCAGCGTGCAGTCATCGTCACCCAGTCATATACTCCACCCATCCTCTCCTTGGATCAGGTAAAGCCATGAGTAATGAAGATGCGGCCATGCTGATGGGCACAGATGTTTAAACAGGCAGAGGGTGCAGCGGACACCTGGGAGGGCCACATGCAGGAGCCTGACCTTTTACTGATGCGAGTAATGAAGGGAGAAATGGCTCAGAAATGTCACACTAAAGCCCTATAGTGAAGCTGCTAATAAAGGCTGCAGCAGCAGTTTCTCTGCTCCACAAGTACAACCTTTAAGTGTTCAGCCACAGCACACGACACACAAGTAACAAGCAAGTTTTCTGTCGCCCACGCTGTATACTATAGGTAGAGGATTTAGAACGGCGGCTGCAAGGAATTTGGTCATCTGTTTTGAAACAGCAGAAATTGTTTTTTTCATGCTGCTGGCTCATAGATGTGAAACAAGCTCGGAATGCACCGATACGATACTGGTATTGGATATCGGCGCAGATACTGAACACTTTTTTCTGGATTTGCTTTCAGTGTTGGCTCAGTCGATATCCTGGTTGGACATACAAATTGATGTAATAAGTCAATTTACTAGTCACAGTCAGTTCAGAAAGTCTCATAATGCCAGAATTTTTATTTAGTTAGTTATATTTATTTATTTTATTTAGTTACTTGAGGAATAAATAACATCTACATTTGGATCAGCTTTGTCTTATATTATTTTTCTTTAAAGGAAATAAACGCTGTTTTCAGACTCTGCACTGCTGTCACTTGATATTGTATCAGCAGATCCTTAAAGCTAAAGTATCGGAATGAATATTGGAACTGAAAAAGCTGGATTGGTGCATCATTACAATAAGCAAATTCATGTAATAAAAATCCACATAGGATAAAACAGTTAAAAGAGTGAAATTGTTTATGTACTGACATTTCACAGCTTTTAAATAGTACAGTTTTAGAACATACTACAATGTGCAGTTAGAAAAATGCTGTTACATCCTGAAACAACCCATTGACTTGCATACTATTTTTGCACATGACATTTTCAATTCTTCCATGGTTTAAAAAAATAGTACTTTGGCACCAAAACAGAGATGCTTGAAGCACTAGAGAACACAGAGCTTTCTTGCAGTATGTTCATTTTAAAAAATGGTGTTTGGGTTCTATACAGTTCTCCAAGGCAGCACCATCCCAACACACAGAGACACCCATCTGCCACAGTCATCTCAAGGAAAAATGACGCTCTTCTAACCCCAAAGGAGCCAGGTTATTAGTACCACGAAAATAAGAACAAAAGTACTTTGACAAACAAACAAAATGTACTTGAGAAAATTCTGTACACTGATAGTGATAAGAAAAAAAAAAAAAAAGAGTTGGCTGATTGTTCATGTTTCTGCTTTTTCTGATTTATTTTAAAATGTTGTTTCCTCATCACTAACATACTGTACCCAGAGCTGAGTTTTGTTTCATTCACCCATATTTAACACACACCTGCATATTTAGGCTGAATTCTTCTCTCAAACAGAAAACGCTCTGTACCACCTTGTGATGTCATTTGGTAATACAAGAAGCACTCCACTGTGTTTTTAAACTCCATACACCATTATCATTTTGATCATTTCAGCTCTGCAATTGTCAATCCCTTCTGTAAAAAGGTAAAATGTAGCTGTTAACTTGAAGTGTCATGACATCACACGGTGGAACAGAGCATTTTGAGATATAATTTTAATGAGGTAACAACATTCTAACAAGTGTCAATTCTGCGTAATGTAGGACTTTTAAGACAACTTCAAGCTTATAGTTTATAATTAACAGGTACACAAACTTCTTAATAACCACACCTCTTCATTTACAAACCTACGCACAACAGCACGCTTTGTTTTTCAAGCATTTAATTTACGTCTAAGAAAAGCGCAGCACACAGTGTAAACCACACAGTGTGCTGTCCAGATTTGCCACTCATCAGCACTCTATATAACAAACATGACAACCTGCAAAAAGGTGCACTTAGTTAGACTTATTATTACAATTATTATGCTGGTGTCAGAAAAGGCCAAACTAACTCAGCTGAAAACTAATTAGAAAAGTTAAGAAGGTTGAGGACTGTAAAATAGCAAAGAGGTAAGCCATCCAACAAGACAGTTCTGGGTTTGATTCTTGGGTTTATCTACAACAATACTTTCAATGTTATACTTATTTATATGTTGACGACTGGTTTTCTAATGGAAAGTGTTCCAAAGAAGGAGCAGTAATGTCTATGTCCTGTTTTATTGGTTGAAAATGTTGATATTGGTTCTGGTAGAAAAAAAGTCAGTTCATAACAGCATATCAAGTACTAATCTAATCCAGCCTTTTCTGTTCTGACATTTTGGCTTTAAGTATCTGCTGATCCCCGATCTAAACTGATATTTGGGCATCGAGTGAAACTGTAATTAATTTCAGCATATGGTAAAATGATCAAAATGTTTTGTATCATTTAAAGTAACTACTGAACAGTTTTGAAAAGTATTACAAGGTGTTTTAGGCCTTCATTGTCCAGAAAGATTTTATTACACCAATTTATAGACCAAAATAGGATATCAACTGAACTCATAGCTTGAAACTGATATCTTATCCATCAAAATGTTCAGTATCAGCGCAGATGTCTTATCCCAGCATCAGTGTATCTCTTGGCTAAACCATAACATTACTGTTGAATAAATAAATGTGCAAGTGAATAGTTTATCTGTGTCGGGTTGGCAATGAACAGTCCTTGTCCGTGATGTATGTCGCTTGACGTGAACTCCAAACCCTTACAGGAAATAAGCAGAGAACTAGCAATAAGTAAGCCCACGTGTGGTAGGTACTTGTAATGAATGTACAGTATGACAAATAACCTCAGTTATAACATAAATATTTCACCCTGTAAAGCGGCCACAGTAAAATGATGCATGATTAAGCAAAGACATACTCCACTGGTGTAATACATAACCTCAGGCTCAAAGAATGAAGTGACCTCGCTTCTGGTTCAGGTCTTACTGGAGCTTTTAGCATTTTATAATATGAGCATCGCTGACGACTATGTTCACTGATGTAATCTTCAGTCAATCAGATCAGGGTCAGAGATCAGTAGGTAACCATGGTAACAACTGACAATTAATAAAAGCCAGGGCTGTTCAGAGATACAGTATGTCTGTAAGGACTTAAGATCTCCATGAATAAATTAAACTGAATATTTGATGAGCTTTTTTTGGTTTTGTTTTGGGTTTTTTTGTTTAGACACACAGTCAGACTACACAACAATCTGTCTGTTTCATAGTTGATTTATTTACAATTAGGGCAGGTTGAGGTCAGTGTAGTGTTTGTGATTTTTATATTTTCTGGGGCCAGTGTGATAATATTCAGACAAAACTAAAAGCTCCCTTTAAATTTTATAGTTAAAAAAATACCTTGAAAAGTACTTATTCTACTTCAACTCTCCAAAGCTTTTCAACTCTTTGATCTGTTACTTGGCCTGAGTTCATTTGCTTGTCCTCATGGAGATGGATGGAATTTTAATGCCATATTGTGACACAGTCCAGGCACAGCAATACAGAAACTAGCATGTGCTGGAACTTCCACCAGAAAAGTTACATAGTGCACCTTTAAACACAAACATCCTGGAATGTGACTTTTTGATGTAGGCTTTTGTCATGTTTTATGAATGACTAAGGATGGAAATTATCAGCTACAATCCTGCATATTTGCAAGTACATGTTTGTCTCGTACATTATCTTGTCTTTTAATATGCATTGTCCCTTTAATAAATAGCTACAAATACAAAATTATACTTTGCGGTAACATCATGCTGGGGGCGTTCTACATGTATCTGAATGGTGGTATGTTCATCAGTTACCATGGTGACACAATGCACACATTAGCAATAACTGCCACAAAAGCTTTTAGATTGTCTGAAAATTCAAGAAAAAACCCCAAAAAAAAACACACTTTCAGGAGACTGTCCAAGTGTACATGAACCTGTCTAAATAAAGGTGAGTGTAACTGAAAACTGTTGGCAAATGCATACTAGTTTGTAACTGTAATTATACTGCATGGGTGAGAAACTTATTTAACAGCACAAATTGGCTCAGATCAAAGCCTAATAAAGCCTCAGACAGAGCAGACCCTACAGTTAGCGTCACACCCCCAGGGAACGTTGATGGCATCTGCTGCAAAGTATCAATAGCACAAACTCCACACCACTGAACACTAGATTGTAATGAGCAAGTTCCCTGAGATGCTTTGTCTGGGACTGGCTTCAATCCTGCCTCATGACACAAACAGCTTGGTCTGGGACAGTGTGTGTGGGCATTTGTGAACACCTTTGAACTTTTATTTACAAGCATTAGTTTGAGTTCAGTGTACATGAGCGGTGCACCTGCTCTGTCTGCATGTGCTGGAAGTCTCCGAGTTGAATTTGGATTTACGTTACCGGGGCTGAGTGCCAGGCCAGCTGCCTCAGAGAAACACAGGGCATCTGTTGAGCCTCAGACTTAAACGTCTCACAGAGCTACAAACCCTCAGCTAAAAGGACAACAACACTGACATTTTCTACTAAATGTTTATTAAGCTGCAAATCCCAGTCCTAGTCACAAGTTTCCACATTTACTATTACACTTTTTTCTCAATGTACTAATGTAATGGTAATGTTAATACCGGTGAATACCAGAAAGTACATTGCTGCTAGAAGTCAAGGACAGGAAAGTGAGTTCTCGTGGCCCTGCTGTTGCACACACACACTGACAGACACACACAAACACACACATACACACAATGATGCACACACATTGACGCACACTATAACAAATGTAAACACACACATATTTCCCTGTGTCCTTTCTGGAGGGCCCATTGCTGTTCACTTTTTGCCTAGCTACCCTGTTGCTTTACCCATGTGAGACTCAATAAATCCTTCTGACTTTACATTTCAGATTCATGGCCCTCTTTGAAGCTTACACAAGAAATGGACCAGGTATTTATTTCTTTGTTGTATCAGCTCCTACAGCTATGATAGTGAAAAGATAGTAAAAGTAGTCTCTCGTGGTACCAGTCAACAGCCAGAAAATACTAATTTGCATTGTTTACAAGAGTCAAAATTTCCTAGAATAATTATTAGTATATATATGTTGCTATTTCTGATGAATTAATGAATATATCACCATTCTTATTTGGATTTAAAAACAATAAACTGTCCTTACATTTATGTCTCATTGTTTAAAAGTGGTTAGACTTGTTAGACATTTATATAACCAGTATAGTAATGTTTTTGGGTTTTCGGTGGACCACCATTAGCCTCTGCTGCTGTAACAGTCTCTCCGAGCTACAGCACCTGTCACAGCTGAAAACCACATGTTCTGAGCAGAAGACAGTGGCAACGTTACAGTTATACAGAAAATAAAGAGACACTTGTAGATTTTTTACAGAATACAAAACAGATCTGGTACAACAAACCAAGAGCAAAACTGCAAAAAACCCAGAATGCTCTTAACGTTAAAATGCCTTTATTGTTCACAGCACCCCCTGGAGTCCCAACATGTTTCAGCCTTCAGGCCTTCAACAGGGGACAAAGTAAATCTGATGTGCACCATGTGTTCCACCAGCAGGCCTCCTCACCTGAGTACACTGGGAATTAATGTGGACAATGATGAGATCAGGTAATGCCCATGCCAATGCTAATGATTATTTTATTATTGTAAATGAATATTGACAAAATTCAAGTGCCTCTATTATGCAAAATAGACTCTTGTGAGCTTTTAGCCATGTTATAATGTTTTTGCCTCCTTACAAACACACCCAGAGTGTTTTGTTCCATTCACACGTTTGAGTAACCCTGGTTTATTAGTCTGTCTACATCTCCAAAGCCCAAAGCTCTTTTCCACCTAATGATGTCATGAAGCGGTAGTGTTCAAGCTACGAGCTACTATTTCACTTTTGATTGTCAATTCCAGGGCTGAAATTATCCAAATAATTCTTGTGAAGGGGTATGGAGTTTAAAAACACAGTGGAGCACTTCCTGTGACATCACAAGGTAGAACGAAGTGTTTTCAGTTTCTGTTTCGTGCCTAAATAAGCAGAGTTTGTGTGATAATCATGTGTGAATGAAACAAAACAAATTCCAGGTATGTTTTTGATCAGGAAACATTATAACATAGATACGGGCCCTTTAACGACTATTGGATAATGGGACTATATTATGTTATATCAGAAAAGCGAATCAGCTGTAAAAGCAGCAACAAAAGTCAGACAATCGCATTATTTTTCAATACATTTCTTCCTCTGTGCCCATTCATAATCAACTTTCAGGGCCTATACCAATAATAAAGCAGCTATTCAGCTGATATCATCGGATTTAAAAGGGCTCTAGGTTGATAAAAGGATTTAGATAGGAAGTTATGAGAAAACTTTCTGCTTTACAGACCTTGCGTATCTTAGCAACAAGTCATTGTAACACTTAGAAGAAAATGTCCATCAAAGGCAGACGTTGGCTAATAACTTTGCAGGTTCAAACACAGAACATAAACATAACTTCAGTGGATCTTTACCTGTTAAATAACACCCCAAGAGAAATGCTATAAGGAATTTAAAACAGTCAACTGGGCTACATCAAAGAGTTTACAAATGTCAAATTAAGATATGTTATGTTTTTGTGTTGGATACTAAAACATTACCAAAACAAATATTCTCTCTCAATGGGCAGTGATAAATAAAAATAGATAAATAAAAAGATAAAAATCTCTCTCTCTCTCTTCTTGTCTACACAAATACACACTAGCTTGTGATCAATCCCTGCTTGAAATCTTTAACATTTTTACCCAGATTTTATCTTCATAATAATACATACTAATACACAAGTTTTTTATAATGCTCTTCTAAAGTTTGAATGTTTAGTTCAGACTTTACCCTTTTGCACAATATTCTCTCACTCTCCACACTGTGTTTACCTGGGATCCAGACTACACACGTCTTTAATTATTTTATGTGAGTCTGGTGGTCTCCCTGTTTTCAAATGGGTATAATTAACAGGTGGATTAGCCCACATGGTCCACCTGTATTCGGAAAATGCAGAGGAAAAAAAATATCACAAGGGTTTTAAAAATATGGCGGATTCAACAATGAGCAAAACACTTAACTGTTAATGTACATATATAGATAAATAAATATAGATAAATATGTAGGGTGACCAGTGAGCTCCTTTGTTTCACATCCATCACTGAAACAAACTAATCTGATTGAACGATCAAGTTTGCCCCGGTAAAGCTCAAAATGCTCTGCTCCACCTTGTGATGTCATGAAGCAGCATTTTTCAAGTTAAAATTTCCTTTTAGCTTTAGTTTAACAGAGACAATTGGCAATTCCAGGGTTGAAATCATCCAAATAATTTTAGTGGTGTATGGAGTTTAAAAACACAGTAAAGTAGTGCTTCTCAAACTTTTTTTCTGGGGACCCATATTTAAAAAGTCACAAACCTTTGTGACCCAAGTCAATAAACATTATTTGTAAATCACAAAATAAAGGTGGATTTGACCATTATTGAACATTAATGAGGATACTGTATATATGCATATAGTATTACTCAAGTTTTAAACAATGAAAAACAGTAATTGAACCAGCAATAAAAGGGATCCATAAATCACCTATTTTAAATGTAGCCCATTTCTTTTTCTTTTTAACATTCAATTGAACCAGCAATATTGGAACAAAATAGTCAATAAAATAATTACAAAAAGATTAGAAAGTATACAAAACTTGTCTTAACATTTCAACACTTCTAATGAGATAGGTGGCCTGGAATAGGTGTTTTTGTAGCACATTCCAGTCCAGAGTGCAGGAGGAGAGTGCAGCACGTATATCAGGTGACTCAAAAAAAAATCTCTTGCAACCCAACTGAGGGTCCCAACCCAGCCAGGGAACCAATGCAGTAGAGCACTTACTGTATTACCACATGACATCACAAGGTGGAGGGAAGTATTTTCTGTTTGAGAGAAGAACTCAGCCTAAATATGGAGGATTTGTGTGTTAAACATGTGTGAATGAAACAAAACACAACTCCAAGTATGTTTTTGGTGACAATATTATAGCATCAGAAAATCACGCAGTATAGGCACTTCAGTGTTTGCTGCTTTGACAGGTGAAGAAATCATTTGTAACAAGAAAGATTTTTGATTTATGTGGAACGTCTGGAATGCCATATTTGTGAAGTGAAGGTCACAAGACGCCATTGTAGTGCTTGACCAGAGGAAGCATGGACATCTGCAGCGGTCCAATGGGAGCATTAGCGGGAGCTAGGCAGAGTGATCCAGACAAGAAAATCTTTGTAGACCTTGGCCTCTGAATGCAGGATGTGAGTCTGAGAGAGCCAGAGACATACATCAGGTCAGCAGTCACTTTCACACAAGATCTTGTTCGAAAACCCAAACAACGTTATCTGCTGTTTTTCTCAAATTAAAAGTTGTTGTTCAGAGCTCTGCATAAAGTACAAAGCAAGACATAAAGGTACAGTATGTGAGAATGAATCATCTTATGGCAGGAGTGGGCAATTATTTTTTCCATGGGGCCACATGAGAAACAGAAAACATTGTTGAGGGCCCGGCCAAAATGCTTAACTGAATTCTGCATAATAATAATTGTATTTTTTTATAAAAAGCTGTATATAGCACTGTTTTGACAAGCTGGTAAGACTGGTAAGAGTTTATGTTTGACTACGCAATGAAAAAGTGAGGATGCTTTACAAAAAATTAATTTAAAAAAACACCTCTTAAATAAAAGCAATGCAGCTTTAGTAAAATTAAGGTAAAATTATAAAATATGTTCCAAATCAGATTACCATATTTTCCGGACTATAAATCTCTCCGGAGTATAAGTCACACCAGCCAAAAAATGTGTAATGAAGAAGAAAAAAACATACATAAGTTGCACCGGACAATAAGTCGCACTTTTTGGGGAAATGTATTTTATAGTGAGTTTTCCAAACTCACGATCTCACTCCAAATCACTAAATCCATTGAATTCTTCATCCTCGGTGTAACTTCTGTGCAACTTCCAACAGGATGGTTTTGGTTGTCATTGAAGTTCAGACTTTGTCGATTCATCGAGGGACTTCCAGGAAAGTTGCATGGCACACCCGCCCGGTTGCCATGAAGCTGTATTCTCCATCCACATTTAAATGGGTACTTTAATACTTTTACTTAAGTCATTTTTTTCATGTGACTTTTTGGTCCAGTATCTGCACTTTTACTTAAGTAAAAAAATCGAGTGCTTCTTAAGTAAAAAAATCGAGTGCTTCTTAAGTAAAAAAATCGAGTGCTTCTTCCACCACTGACTGATAATTTAAAAATTAGAACAGTAAAAAGCAAAACAATATTAAGTAAAAAGCAAGACGCATCCATTCATTAATCTTTTTCTCAATAACACAGACATAAATTCATATTTCAGAATGAATCATCTTATGGGAAGAAATTGTCATTGAAGTTACTCGGAATTGTGAAAATCAACTTGAGTGAATCACTGTTAAAGGTCAAAAAGGAACTTAGTGTTGTTTAGACCAATAATGGAGCTGTAGTGTATGATATGAAGACTACAGGAAATGAGAGGGATGTGAAAGGAGTAATGAGAGCAGTCTGCGTTTGTTTGGACAGTCAAAAATGGATGACAACAAACAGGATGAAAATAAATTATTGTTGTGATCTTATTTTTACACATTGAACACATCTTAAACTCAGAGGTAAAAACAAGATAATGTAGTAATAGTGTAGTAGTTGCGTTAAAAAAAAAAAAACATTCCTTTAAATGGCCTATATTACACTGTTTTCTGACATGTAATAATGTTGTTTCCTCATCAAAAACATACCTGGAGTTGTGTTTTGTTTCATTCACACATGTTTAACACACTAACTCTGCAGATTTTAGCTGTGTTCTTCTCTCAAACAGAAAACGCTCTGTTCTACCTTGTCATGTCATGTGGTAATTCAGTGAATTAAAGTGCTCCACTGTGTTTTTAAACTCCATAGACCTTCACTACTATTGAACATCTCTACTGAACAAAAGGTAAAAGGTAGATGTTGACCTGAAAACTACTTCTTCATGACATCACAAGGTTGAATAGAGCATTTTGGGCTTTGATGGTGTAGACAGACTAATAATAACAGGTTACTCAAACATGTGAATGAACCAAAACACAACTCCTCTTATGTTTTTGATGAGCTAACAGTATTCTAACATAGCTTAAAGCTCACAAGAGTCAATTTTGCGTAATATAGTATCTTTAACAATGAATTCCAGTACTTATGAAGTTTTGAGTGACTTGTTTTTATGTCACCTTGTATAGTGTTCTAACAAAAGGAGGCTCATCTGGGAAAGGTTACACAATATACTGCTTTTTTGTATTCTATGGAGTTAAAAATGTGTGTGCTGAAGAACCATGTATCTTTGATGAGAGAAGGCTTCATGTGTGCTCACATCTGCTCTCAAAGACATCTGTGTTGCTAAAACTTTGAACTACTGCGTAAGAAAGAGACATAAGGTTCAGACAACTTAACATGACAGGACAGCTCTCCACCAAGACCTCAGCTGAACCAACCACACACACACACACACGCACACACACACGCACACATGCACATACACACATAAAGATACCGAGCTCCCTTGTTCATCTTCTCTTCTTTTCCAAAACTGTTACATAATTTGCAGTACTTTCATATCTTAAGCGTTCAAAAAAAAACCATACAAAGCAAATTGCACTATAAACTACTGTATTCACTAATATAACTGTATAACTTGTATGAAACAAAAATAAGACAAAGCCAAGTCAAGAGTAACACTGGTCACTTGTATTTATTTC
The DNA here is from genome assembly GCF_026225935.1 of Boleophthalmus pectinirostris. Classification (NCBI taxonomy): domain Eukaryota; kingdom Metazoa; phylum Chordata; class Actinopteri; order Gobiiformes; family Gobiidae; genus Boleophthalmus; species Boleophthalmus pectinirostris. The sequence goes on from NW_026571152.1 coordinate 24,650,412, forward strand.
ATGTTATTTTTTTGTAGTGATGGACAATATACTAAGTTGTAATCTAGCCGATATCACTGAATCCCTTAAATACAAATGTATATCAGCTGAAAATATCAATTTCAGTGGAATAAGAAAGCATCAGTCCAGGAATATAACAGTTTAGCAATGAAGGAATTAGTTATTTCTTCCTTAACTACCTGTACTCCAGATCACAGAAGTACACATAACAGCATGATTTGGTCAGTGCCTGTTTGGAAGTGTGTCCTATTCATTTGCTTCTCTTTAAAGGTGCACATTTCTGGTGAGGGATCTGCTACCTGCTTGTCTCCATGGAGATTGTATTGCTTTGTCTTGAATGTGCCACAGTATGGGACCACAGTTGTGTATCTTGCATTCATTCAGTTACAGGTGTTTTTATTTATTTATTATTTTTTTAAAGCATTCTTACTATGAATAGGGTGGCTTGGTGGTGTTACCTGCTTCTCTCCATGGAAAAGCATATTGCTATTGTGTATAAAATTTCCTGCAAATCATTAAGATCTCCATTGAGACATGCAAGTGACAGACCCTCCATCAAAAAAGTTCCATAGTGCACCTTTAAATAATGCAGTACTGTTAGGTTAGGCAGACAAACTGACCTTTACGGACACACAGTGAACAGACACATAAATCAAACATGTGCCCCAAAGAATAACCACTCTTTTGAACCAGACAGGTTAAATTATTGTTGTTATCTGTCATTATTGTAGCACAGATTACATCTTTAAACACAGCTGCAATTTGATTTCAAGTGCAGACCAAGAACCACATGTGAAGTCCTCGTGCTCTTCCTCCCTCTGATTGCACACACTTGAGCTTCACTGGAAAACACGGTCAATACATTGACCATAACTACATACACAGCGCTCTTAGTGGACATGCAATCTGCTCACACAGGCCTGGGTTAGTGTTACACAAAGTGCAGTACACCACATTACTGCAATGGTCAGCAATTGCCCCATAAATTATTCAACAGGCCAGAATGACAACGAATAAGGCACAAGTAAAAAATGGTCCATGTTGTTCTGTTTACTGTAAGCTGTCAGTAGTCATGTCAGTCGTGTGTATAATCAACAAGTAAAAGTAGTAAAATACTGTACTTAAAGGTGTACTGTGCAGCTTTCCTGGTGGAAGCTCCTCTCACTACTTGTCTCTATAGCGATTGTATTGCTTTGCGTTTTTGCTCCAGTTTTTTGCTCGTCAGTAAAATTTTTGCTTTTACTGAAGAAACAAAACTGAGTACTTCTTCCACCATTGATAATTAAAGAATGAGAATAGAATCAGACTATACAGTATGATCAATGCCATCTTTCACATAAAACCTCACTTTCTATATACATTTGCAACACAAGAGCTACAAAAAGACTATATACATTTATTGCAATATATTGATTGAAAGGGCTATAGGACTATTTTGTCAACAAGTACAAAAGATAAGAGACGGAGTTATTGGTCCTCAAGGTGCTGAGGTCACCTTGGGAAGTGATGAATGAGGATGATTTGGATTAGCAGTGAAGAAAAACCGTGGTTATTTTGGGGATGAAGAGAGATTTTAGATCATGTACAAAAGATTTATGGAATGAGATGGGTTTTTATTAATTGATGCAAGAGAGCTAGTACAGAAGAAAGGACAGATCATTCAATGCACATTAAAAAGCACCCTTGACATGACCGTCACTGCCATTCCCAGAAGCCATTTAGCTTCTATCAGAACAATAGTGTCTCTATTCAGCAAAAAAAAAAAAAATCCTAGTCTTTCTTTTATATGTATTTGTTTATGCTCATGCTATCACATAAGAAATCTTGTATTCTCATAACTCACATATATCATGTAAAGGATTTTACAGCCTTCATATGGCAAAACTCTAGTCTAATGCATCTTAGTTTGTTTCTGGGAAGCATGACCTGGGGAGATTCATAATGTAATCTGTTCAGGATTTGAATTTGATTTTTCTATTAGTCATCCTCTGACTGTAGCAAGACATCTGCTTTGAATCGGGCCTAATACAATAGAGTTATCTGGGAGTCTGGGCAGCCCATATCTTCCCTCTTCAATCTCCCACCAACACAGTCTTCTGCTGTCTGTGGTCTTATCCACAAATAATAGCATAGTCAATACACAAATCTACAATAAATAGGATAAGTGACTGTAAATAAAAGATTTGATGCAATTCTAGAATAATAAGGGATTTACCTTCCCAGAACTGAATGCAAAAAGACATACTGTATACTGTATAGTATGGCCCTGTTTTAGCCCTCTTTTTTAATCTGATCACGTTCTATATCGTTTCAGTACTTAACCATGTGACTGCAAGCTCACCTGTACAGTCTGTACTGTTGTAGATGGAAGGTGTTTATAGGTGAGTAGAGTCAAAGACCTGGTGAGGACCTGTGTGTAACATGGCTGCAATACTATCCCTCCTTCAGCACCTTTTGAACGCACAGCTCATGGGCAGTGTTACGGGCAGACCTCAGCATCACATTCCCTCCTCGTGCACACTGCACAGTTCTGAAATGTGTGAGGAGGCGGTGCCCTGCATGGCTTCAGTACACCACTAAGTCTGTCTGAAGAGAGAACAATCACTCACTTTTAAAAGGGCTTTCTGAGTGAACAGAAGTGTTGGAAGCAAGTCCATGGCGTCAGTAATATAGTTTGAGTAGCAGTGTTAAAAGCTGAAGAACATTTGTGTCTGGAACACTGGATCAAAGTTTAATTGACCCTACTACAGTAAGAATGCCAGTCTACACATTGTTTTAAATGTCATCAGAAATGCTTAATACTCAGAAAATCCTTCCCTTTACGAGTCTCTCTTAATCAGCTGTGCTTGTACTGCTTGTTGAATCACAAACATGCACAGCTCATCTGTCAGGTACATACACGTGCTCTCACGTCAACACAACGGCCATTTTGTTTAGTCTTCTGCCTGAGGCATTCATCATTGCACAGGTTCATTCAGGATGTTGTTAACACAGCAAAGTATTACCCATGATTAAGTAAGCACACACCAGTCAAAAGTTTGGATTCACCTTCTCTTTCAGTGTTTTGGTTTTATATGTTTACTACATTCTGTATTTGAAAGACCTCAAATATATATTTCAACAAAGTAAAAAATGGGTATGCATGGGTTGTTATTTAACTTTTTTCCTTTGCTACATAATTCCATATACAGTATCGTGCTTCATATATTTAATGGTGGGTGATTGGTAGTGTATATCACCAAAATAATGATTGGGGTATAGAGTGCTTGCTTGCATACTTTAATATGTTTTTTTGCAATGTAAAGTCTGTAATGAAAAAAGAAAACTACTAGAGGCCACAAGCAGATCCTTAAACATTGAATCATTTACTCCCATGGTCATTTACAAACTTCAAGGCTAACTACTTCCTTGCTAATTGGCAAAAAGAGTAAGTATGGTTGAACTGAATATATATAAATTATTGACTCTAGACTAGAGGAAGTTCACTGTAGCATTTTATACTTGATACTATTTATACAGTGAGTTACCAATTAGAACAGCACTCAGACACAGTATCCTAGTTCATTATCTCTACTGTGATCCATATTGCCTGCTCTTAAATAAAGTACCAACCTGTCCATGACCAGATCTACTCTATGTACCTCCTGCTGAGACTCTGTGTAATTCCATTATAAATACATACACGGTAGCATTATCTAATATAAAATGATTTCCTCAGAGGCAGTCTGTGTGGGATAATTAACTTAGCAAATACTTCAAGAAAGACAGAACTATGCAGTAGTTAGTGGAATAAAGGCATGAGCAGTCTGTGAAGGTAAAGAAACAGGGACATAAATTGCAGAATGTTCAGAGTGACCTTGGGCTACACTGGTTTCTAACTTTATGTGATTGGTAGGCCTGTCACGATAATTACTATATCGACTTATGGGATAAATTATATCTTTTGGGGTCAATATTTATCGTGTGTACATTTAATCTTTACACTTCTGGGAGATATTTGGTTATTTTTTGACTATACCACAAGGTTTCAGCCGTAAAAGGTTGAATTAATAAATTCTATGGTAAAATGGTCACTCATATTTTTATATAGAGCTTTTCCACCTTAAAGGCACTCAAAGCGCTTTACATCAAGTGCATCAAGTGGACCAGTGTACATAGACAATGGGGGCAAGGCGGGTTAAAAGTCTTGCCCAGGGACACAACAACAGCATTCATTTGTGGGAGCTGGAATTGCACCACCAACCTGTCCATGATCCATGGATTTGAGCGCTCAACCAATAATGTTTACATCAAGAACTTTATTTGAACCACCAACCTTTGGATTAGTGGACAAATGCTCTTCTTTATTTATTGCAGTTCATGGTTTTTTAACAATATTGTAAATTTAGAATAGTTTTTGGTTTAAATCTGCTCTTGGGTTATTGTGTCTGTGGCAAAAATTTCAATTTCAATATTTTCAATTATCGTCTATGTATACTTATATATCGGTCTTCAGCCTAGTGAGCGAAGTTTCATCTTTATCACTATATTACATGCACGGGCAAAAACATGTCTCTAATAACATTTGCTATTGGGCTTAAACATCAAAGTGTGCTGCTGCATTACTCTGAAGACTTATTAGGCTTCATCTCAAACCACTTCTGCCATCTCATCCGTTCACCTTTTTTTTATAAATCTGACCTTGTCTTCATTGTGTGACTGCCTGTAGAAAATGTTTTAAATGAACAAAAACAGGATCTGAACAAATGAAGTCTTCCATAGATAAAATGAGGATGTAACACAGCTTTTCTCAAAGTTTGATGCAATTTGTAACTTTTGGTTGGGGGTTTGTCTTCTGCTTGTTTCTATGGATATGTTATTACTCTGCCTGGAATGTTCCAAAGTATGACATTAAACAGTTCTGCTTTACATTTATTCAATTACAGGTGGTTTTATAGGTCAAATAAAAATGAAAGTTTCATCCTGATATTGTCAATTGTCTCTCACATATTTACAAAAAAATTTCAAACTAACTATAAAAGTGACTGCCAACTTTTTTTGTCCACAACACCAGATTGATTGTATTATAACTAACAAAAAATCCTTGAATTTGCAAGAATTACAGAACTACATTTTGTTTTAACAGTTAGGTTTTTTTTTTTTTTGTTTTTTTACATTTAAGTGGGTGTAAAAAAAAAAAAAAAAAAAGAGTAACAATTCTTATTCATAACATAAACAAATCTTCCTTTGATGCAACATATTGAAAATACTTTGTTAGCATTTGTTGAGCAACTTAATATATGTATGGTTTGGTCCTGACCTCTTTTGTGGGCCATTCCAAGTTTACAAAGTTTGAAGAGAAGACTGTTGTTTCCTCAACAATTAAAGACAACATCTTCAACAATCTGATATCTAAGTCAATGTCAAAATGTCAAATGTTAAATACAGCAAAAAGCCTCGAGCAGTATGTTAAGCATTCCATGTGAAATCTAACATAGCAGCACACTTCAGCTTTAGTCATTTGAAGAATTAATCAATAATACTGAGAAACCTGGCACTATATTAACTTCACCCAGTACCATTGATTTGTATTACTGGCAAAGAGTCCAGTTTGTTCCTTCAGTTCATTTAGACTCACAAATATTAACTGTGAAATACCCAGCAAATTCCAGAATTAAACAAAAACAAATGTATTTCTAAACATTCATAATATTGCCTTTTAAGTAAATGGTGGTTCCTTGTTGCAAAGTGCTGTGAGTGCCTTGAAGGTGGAAAAGCGCTATACAAAAATGTGACAATTTACTTTTAACTTTAGAATCTTTAGAAACAAAATGAAAATGACTGAAATTCTCATTATCTGAGCATAATTATGAAGACATTTGTACAAATCAATACACATTTATAGCACATGATGCCATGATTTATATAAGCACTGACATTCCCTGCATCTATATCTGTATACATTTCCTGTCACTATGGAAACTAAAATGTCTTTGAAATAATCAGAGCCTTTGGACATCTTTTCCACAGACCAGAGCATCCCCTAAAAGAAACTACTTAAAGTAAATGTACGTTGTCATCTTAAACATTGTTTTAGAGGCTGGAATACTGAACGACTATATTCCATTTAAATGTCCTATTCCTGTACTATATTATTGTTAGCATTTTATGTTGTGGACTGGGCACAATGACACCACATATTGGTGCACAGGAGAAGAAACTGATTGACTGCATAGTGAAGTTGTATGGACATTGCAATGTAAGAATGAAGGGGGCTTGGGGTGGGAAAAACTAACAAAAGTTATAATGAATATAAAATTTGCACTTTGAGATGGAACATATAGTAATCACATGAGAAAAAGGCATAAATGGGAGGTGGTTACAACATCTGATCAGTTTAGCACAAAAAACAAGACCTGAATCAGCCCTGTGTAACCTACAGAAGAATCTCAATAGTCTTACTGTTCACTGTTCATCTGTTTTACCTGAAAAACCAAGAGTCAGTGCTCTGTCAGTGGTAGAGACAAATGCTTTTGATCCTGAAGCTCATTTTATATTAAATGCCAGAGCTGTCCTCTTGTCTGTGTACAAAATCAATCAATGAAGATATAGCACAATGTCCTCTTAAGTAAGTCTGCTTCTTTTTTAAAAAAAATAAAAAAACTAAACATGATCCAAAGATGACTTGTATCATGTTTTTTTCTGTGGTGATTATTGGGTTCCATGTGAATACAATATCTTATATGTGGTAAATCAGCTTTCATTATCTATGTTTCATCCATCTATACATGTGTTTGTGTGTATATTTATTGAACAATGATAATTTGTACTTTTGATTACAGTTTTATTTTCACTTACTTTGACATTGACTGTCTGGGTTGTGTAAAAGGCAGCAAAAACCTGAACAAAACTTGAAGCACTGAGACAGTCCGCCCTGTCTTGCAAAGGCGAGGAGGAGACAGCACATCAGAAATGTTACACAACCGAGAAGTATAAGGCCAACCAGTGACAGTGGAAATGGCACAGGGAGGTAACAATAGATCGCTGCCACATTAAGACTAATTAATGTCTGTACCTGGGGTCGACTTGGCATTCAGGTTCGTCTGCTGCACCCGGACACACACGCCTGTAATTACATTTTTAATGGCGGCACCCTAGGGAGTCAGACACCCTGCTGAGAGAGACAGGACCGGGTGGGGTGGAGTGAACCGGGGCAGAGGGGGTAATGAAAGTCAAAAACCACTGAGAGACAACCTAATGCACAAATCAGAAGCAACAGGTATATGTATAAGACAAAATGCTTGGGATGCACCAATACAATTCTGGAAATTTTAATTGAAAATTTTGATGGCTAGGATATCGGTTCTAGGATATTGATTTAGGTCATATCCTATTTTGGCCTATTTGGTCTATTTTTTGGTGTATTAAGACGATTTACATGCCAATCTCCATCCCAACCACCTGATATTGAAAATGCATTTTTTCAAAGCTGTTCTATAGTTACTTTACATGATAAATAACATTTACAAAACACATTTAGATAATTCTTTACCATTCACCAATTGTGTTTAAATTAAATAAAACATATCTTCAGTATCTGCCCTAGTATTGGTTGATTTCAGGTACTGGCAGGTGCTTAAAGACAAAATACTGATATCGGTATCAGAAAAGAAAAAGCTACAAAATACAAATGATTAATCTCTGCAATAAACAACAAAAGATACAAATAAATACAAGCCTAAACAAACCCATTTTAACCATAACCAGCCAGTACATACTAGTAAGTGACAAGCAACATACTAATTATTAAGGTATAGGTAAACAATAATAATATACCAATGAGCAAAACATGAACTTATAAAATGCTGTATTTATATTTCCTCATTTTGACGCATCTGTCCATCCACATGTCAGCAGAGCCTTCCTGACCTGCCATTATAACCTCATCATCTGCCAACGCACAGACTGGCAGCAAAGGTCACCTGCATTACTCACATCGCCATCAACGCCACCAGGCTACCAGTGACGTCATCCATAAACAGACCGTCCAGGAGCACGCTTTCAAAGTACTAACCAAGGATTAGTTTGACGGCGAGATAGGCCTGTCACAATAATTACTATATTGATTTATCGTTCAGTGTATGTTGGATGGAACAATACTTTTGGGGGGGGTCAATATTTACTTTGTGTACATTTTCTTTACACGACTGAGAAATGTTTGCTACTTTTTGTAATATGATGATGAGATTTAAGCCATAAAAGGTTGAATAAATAACTTCTATGTTTTATTACAGATGCAAAGTAAGTAGTAAAGTGTTTCATTCTCCTGTTTATTTATTGCAGGTCATTGTTTATTTAACAGTGTTGTACATTTAGAACACTATTTGTGGTATAACTTTGCTTCTGGGGTGACAGTTAGTAGAGTTTGTTCACTGGTCTGAAGGCTGGCAGTTCAAATCCTGTTCAACATAAAGATCATTGGTTGAGTGGTCTTATTAACTGACCCTCAGGTTGGTGGTGCGATTCCATCACCTACAGATTAATTCTTGGGAAAGATACTTAACCCACCTCGCCTCCAGTGTCTGCGTTTGTGAATTTGTGAATGAATGCAAGTGTGAATGGATGAGCCTTTAAATTTCCTTGAAGGTGGAAAAGCTCTATATGAAAATGTGACCATTTATTGTGACAGTAGCATAAATTATCGTTTATCATCTATATTTACTACAGCAATATATGGCACTTCAATATTTGTTATCGTGACAGGCCTAGTATGAATAGACAATCATATAACCTATATATACTTTAGCCTTTGTTTACAGAAAGAGCTATGGGCTGTCAGTCTTCATGCATGACTGATCCTATATAGATATTTTATATCCCTGCTCCACAAACAGTGATCAATCTTTCATCAGGTTACATGCATGCCGCTGACATGTACAACTGCCTCCTCTGAGAACAATGAAGGTATTTACATAACGCTCCATTTGTTCTGTCATTTTGTATACACTAGTCACAATCTACTTCTTTGTGATGTGGCACACTGCCACCTCCTGGACGCAGGCTGCTATGACATTCAGAAACACAGACTATATTATTTTAAAGAATATACGTAATAATAGGTTGTAAGTAATACACGCTATTAATATGTTACTTAAGTAGCCATCTAAAAGCCACAATTTGCAATCACTCAATCCTTTAATGACATAAAGTAAACAAAAGGCTACGAAAAAGTTTGTTCCTGCAGCAAAGGTTAGAGACTTTAATGTATTACTATAATAACTGTCTCACTTCTTCTTGCAAAAACATATGGTGCACTATCTGTCTCTGTAGCATATGTACCAGATGTGCTCTTTCATCTAGAGGACTATAATGTACTTCACAGAGAAGCAGATGGAGATAAAGTTCAAACCAGCAGCAGCTGACCAGCACCTGTGCTCCATTTAACGTATGACTGTTGGATTACAATCAGTAGAATTTCATTTAGAATATTTTAAAATAGCATCCATTTAAACAGATGAGGGCTACATATGTTGTTAAAATAACTCAATTCTTCAATGTTTACACAGCTATGCACAGACCAATAAGCAATATTTCAAATTCCATATTTCAAGGTTTAGGCAATATTGAGGGTTAATGAACATGTTTTTAACATGGTTTCTCCTTACTAAGATAAATGGGGGAGAGCACACATATGGTATGCCTATTTTGGGCTATTATCACAGTCTGTCTCTGCTTCCTCTTTTGGTTTGTTCTCTCATAACTTGCATTCTCAAAATCAGTGCAGAGCTAGAAATAGAGGGGTTCAAGGGGGAAACATGGAAAGCTTCAGAGTGGTGGGTTTGAGGCTTTTGTGGATGGAACAAGCATACAGTTACAAAACAGAGCAGAGCTGAATCATTTTGAGATGAAAAAAACTATGCACTTTATACATTCTACAAAGTAGTACGAATAGAGCGGTACAAAGTGTTATAATATTACAATCAATACTGCACACTTAAGTTTATATTCTATACTTAAAACTGTTGTAACTTTTTTGGCAGAAGGCCTGCCACCTGCTTGCCTCCATGAAGATGATATTGTTTTGCCTGGAACGTTTCACAGTATGGCATTAAACTTATCACTGCCTCATCAATTCAATTTCAGGTGTTTGTAATGCACAAAAAATATTTGGTCATCTCTGCACAGATCTGACTAGGAACTTGACTTTGTGGCATCATCTGATAATAGTTTAAAGACATGCTGTGAAATATTCCAGACAAAGCAGTAAAAAGAGACAAGCAGAAAAGTTGCATGATTCATCTTTCACTATGGGTGTTTGATGATTTTTTTTTTTCTCTCTTTTTTTTCCATCTTTCCATGGTTTGTAGGCATTGTTGGCACTAGAAAATTTTACATGGCAGGAACAGAAAAATGATTACATGAGAGCTCTGAGTCAAAGCCAGGTGTTGATATGTCCTCCCAGTCTGGGTGGGGGGATAAAAATATTCAACTTCTCAGGGGACTAGCCTCAGTAGGAATCCGTAACAAGAATCTGATTTAGCAATGATCTTCTAATCGCTCAAATATTTACTAAAAAACAAACAAAATCAACAAATACAGTAAACTAAACACAAATAATTCATTCTGACTGGCACTTACTCCTACCATCTTTTCTCTCTCACACTGTTAAGGAACCAGATCCAGAATACGTAGCCAGGGAGGAAGGGTGGGAGCAAAGGAAAATAGGAAAAACACAGCTTTTCAGAGATGGTGGGTGGGACTGAGGGTGAGGTCTTGCATCAAAACTCACTGCAGAGACGGATCAGACCGACCAAGACAACACAACAGAGCTGGAATAGTTCATCTAGGTCCAAAAGTTATAACAAGTAACCACGATTGCTTGGTAACATGTTTTTCACTAAGATGGTGGGCAGAGGGGTTCTTCTTCTAGCTGTACACCTGTGCGTGGCTCTGGTCTCAGTTCAAAGCCAGGGATCTCAACAGGACAGCTTCATTATACAGTATCTGGAGCGCAGGTTGGCACAGATAGAGGTAAGAGCTTACATTTCAACTAGACATATTGTAATAATAGGGAAGGGCATGGAAGAAAAACATAGCTGATATTTTAAAGTATAAACTGTAAGAAACTATAATATCTTAGTTTAGATTTCTTGTTAAATGAATCATAATAACACGTGTAAAGGCATACGGTCTGTCAGTAGAAGTTAAATTCACTGTTGTCCACACTGCATTGCAAAACAATGTCTTCTCAAAAAAAAAAAGAAAATTAAAAAAAAATTATGTGGGAATACTAGTCTTTTTTTGTAGGTTTCAAGAGAGCTACAGTAAACTAAACAACACTGGAAGTAAAAACAAGTTTGCATGGTAATAACATCTGGAGACAATATATCTCAGCCCCATAGTGTTTTTATCAGAATACATTTGTGCTGAAAAATACCTTCCCAGTAACAAAATATCTTGTAACATGTCCCTACAACTCCAATGGATAAAGCAGGATATGGTTCTTCTGGTACAATGTGAAATTAAAGCAGTGTCAAGTATCTGTGTGGTCTATTATTACGAAGAACAATGGAATTTCAAGACAACACAATGTTGGCAAGTAGCAATTACAGCAAATGCATGTATCTCCTTCACAGATCTTCAGAGCCAACTGTCTGGATGCTGCTGTTTGCAAGGATTCTTTAGTTTACCAAGGCTAGCTAGAATTTGCTATAATGTTGCAATAATGCAGTTGGTGTTCATTATGATCTAAGCCACAGAAAACAATGATAAACATAACCTGATAGCTCTTCATAAATCTCTCTTCCTCACTGGTTAATGTTTTCTAATTGCAGGAGCGTTTGAGCCAATGTGAGCTACAGAGTATAACTGCCACACAGAAAATTTATGAGCTTTCCTCAGAGGTCAAAGGTCACATGTCTACTCTTGGTATTTTTCAGTAAGTACAAATCTTTTAAAGTGCTCATTAAATAATGTTTATACATGTAACTGAGAACTGTCCACAGATCTGAGATGAAGACTCAGGTGGAAAGTGTCTCCACTCGTGTGGAGCGAATGGAGAGAGAGATGGAGTACCTGGAAAACAAGATCCCCACACAGTCTGACATTGAGATGGAGGAGGCCCTTTTGGAGCAACAGATCAAGGACATCGAGCAGGAGCTGAAGCAGAAGGCCAAGTTCAAAGTAGAAAATGGTAATATGTGTTTCTTATACCTCTGTAATTTAAGCAAACATCTCAATAAGCAGAGAAAACAAGATGGCATTGAACATGTAAAATTGTAATTTAATCATCACAATTAAATATGTCATGTCATATTTAGTTATTTACTCAAACAACTGAACTACACTGAATTGTCATATCAGTATAAGCTACTATATGGTAGAAAAATGTTGTCTTTGTGTATTTAGACTGTAATACAGCACTAAGCCAAATCAAGTCTCTGAAGATTGTAAAAAAAGTTGGGGACACTTCTGGGTCCTGGTTTAAAGACCCTTCAGAGGGGTCAAATAAGGTGAGCTCTAACTTGGAAAAGTTTGAGTTTTACATTTCATTGGGTAGAAGGAGCCAATAAGTGTGCAGTGTTTGATGTGTTGCAGGTGTACCTGATGAGTGGAATCCGGAACAATACTCTGGTGGAGTATGTTTCACTGAAGAGATTTACAGAGAAGTCTATCACTCCAGCTCCCAAAGAACTGCAGCTTCCTTTCTACTGGCAGGGCACTGGGCAGGTTGTCTACAATGGGTTCCTTTATGTCCACAAAGCAGACACACCAAATCAGATACTCAAGGTAAACTATTATTTAGTATGACTATGAATGACTGGATAGTTTCCACATTTTGAGGATCTATTATCGATTACAACACAGGTTGATTTACTGAATGGTACAGTGGTGGACAGCACACTACTTCCTGGAGCAGGTCAAATGCCAGTCTACAGTCTGAATCCAAACACATATATGGACTTTGCTGTTGATGAGCTAGGCCTATGGGTCATCCATGCTGATTCAGAATATGGAGGAAACCTTGTCATCACTAAACTGGATAAAGGTAAATTTTAGGAATTTATTTATATAGATAAGATAAGATTTTGAATTTAATATTGCTACACTGTGTACATTTTCCAGCTAGTCTGTCAGTAGAATATACTTGGGATACTCAGTGTAAAAGTCGGGATGCTGAAGGAGCCTTCATCATTTGTGGGACTCTGTATGTGGTCTATAACACACGTTATGGGGGACGCTCCACTGTGCAATGTCTCTTTGACATCCATGACACCATTCACAGGTGAGTCCAGTGCAGGTTCCTTCACATGCAGTTTGAAAGACAGTCATTATTAATGGAGTATTTACCTATATTTTTTTTTTGAAGTAATGAGAGCCCCGTGATGTTCTTCCCAAAGAGGTACACGAGCCACAGCAGCATCCACTACAACCCCAAAGACAAACAGCTGTATGCCTGGGATGACGGATACCAAACAATTTACAAAGTGGAGATACAGAGGAATGTCACTGCTCAATGATGATTTTTTTTCAATGTGGATGTCATGATTGCACCTGAACTAACCCACACATGGTCTACGGTTATCCTGGGAAATGTATTTTTAAATCGTTTTAACTGCTACAATTTATGTCACTTGTCAACACAATAAATGATATTGGTCTGCAATAGTCTACTCTAGCCACTTCTAGTTTGCCAAAGTTGTCATAATGGTGAAGCTTTTGTTTTAATAAATATATCGTGATTGGACTTTTTAAAAGAGTAAGTCACCAACTGGCATCAACCATAGACTATGATAAACATAATTGTATGCATTATCCAACATACAGGACATGCTTTTTAAACTCAGCCTTCTTATACATTATATAATTCTGTGACAGATGTTTAGATCTATCTTTATCAACATTCTTACCTCTCTGCCCTGCCCTGTGCTGCATTAAAAGTTACACAGCAAATACTGGACTCGCCTTTGTTTGCCCTAAAGTCTGTATAAGGGTTATAAGGCAGATACAAGCTAGCAATACCTTATCCAGTTATGTTAACAGATCCACGTGTTTTGTTCCTGACCTCATCCCGTTTCCGCCCATTTTCGGTTGACCATGACGTCAGCGGGGGGCGGGGCTAAAGGCTCTGATTTGACAGCCGCTTGTTTCAAACCAGAGCATCCATTCACGCCAGCTTTGAGTCATACGAACAAAACAAAACTAAAGAGTGCTGTTAAAGGGAGTCGATGAAATATGAGGAGAAGAAGTAGCAGCAATGGCAGCAGGAGAAGAAGCTCGATCATCCGAAGACGTAGTGAAAACGTGCGTTTTGATGAGTTCGGTTTTGCGATCACAAAGAAGAAGGAGCAAAAACTTCAGCACAGATCTCACGACTACAGGTGCGACACACACAAAGGATCACTAGTTTATTTGAGGATAGTTAATTTGGATAATTATTTATCTTAGAATCCCTCCTATTAGAAAGTTATTTTATTAACGTTATAATAAAGTAAGTAACTCGTTTCCGATTAGTGGTTATGCTGTAGCAACAACAACACAAACTAAGCTAACAAGCTACCTACAAAATCAAATCAGTCTAGATTTAACGATTAACATTAATCTTGAACTAAAAAAATTACCCTGTTTCTTTTTAAGCCTCTGTTTTTTTCTGTTTTTGTCTTTTGGCATTGAACCAGCGGGAAATAATACATTCAAGTACTTTTTGACTCGTGTTCTTTGTATTCAATCTTGGTAGGAAAGCATATTCTTTTTAGCCGCACCTTTCATTTTAATCTTGGTTAATTATTATTTGGATATCAGGAACAATAACAATGCCAATGTCATCCACATTCTCCATGTATTGTGCTGTCGTTTTCTTAGCTACCCCCAGTTGAGTCCAGTGAGGGTCAAGGAGCTGTGTGAACTGCTCAGCTACTGGAATGGAGCCAGCTTCCTCTGCAAAAACCAGGTAATGTCATAATTTTAAAATGATCAGTTTAGAATCAAATGAAATGTATAGACCGAAATGGATAGATAGAGATGGACAGGTGTTAATGCCTGAATCAGATCTGAGAGAAAAAAAGATAAATCCAACAAGTGAAAGCTTTTGGCTTTGAAGACACATTTGACTACGGAAGCTTTAGTTGTTGTTGTTTTTTACACTTGTTTTTAAAGTTAACAGTATGTAAACACTTGAGTTTTTTAAATGAAATATATTTACTACTTACTATACTATTATCGTTCCTCTAGCTCTTTGATAAAGTAGTTGGCCACGAAATACACATTAAAAGCCCCCAATATTGAGTTTTTAATATTTGTGCTTAATACACTATCAACCTTAATGCTCCATCACAGGACTATTATTTGTGTTGCACTAAATGCAGTTGTATTGTAAACTTGTTTTTTAGATTGAGAGATTCATCAGGATGGGCATTCCTTCAAGTTTGCGAGGGCAAGTTTGGAAGTGCCTTCTCTCCATTGAAAACAGGAGACAAAAGAGCCAATTTAACTATGAGGTGCTTTATTTTTCAAAATTCATTATTTAAGTAATTAAAGAGTTTAATTCATATCTCTTCTTCAGATGTGCCTGGCAGAAGTGCGAGGACCTCTTGTAGACCTGGGGGTCAGTGAGTATGGCATTTTGTCAGCCATCACCACATTGAGTGAGACACAGAATGATTTGGGAACAAGCCAGCAGCAGTTCACCGGCTCAGAGATGCGCTACTCTGTGGATGACATCACACTCTTCAGACAGATAGCACTGGACTTGCGTATGCGTCTCTCTTTTAATTACAACTTGTACTGTTCCCTTTAAACGTATAAGCTTAAATGCACACTGGACAGTAAGATACTGTAGCGGATGCTGAGAGTATGTTCTTGTTGCAGAGCGCTCATTCCCCACACACCGCTCTCTGATGGGGGACAGTCCTGAAGCCATAGAGGGCCAGGCCAAACTTTTCCGGGTCCTCATTGCCTATGCAAGATACAATCCTCAGGTTGGATACAGCCAAGGTAAGAATTAAGTTACAGCTCTGTGAAGTCTCATAGGGGCAAGACTGGTCCTCCCACTGGCTTTAAGTAGAGATTGGTGTAATTCCTATTTTGGCCACAAGATGGCGATATAAAACAGATTATACAAATAGTATGTGGTTCTGCTTTGGGGTCCTGCAAGAAACCACAAAGCTACTTTCCTTATTAATTGAATGCCATGATATGTATGTGAAGTGCTGTTTATTTCTGGTTTATTGCAGCACCCTAAATCTTTCATATCCCATATGTCTATGTTATTTACAGGGATGTCCTACATAGCTGCTGTATTGCTGATGCAGCTGGCAGAGGAGGAGGCATTTTGGGCTCTTACAGCCCTGTTGGATCAACCTCAACATGTAGCTGAATTATTTGACCTCAACCTTTCAAAGTAAGAATTTACACTGTGTCATGAAACATGATGATATCTTAAACCTAAATGTTATTTGAATGAATCCATCTGTGGACTTTCTTACCCAGTTCAATCGTTTTGTGTGTCTCGACAGAATCCAACATCAAGTGAAGGTGTTTGAACAGCTTCTGAAACACAGAAAACCTCAACTCTCTCAGCATCTGGTATGTATGCATACTAAAAGTAATAACTGATCAATATGTGTTTGTACGTTTGAATAGGCTCATCATGTCTGTTATGTTTTACTACAATATATAAATTCATAAGTTCATTTCAAAAGTTTTTTTTTTTTTTTCTGTTGTAACATATTGAACTTGCTGAAAAATCAGTGGATTTCCCCTGGGTTTTCCAGGTTCCAATGAGTCACAGAAGACTCCAGTCCTGACCATCACACACCTGCTGTTAAATACCTGCTTTGTTCAGCTGTACTGAACATTATAACAAAGATGAAGGGATTGATTGAATGCCCTTCTTACACTATTTCAACTCAGTATTTTTTTTATGTGTGATCGAAGTATTAAGCCATAGATAATCGCTGTACGTGATTTACATGTAGTATCTGCCTTCTCTTCAGGAGTCTGTGGGACTTTTGTCAGTCCATTTTGTGATGCCCTGGTTTCTCACCCTCTTCACTTCACTGCCCTGCTGGGACTCTGTGCTGGCTGTCTGGGATCTCGTCATTTTGCATGGTTTGTACACACGCACACTTGCGCACAAAAGCGCGCATGCACACACACACATACAACTCTTTAATGCTCTTGACTTGTTAGTCATTTGATTTGTGGGTGCCCTGCTTGTATTGACCCAGGGTTGTCAGCTGTTTTCCGGACGGCGCTGACCATCATTGAGCTCCTGGAGCCTCGGCTGATGGGGCTAAATGATGAAGGGGCCATGTTACCACTGCTGCTTCGAGTCCCAGTGGATGTGTAAGTACAGACCAGCTTGCAGCATAAAGTAATGCCAGATCTACAATTAGGAAAAATACTATAATGTATTACCAGTGCAGATTCTGTTTTGCAGCTTTTGTACAGCAGTGTTCAAAATGTAACTAGCTAAACTAAAAGTGTGAGCAAACAAACAATTTAACCTCAAAAGTTTTGTCTCTTCCAACCCACATTTTAGTGAGTTTTCCTGGAATAGTCCTGTTTTTTCTGAGTACTACTGATTAATTAACAGGCAACTCATGAATATGAATCAGTCCATCAGAAATGGGCATGTTTTGACATTTCTAAAAGTAAAGTGTCATTGTTGCTTCACTTGTTTTGGAGCGTGTTTGAATTGAACGCCCTTTATGCAAATGAGCTCCTTCAATGGCTGTCTTTCAGTCTGGTCTAACTACATAAGGAGTATAATCGTTACATGTTTAGTTGACTTTGGGTAGTTGCTATAGCAACTGAGTGGGTCACTGGGTTTGTGTACACTGCCAATATGGTTAGTCAACAAATGTATTTGTTTTAATTGATAACCTTTTTAATTTCATATCTTTTTGACTTTCACTCTGAGTTTAATTTACTTTACAAGTTAAACATTATCGCCTTTGAACTAAGACTGTACCTTTACCCTCACAGATGAGGAAACACACGCTTAATGCCACTAAACTACCCTAAATAAATGTTCCTAGATGTATTCATCTGGAGTAAAATCCTAGGTTTAAAGGATAAAGCATATTTGCAGTACTATTTCATAATGTGAAATACTGTACATGTTAAAATCCATAAATGGGAACAGTCATGAAATAAATGGAAGCCTAAAGAAGACACAAGGACACCTCTGCTGCTGCTCTGGTGTCCAGTGGGCAGCCTGCCATAGTGTTTGTTACTCAGTTGGAAGTCAGCTCTAAGTGGTTTGGTTGTCTCCTGTGGCAGGATCTTCTTACTCTGGGAAGTTTTAAAGAACGAAAGCTACAAGACAGAATGACAGATGAACAAAAGGGAGCTATAGAACTGCTCACAAAATATGCTATGCTCCTGCAATCCAAATAGCGAGAAGAACAATGAAAAATATTGCCTATACCTGGTAATTGGTCTAGTATTGTAACTAGAGTGTACCAGACATCGGTTGAACACTTGATGTCTTAATTTTACTTGGTTGACACTGAAGATTTTTCAACTTACATTTGAATTATTTCTACCAATCCCATGAACATTTTGTATTATACGTCTACATTTGAGCCTAAAATATGTATGTGAGGTATGTTTTTGGAACGGCTACACTACTCTTGTTCCTAAACCCCATCCCACGCACTACTACCACTTGGGTCTTTGGACGTCATTCTCTTTTGTTCACCCCTCTTTCACAATCCTCTGTTCCCATAAATCTCCCCGGGCCGTCCATCCTCCCCCTGCTCCCTGACTCTCTCTCTTTCCTCTCCTCTCTCCCCCTCATTCATTCATTCTTCTTCATTGACACATTGACACTCGTTCAGCTGAAGGGGTTGCCACATTATTTGTTCACTTCACACTGACAAGGCTGGCTTCAGCAAAGTCTAGCCTTTATCCATTTAGACCACCAACCAGCGGCCCTTTATTGTTAAGTCTGATTTGTGGAAATCTGTTGTAAACATGCTTTTCTGAGCACTGAGCTTATGAGATGCCTTAATTGCCCATAGATTGCCTGATGAGTAGGATTGTGCTAAAATCTCATATGAGTAAATTGTGATCTCATTCAGAGATACAATATAAATATTCTCTACTGTTGTACTAGCACAAATATGTTTCTGTATGTCATTTTTGTCTAGATTAAAATTTTTTTGTGATTTGGCTAAATTCAGATTTTTTTGTGATAATTTTTCTTGCTTAAAGTAGGACAACAAAGTGGCCAACATAACTGATTGTGTGTGGTTTTAACTTTCCTGTCTCCAGATCCCAGTACTGTGTGTTGATTCCTGCTCTGTGGAACACTGAAGTGCAGGACTGGGAGCTCAAATGCATGAACAGCCTTGTTCTGGACGAAACCCTAACCCTAACCCAGAGTGGACCCATAGCTGGTAAAACACTGATAAACAACACACACACACACCAGAGTTTTTTTACAAAAGGGTGGCTGATCCAGAATCCTATGGGGAGCACTCAGGACACAGGGGCTCAGGTTCTGCTCCACTTAACCTTTTACAACGTACATGTAACCTGTTCTCATCAGGCACTGCCTTTTGTTGTTGGGTTGTTGTTTGGTCTTTTTTATCTTATTAACTTTGCTGCTGGGAGACCAGGAGGGCATCTGTGTGAGAAAGACTGTTGTTTACATACCTGCATCCTCTTGTACTGCATATGCTTGATTGTGTGGGTGAGTATCCTGATAACAGAATACAGACCATATCTCAAGCTACCAAGCAATGTGCTAAAAAATATATTAAGTTATGTTAGTTGAGATTTAAGTATCAAACACATAAGAAAATCATGTTATGATTACATTTGAAGTATGATATTTTGCTTAAGAAAATACAGATAATAAAGAAACATACTTATGCTATTGACACAATAACCCTAGAGAATAATTATCCCCAAAGGCGTGATAAATGTATAATACGGTTAAAGCACAAACTGCAATAAATAAATGGCAGAATGAAGCACTTTTAGTAGTTAGTTTGTGTCTATAATGAGTCATTGAAGTTATTTACTCAACCATCTACAGCTCAAATTTAATCGTAGTACAGAAAAATAACAAAATGTCCCCCCCAGTGCTAAGAAAAAGTCATCACGATAAATAGTAACCCCCCCCCTCCACCGAAGTAATAATTCTATCATGTATTGAACAATAAGTAAATATAGTAATTATTGTGACAGTCCTGTTTATAACTTACATGACTATTCATATAACTTTTGCTTTCTTTTTTTTTTCTTTTCTTTTTTCATTTTAATTAGAAAAGATTCGTCCGACATTCATAATATTATTATTGAGATATATTTGATCTTTTTTTATATTTTAACTTGATGGCTAATTTTGTGATTGGCATACACTGTACACTGTAAAACATGCTGTCAGTTTTATGTCATAATTCAACACAAAAATCTTGAGGCATAAATTCTACATCTGTCACCTTAAACCTTTAACAATCTTAAGATTTAGAATTTGTGGTTTGTTGCTCAACTACCAGTTTTCTTGTTTGTCAAAAATGAGCTGTTGTGCCGGGAATGGGGAGACTTGTGTTTCTGCGTGCGTGTGTGTGTTTGTGTGTGTGTGCGTGTGTGAGACAGAGAGAGAGGTAGACCACTACAGCTCCATAGATCAAAGAACCTGTAATCTTTCTGCAGGCTGTTCAAATATCTCTCCACTGAGATCTGTAATGCCACTACTGCAGTCTCAACTTCACAAAATCAGACAGGTTGGAATGTTGCCTTCGTGCGCCTCTGTGTTACTGGGTCCTGGGCTGGCAGACTGGAGCGGGATTTGCTTTGTACATGAGTCACATGCTGTTTGCTGCAAGGGAGAAAGGGAGAGAGAAAGAGCATGTGTGATCTGTAAAATAAGTTTTGGAGAGACTATAAAAAGAGCACATCAATCGTAGACAACCGTGAGTCTGCTTTTGGGTCACTTGGAAGCTACAAAGCATATTTTGGGACAGCGCTCATCCATCAGTCTTGTTGCATGTGTCCCCCACCTGTGTGTGTATCTGTGTATGTGTGTGTGCGTGCGTGTGTGTGTGTGTGTGAGTCACAGTGAGTCATCTGAAGTCAGTCCAGCCTCAGGCATCAAGAGGAGCGCTCTGATTCAGTCACCGGTGCTACTACGCCAAACATTTACTTTTACTTGTTACTATTGTTGCTCTCCAAAATTGAGTCATTTTAAACTTTCTTTAGCTGATGTAAAATAAGGGTGTAGATGAAAAGGAACTTTTCAGCAAACATTTACGGGACACAATTACAAAGGATACTTGTTTTCTTTTATATATTGGTGTGTCGTCAAAATGTAAAGATGACCATGTCAAAAGCAGCTTGATCTAGACTTTGCCAACCTTAACTCCATGTTTTCTGGAATACTCCTGACCAAAACGCTCAATATTTCCATAATATTTTGTGAATTAAATTGAGTGATTAACTTGATGGATGGTATTAATTTTAATAAAGTACTTATAGCAGATTGAGATACTTAGCTTGTTGTTTTGTTTGTATCTGTGCCTGAGGCAAGAGTTCTTTTTGGAGAAGGCCAAAAGCCAAAATAAAGTGCTGTAATAGTATATTCTGTGTATGTACGCCTCACCTCTGACCTGTCTGTCATGTTTTATAATGGTCTATAGTGAGAACATGTGAAGGATATTGATGAGATGTGTGGCTCAGGGGTCTGCCAGCATCGGGCTGACTCATCAGGAAAAGGACAGAGTAGGTTACTTATGTTATGCTGACTCAGACTGTGGTCTTTTATGTTTTTACGTTTGCCCCATCTCCATCGTGCTCTCTGTTTTTGTAACCATTGTGGCCCCCACTGCTTCTCCAGTCTATTTTTTAGACTACGTATAGTTTCCCTTCTGTGTATAGATCATAATAAATAGTGTATTTTTGTTAACTAAAAGCAACGTTTGCTAAGATGCAGTTATTATTATCTAAATATTGTCAATATACTGTAAGTTGTTTGCCAATACTGCAATAGCAACACTTTCTACCACCTTCAAAAGATTTGCAACTTTAGTTACATTTGGTGGCGACTCTATTACTAATTCAATGAATATGTGTCTGACATGCTTGCAGCTATGTTATTTAATGTTGTGAAAATCACAGGGCTCAGCAGCATATATTATTACTATAATAACCTCCTTTTAGTGCACACAAGCTGCTCTCCTCTCCTCCGTCCTTTAGGCATCACTAGATCTCTCTCTCTCTGGTCCTGCACCAGTATTTCCCTGCTCTAATTCCCTCTCTGCTTGTTGTGTCCCAGTGCTGAAGTCGCAGATGCCAGAGCCCTGTTCTCAGCAGGCTCCCCTGATACAACACTCTTTTTCCTGTTCTCCTTATGTCCATGCTAAGTGCTGTGACTCAGCGTTTACATTGCTTTTTTGTCCTCTAAGAACTACCTCTGGCCAGTGCTGCACAATCACTTTTAATGCAGGTGCTTTCATATTAGGCCTTTAAATATATACACTGGGTGGATACATTGATGTGAGAATGGGTTCATAACAGCTCAGTATTACGGAAATGATCATTACCTTTTTTATCTTTGCTTCTGTTGATCTATCTTTGATATATTTGTCCAATTTATCCTTTAGACTTCCTTACCGTGTGGTTTTTGTATGAATCCAAAATGGATGTGAAGAAGTCCAAAGAAAAGCAAGGTCAGAGTTAAACGTGGGGTCAGAGTAAATTGGCTTGGCTTGGGGCAGCGGTGCCAGACACAAACACATTAAAGGCAGGAGTGATAAGAGCGGTTGTAAGGGTCTCAGTGGAGATGACCTTCAGAAGTGTTCTCTCGCTCTAATGTATCTAGGATACTATTGTAGCCTCATGTACTAGTGGGTCATATAGTCTTCTTACATATAGTATTATTATTGCCTCATAAGAAAGACGGCTTATACTTGTGTATGTCAAGCTTAAATTACCCTACTCTAGTCTTGAGATGGTCCTTCTTATTTGTACAAACACAACAGAAATACTTCAGTTTATGATAAATGCCACTGCATTTAATGTTGATATTAAATGGTGTCTTAAAGGTGACAGATTCAGCAACCATATAATTTATAGGGAATGAAAGATGTTGTTGCTGCTTTGGTGGCTATTGTTCTAATATTTTGTATCATATGAAATGATAATATAATCCAGTGAAGGGTCTGACGCTATTTCAGAATTATAAGTTTGGGGGAATGTCCTGTCTCTAACCTGGTTAAGATGTCCTAGCCAAGGGCACTTGGCCCACCAGTGACCCCAGTTGTAGTCCTCTGATGAGCCTTGCTCTTTGTACAAGTCTGTGTCACTGTGTGTTTGTGCTTGAAGTGGAATGTCACTGTTCTAATCAACCCTGGGTTGACCCTCATTAAGCGTCACCTACGCTGCCAGGTTTGTGTTCAAAGGTCCACTACACTTCTCCCTGAGGAGCTGCAGTCCACAAAATGGACCACTTAATAATACCTTGTCATTAGATAATTGATTAGATAATAAAGTGACCCAAACAGCCCCTATAGGCCATTTAGTCACAGCACTGAGCAGTGTTTCTAAACTCTACTGTAACATAAGCACATTCTAGTGAGGTTTTGTCACTCCCCTGTCTCCCAGCACTCTGCATGCTCACCTGCTTCTCCCCACATTTTTTTAAGAGTTGAAAGACAACACGAAGGCAGAGGCACTGCATATAACATACACACTACATTCATGTTGTAAAAGTGTCACATAAAATAGTCCTGTGAATTGTGTGTTGTTAAAATTGTAGAAATTTGAAACTGGTTTGGCAAACTTACTGAAGCAGCATATGGAACTCATTAGTTTCAAAACCATGTTATTTATTACAAGTGACTTTTTGCAGTTTGTCCTACAGCACAAAGTGAAAATAAAGGTTCACATCCCTGAATGCCCTCATTAAGACAGAACTAGCCATATGGTGTGAGAGTGTGCACATTTTGCTTAATTATGAGTCAACTTTTTTCTGAGCTAGTGTGTTGGTTAGGTTATAAGCCACGGTTCCACAAGACGTGTAATTAAAACAAAACATTAAAATAAACAAAGTTAGTTGGCTTGCAGCTAATGCCACAAGGGAGACCTGCAGGCTTTCAGCTGTTCGGATTTAGCACACCTCCAAAATGTTCATATTTCTCTGGTGTGGTGTGTGTGTGTGTCCTGGTTTCATGTTCATGCATGTGTAAAAAGCCTTTGTTTTTGAAAAGAAAGCAGAGGAGTGGTTATTTGAATAATTAATACGTTTTTGTAATTATGTTTACTTCCTTTAAAATCTGGGGCATGTTTTTTCATTATATAGAGTGCATTGCTTCGAGTTCAAATGTTGTCATTTGCTGCTGTGCAAGATTCATCCACATGGCATATGCTTTTTTAAAACTTTGACATCAACCCCTTGACTCAAGTTTCACAGCCGTTTATGTTTCTAAAATAATTTGTATCATTAGAATGAAATATTTTATTAGCATGTAGTGTACTTTTGAACAGTAATATGAGCAAAATGTTCAAATCCTTGGCAATGATGTTTATGTCCCCCCTGTCTGTGCTGGCTTTGGAGTGGATTTTTCTTTTTCATATTGATGATTTATTCAGTGAATCATCTGATGGCTAAATTATATTCTAAGGGATAACAAGTGTCACCTATTCGTTTGTGTACTGTGCTTTAAGTAATAATATTGCAGTTAGAACTGCTCCATTGTTGTGCTTAATTTTCAACTAGCGTTATCAAATATTAAGTGACTGCAGTGTAAATTACAGGCTGGCGTTTGAATGGCCCATCACTCTAGTCCTGGCAGCTCTAATTACAGTTTGAAAACAGACTTTGGCTGGCTCTCCATTCTTTCCTATGGCTCTCCTCTTTTCCCCTGTCTGGTAAATGATTAACATGTCTGTAGCACCGTTGTGTTGTTCAAAGGGGATGGTTGGCCAGTGCCAGTGCTTCAGAGGTACCCCAGCTTTTGGGAGACCCCTGGCCTCTAGGACTGCCCTTTGACCTTGTGGTAAGCCTTAAGGGGCTTTAGGGCCAGCTTGTGAATGACAGGGTCCAAAAGGGGTCATGAGGGGACTCTGACGCAAGCTGCGGGGAGTCTCAAGTTATTGAAGTCAAATAAACTAAATTGTATTGTTCTTTGAAACATGTCAGTTTCTGTTTGACATGTTAATTCACGTTTCTTCTTTTCATGCGCTGCAGGCTCCCTGATATCATCTCAGCATCTTTAGACCTCAACCAGGTGGCCTCTGGCCAGTTGCATGTAAGTCTTTGAAAGACTTTAATATTATTATCATAATTACTTGCTGTATTTTGTATTTTTAGACTACCGTGAAAGCTGTGTATTTAGTCACTGTTGATTTTTTAATTGTTAGATTTTGTCAAGGAAATAAAAGATATTGAAGGTAAATTTTTAAAATGACCATTCTCATGTTTTGCCTGGTCATGGTCTCTCTCCCTTTCTGTATTGGTCAATTAGACAAAACACAATGTTTTCTTGGTGAATTCTTGGTCTGTTCATCTCACACGCACATGCAGACACACACATCTAACTAATCACTTTTGAAGCTCCTTATTAGTCGTACTTACAGTCTAAGGATCAAGTATAATCCCTGGCTTCTTTACTATAAGAACAAACGGCTGCCTACAGACTGCGATATAGGGAGGAGTTTTCAGTCTAGCTTTAAGGAGAGTATGTGATGATTGAGCTGCTTTGTGTTGTGAGTACAAATTAATCTTTACAGGGAATTATGTGATTAGCTCAAAATCCCAATCCTTTAATATAAAAACAACATTCCATTTCAGATTAGAACACTTATGGCAAAGTCAACAGCGATGTTTACCAATAGTCAATGCAAATATTTGACTGAGTGATTAACTGACGTTTTTCATTTTTCAATATCTGTCACTGTATTTTACTGTTACTTTAATGTAGTTATCATAGATCATTTAAGTGGAAAACCCCTTACTCTACTACACAGCCCCTTTCAATCATATCATTTGATATGTTATGTGATATGATGATGAAAAACTACTGGTAAAATCCCCGCTTTACTTTGATCTGATCCAAGTAAATTAGTCATTTTGCATAAAGTTCCAAAAAAGTATTCAAAAATATTGTCAAATGCCCTTTTTCATTTATTTATCTTGCAAAATATCTTTATTCTTTTTTATTTATTTGTAAAAGGACAGCACATATCAATGAACATTTAAAAGCTGTTATTTATCACTCAAGTAACTACAGAATAGCTTTGTGTAAAAAAAATAAATAAATAAAATATGATGAGACTTTCTGAACCAATTGTGACTTAAATGATGTATGTCCAAAAAGGATATCAGCAGTACCGATATTTGGAAGCCGATATTTGATGTAGCCATTTTTTTTTTTTTATCATTATCCGATTGGTGCAGAGGTGAACCAGCATGTGGTTTGACTCAAGAAAGAGGAAAGAAACATGAGCAGAAACAGCTGTGTTTTTTTAAAAGAATACAGCTACACCTTGATGTTACTGACTGACATCATTCTATTACCTCAAATTCTCCCAACAATTTGTTAACTTCCGTAAGTCATGTGTAAATTACAATTCTAGGCTACAGTACGTAATGTTTGCCTCTTTTATTATTGTGCTCCTGCAAAGTGTGACTGCATAACCTTTAGGAATGAATCACCTGACTCCTATGAAGTAACTGTCTCACTTTGGCTCCCACAGAACGACGTACAGCTCTGGTTTTGCCTTAGGCCTAACCTTTACTGTCAGGTCATAATAATGTGCATTGGTTAAACTAGAAAGAACTGAGCACTGTGCTCTAAGAGAATCAGGTACTGAGTGAGTGTTTTTTCTGGTGGCAAAGTAAGGACAACATTTAGTGATGTTTAAAGGTGATAATTATTCTTACTTTAAAATGGTTTAAAGGGCCTATATTGCACTACTCATCTATGTTATAATGTTGTTTCCTGTTTTTCTGGAGTTGCGTTTTGTTTCAGGTTCAACACATAAGCCCTGCTTATTTAGGCTTTGTTCTTCTCTCAGACAGAAAACATTTTCTTCCACCTTGTGATGTCATGTGGTAATATGCGCTCTACTGTGTTTTTAAACTCCGTACACATTCACTTTAATCATTTTGATGATTTCAGACCGTGAATTTCCAATCTCTACTGAACTAAAGCTAAAAGGAGCTGTTAACTTGTACAATGCAGATTTATGACATCACAAGGTGAAACGGAGCATTTTGAGCTAATAATAAAGGGTTTCTCAAACATGTGTGTGAAACATAACACAACTCCAGATATGTTTTTGAGAAGGGAACAGCATTATAACATGGCTTAAACCTCACAAAAGAGTTAGCTTGCATAATATAGGACCTTTCCGTCAGGTAGGAGATAGTGTTGTCACAATACTCCAATGTCAAACTTGATTTTAATTTTGTTTTATATTAGTTCTGACAAAGCTCAAGATCATTCTGAAAGTGTTCAGGAAAGGTCATATTTTGTCCTGTTAATGTGATCTTCAAAACTGATGCTTGTTCAAATGAGTACTGTGTCTCAGTATGTTTTTTTTAGTATTGATTAACTACTTATTTTCAATCCTTTTAACAACCTTAGAAGGAGACATAACAATTTGCTAAAATGAATGGATAAAATTCAGTTGGGGAACATTGGCAGAGGCAGCAGTTGCAAAACCTGGTATATGTTTGACAGCACAGTAGCACACTTTCGCTCCTTCCTTCAGTGTTTTTGTCACACACAGCCTGTAAAGATTGGCAGCCCCATTGAGCTGTGTCATGTGAGCTTTCTACTGCATTAGCCGAGCCCTCCCCAGTCAGTCCCCAGAGGACACGCACTAGAACAGCACCTTCAAAAGCCCGGGTGTCATCAGCATCCATTCCCCCGCAGTGAGGCATCAGCACACCGCTCTGTCATCCGAGAAAGCACAGGGCAGTAAACGCACCGTCACCCCGGCCCTATCATTACAGCCCCGCACTGAGTCAGAGGGGGACCTGGGCTTTTACTATGTGCATGGACTGAAACAGGTTTACTTGTGTTTTGTGTAAAGACTGTGACTTATTTGTTTTGAAGAATTATCACTTGTTTTATAATGTGCACTTCTAAGGTGGAGGGTCCTCTACTTGCTTGTGTCCATGGAGATGTTATTTCTTGTCTGGAAAGGTCCACAGTGGAGTGTTAGACTTATCTCCTTTGCATTTGCTCAATTACAGGTGTTTCATAGCTCAAAAATGCCTTAAAAACAGCTCCATCGATCTGACAATTGACCTATCTCCACCAACTTTATTTCCATACCATGAAATGATCAAGGCAAAACTGTAGTATCTCCATGGAGACAAGAAAGTAGTGAAACCTCCACCAGAAAAGTTACACAGTGCACCTTTAAAATGCATGATTAGATTATAATTCAGAAAATAGTACACTGGGTACAATGGGTAGTACAAAGTATAGAAATATTTCTCAAATTAAGGGTAACTCCTGAGTTAATCTCTACAGGCCAATCTGACCCACAGCATGTTGTTTTTCTGGAGGTAGGGGAAATCGGAAATGAAGAAGATCATCCAAGATCCACACAGGACACTGGTAGAGGTTTGATTCACATTATTCTGTGTTACCTGTGCAATTTTGAGGACTTAAATTGATTTACTTATCCTTGGGACAGTCCTTGTTATATAAAATGATATATTTTTGAATTGTTTTATACTTTGGCTTGGCAACAATAATATGACATATTTCTGTTGTTGTAGGTTTGAGAATAGCACCTTGACATTTCCAGACCTATTAAAAGTGTTTGTGGGGTAGGACGCTCCTATAAATCACATATGCAGCAGACCGTTCATTACTGCTCTGAGTCATACAGAAACCGTGGCTCTGAGCTCATATCCACTTTAAAACCAACTGTTTCATTCACCTCTTTGTTTTGATGAATTATTGCACACTGTGGGTGTTATGGGCTCTTACTAACACCAATTCTTAATTTGCTCATTTTGAAGTTTTAATCTCCAGTTTGTCAAGAGGGACTTAAAACATGGATGACCTAATGCGTCTTGTCGGACATGTTGGGACTGCTCATTGTTCAAAGCTAACACCAAAGAGGAAGGGGACCTGGCTCACCCTGGGCTCACCCGTATGACGGTGATTGAGATGGATCGGAAAGAAAGAGCTGTAAGGATATGGGGCTGGACTGCCATGGGCTACAGCAGAGCAGAGGGTGTGGCTTGGGACCTGTGTGAACATCAAAGATTACTCCAGTGAGGTCTTCTCTCAGACCTCACATTAGAGGCTTCAATTTATCATTTGCGCTTCCTGTTTGCCACAGGACTGTCATTTGAACATGGTGCTGCAGAGGTGATGCATAAATTAAACATGAGGGCCCATATTATGTGATTTTCTGCTATTTGTTATAATGCTGCTTCCTCATCAAAAACATTTGTTTTGTTTCACTCACACACAAACCCTGCATATTTAAGATGAGTTCTTCTCTCAGACATTTTTTACCTTGTGATGTCATGTTGTAAACCAAGAAGTTCTCCACTGTATTTTTAAACTCCATACACCTTCACTAGAATCATTTGGATAATTTCAGCCCTGGAATTGTAAATCTCTACTGAACTAAGAGTAAAAGGTAGCTGTTAACTTGAAAACTACCTCTGCGTAACAGAATTATAACATGGCTTAAAACTCACAAGAGTCAGCTTGCATAATATAGGACCTCTCAGTCAGGTAGGAGATAGTGTTGTCATAATACTCCAATCTAACATGGCTTAAAGCTCACAAGAGTAGATTTTGCGCAATATTCAACCTTTAACCACAAATACCAGATGGTTAGCAGTTCAATACCTAATCTCTCTCGTTTACTGTGGTTTTGTTTTCATCAAATACATTTTCTCATTGAGTTTAATGTCTTAAGTAGTCTTCTATTCTGTGTGTGTCATAAGATGTTAGAGATAAATGAAGGGCCATGTGTTTATTTTTCAGATCAAGGTGAAAAACAGCATCCCACTGCAGCTTTGAATGAAAATGAACTTCCATCTTCAAGTGATGGGATTAATGAAAGGGGTGAGTCTCTCTTTTTGTAAATATCTTCTTTATTGTTCAAATGTTACCTAAGATGTAATTTCATTATCTCATGTGCTTTTTGAATTGATTCTGTAGACTGTTTTATATTGCAAATACCAAAAACAATCTGACCACTGTATGGACATCTTTTTTAATCATCTTTTTTATTTGACAGTAGACTTTGAGGTATAGTTAGGTGTATTCCCCTCTCTCAGGTTTCATGCCCCTCTGTGCAGGTCTAGACTCCTCTCTATCATACATCTTGATGCTGTCGGGTGAATGGTGGTTGTTGATACAGGAGAATAGGATGTCAGTGTCGCTAAATCAATTTAGCAGGTTTAACAGAGGGGCGAGCCCTGAACAAAGCTCAGACATGAGCAAGCCTGCCTAATGCGCTCATTAAATCATATTTGAGATTTAATGGGCCAACAACCTGTGGACATATTTAAAGATGACTGCTGAAGGGAGCGTGTAAGTGATACCACAGACCAGGACCACGTAGTAAATCATGACAAAACCTGTACATCTTTATACTCCAGCTGACTCTAGTACAGCCATAATCGAAGCGTATGTCTTGAATCTTTTATACAAGTCATATTTGTACCTTTTCCAAGTCTAATTAGATGAATGACAGGAAGCGCATCTGGTGTAAAATCATTGCTGAATTTCATATGTAAATTAAAGAGGATAATTCTTTTACTAAATCATAAATGGTCATGGTCATATTTTTATACAGAGCTTTTCTACCTTCAGTGCACTCAAAGAGCACTTTACATCAAGGAACCATCACCCATTCAAACACCAGTGTACACAGGCACTGGGGGTGAGGTGCCTTAAGAGTCTTGCCCAAGGACACAACAAAAGTAACAGTATCGCATCCTAACCTCTGGGTCTGTGGGTCTGAGTGCTCAAGCAATTATGTTGATGTTGAGAGAAGAATTCGAACAAACAGCCTAAACGGAGCTTCTGTCACCCACTACAGTATATTATATCATTATGTTTCATCATTGATTATGTTACGAGGTTGTTTATAGGTCCAGATGAGTGGTAGTAAAAGTGATGCCTACTCCTTTATTGTGAGACATAACATTGTACATGTGTATGTGCTCCCACTGTCCTCTGTATGAAAGGGACTTTGTATTCACAGCCTGTCACAGCAAGCAAACTCAGGCCCTGAGTAAATATGGTGCGCCTCTGATAACATTCATCAGTATACAGCATGGACACACACCTCTCTGGATGTATGCTGCTGGAGAGGGACGATAGCACAGTAATGTATCATCATCACAAGGTTATTCTCAGGCTTACGCTCTGACTTACAACCACAATGGGAAATGCTCTGTTTAACGACTTTATTAAATTAGTTTGAGCATGGGTTTCTCAGTTGTACATATGTAATGAGTTGTTCGATGGTCTCATTTATAGAAGCTAAGGTAAAAGGAGGTCTGTACAAGGCTGGTGTTTGTGATTAAAGTTAAGTCCTGTCAAATTGTGAATAGCTAGAGACATCATAGAGTATCTTCTCTTTTGGTCTGATGTGAACACTAGACTCAGGAGGCAGAGGAGTTCTGAGCCGGGTTCTTCATCTGGCCCAGCGCTTCCTCCTGGATCCCATCGGTCTACAAAGAGAAGACAAGAAAACCAGAGCACAGAGCAGGAGCCAGCCGCTAAGTCCTGCATCCGGGCGGAGCATCAGGAGCAAAACTTCAGCATCACTGACACAAACACAGGTTGGAATTTTTTTTCCTTCATTTAAAAATATAATTAACAGAATCAACTTAACCAAGTGTTTTAGAAGCAAAATCTTGCAAACTTTTGCTTGTCTCCATAAAGAGAGGTACTGTTTTGCCTTGATTAATTGACAGCATGGAAATAAACTTGGTATTCACAATGGAGACAGGTCAATGGTCAGATCTATGTAGAAGCAAGCCTGCACATGGTAAGAATTTGTGTTTTTTAAGATTTTTTTTTTTCAGGTATAAAGCATCTGTAATTAATCAAATGTACTGTGGAACATTCAAGGCAAGGAAATAACATCTTTATGGAGACAAGCATGTAGCCAGCCCTCCACCTTAGAAGTCACATAGTGTACCTTTAAATTGTATTTGGCCTGATTAACTTATATTCTTGATGCCAAAAGGAAACTGATGCTTTTGAAAATACTACACATTTGTTTATTATGTGTGTATTAAAATTATTTGTATCAAATTTGTCCAATTGCATGTACTAGGTTTAAGTGAAATCCATTGATCAAAAACATCTTATCGACCAGGTAAGCTGACAAAAGCCTTGTAGTTAGTAAATAATTCTTAAATAAATGTCAGCCATTTTCTCATTAACCCAGCTCTTTCCAGTGTTCTCTTACTGTTACCTAGTATCTTCAGCCTTGTCTAAGAACTTTGTCTGTTTTTTTATTCTGTTTTTCCAGGTGTTTGTGTTTATATTCTTTTTTTATTGTAAGTATCATTATTCATTCCTAGGTTTCTATTTCAGATCAGGACGAGGAGGCGTAGTCAGCATCGAGGTGGAAATTTGCAGCCTGTAACCGAGGGAAATGGCACTGATGTTACACCGCCCAGTACAGCTGATGCCAAAAGAAGCTTCAGGTATAGTAGATTTTTGTAAAACTTGCCAAAAGGAAAATCCAATCAGTTATGTTGACAATGGAACAAGATGTAAGCCTGTCATGATAATTATTAAATCAACAAAATATTTTTTGGTGCTCAGTATTTATCGTGTGAACATTTTCTTTGTAAAAGTGGGGAGATTTGGGGTATTTTTGTACATACAATGCAATAGCTCTAGACGGTTGAATAACTGACGTCTCTGGCTTATCATTGGTTCATTTTGCTACTTATTTGTTGCAGCTCATGCCTTTTGAATGATACTGTCTATTTAAAAAGGGTTTACTAAGATTATCTTGCATTATTTTTATTATGTCAGTGGTATAAAGTAGTTTCAATATTATCGTTTATCCCAGTATATCTCTGTAGCAATAAATCGAGCTTCTAAATGTGATATCATGACAGTCATAACAAGATGATTCACTGTAGTGCATCTGGTTTTCTGAATGGCAGTCAACTACAAAAACAAAGTATCTGTATAGAGATTACAAGCAGAAACACATGTGAACAATGCTGTACATGTTTTCATTGCAGTAACAGCAGCTGGCCTCCTCAGAATGTCTCAATGGAGCTCTAATCTTGTCATTGTGCTGTTTTGTTTTCTTGTGTCAGACTCTGCTCCGAGCTTGGGGCTGGCACTCTTGTGTTAGTATTGTGTGCATATGACCAGCTCCATCAGTATGAATGGACCCACGTGTGCTCAAGCATGTTTGGAGCATACTTGTCATTCCTCACAGCTTTAGACTCTTTGGGAAGTGGTTGAGGTCGCAAGGGGTCTCCAGAGGTCACTGCTGGGATTATTGTAATTGACTGGCAAATGAGTGTTAAGAAAGGGCCTGGACAGTGGTCGCTGCCAGGCGTTGAGCACAAACGTCAAAGTCAACGCGTAGTGACAACTGACAACATTATTACCCAGCAGGACTCAACAGGATTTGTAACTGTTATAGTTTGGTTTTGTGTGAATCATTGTAGGAAAATTGCCCAATTAGTGTTTTAGACATAGACTTAGACAAACTTTATTTATCCACAAGGGAAATTATTTGGACACAGTAGCTACCACATCACAATAAATATAATAACAAAGAACAAAAATATAAATGGAACATTAAATAAGCACCAAAAATAGCACAAAAATAGTATAACAAAAATAAGTACCGCTTTATAATAACTACTCCTTAATTAGCCTTAATAAAGCGTGATTAAAACATTCATAATGGACAAATAGAAAGAGAATGATTCAGCAGGCTTAGTCACTGCTTAATTAAGGGGTTATGAGTTAAGGTAATATGTAGTGGTAGAGTAGTTATAGTAGTTGTTTTTTGTTTTTTATTTACCTTTTGCAACTCTGATTTGGGTTTGTTAGATGATTGGTGATGGTAGACTGAAGCTATGGAATTAAAATTTCAAATACATGTATTATGAACTTTTTTGTTTGTTTGTTTCAGAATTTCTCATTCAATCAAACTTTATTTATAGAGCGCTTTTCAGACAAAAAATGCAACACAAAGCACTTCTAGTTATTCTTTTCTTCTTTTCGCTTCTCAAATATTGCCTCAAGTGTGAAACAAGCTCCTTTCAGTCATGACGTTACCCACAGTCTTATGGCTGCGAGACAGATACAGAGCACGTTAACATGTCTCCACAGAAAATTTTAATTGTACATTTTTGACAGATTGTGTTTCATAATCATACCCAACAGTGAAACAGAAACACCATCTGAGCTCTGGCCCGGGCAGTCATCCAGCTAGAATCCAACACTCATCTCTCTTTTAAAGGGGTCAAAGTTCACAGCTTGGTGCCCTCGTGTGGACCTAAGGGTCACACTTTTTGAATATCACAGTCTCCTGGCACTATCCCATTGGCCTGTGGCATGTCTCCTGTACTGTATTGTCTTTGCCTTTGTCTGACTCATGTCTCTGTCTCCAAGGAGCTCACCCCAAATGTTTCTCAGACATGGTAAATCTGGAAAGAGCCCTAAATAGCAGACAAAACAAAAACTTAGCAACAGCGTGGGTCCTTTTGAGTATAATGACTACACCTCACACTCTGATCAAAGATAATTGGACCTCATTTGTACAAAATTTCTTCATTGCATGCACTGTTTTATGATGCTGTTGTCAGCTCATGTCTAGCCGTGTGATTGTGTGGCATCTCTTCATTATCATTTTATTTGACACCAGTCTTTTGCTATTTTTGCTACTTATTTTGAGTTTTTTAATATAATTTATATTTTTGCTCTTTGTTATTATATTTATTGTGATGTGTGAGCTACTGTGTCCAAATAATTTCCCTTGTGGATCAATAAAGTTTGTCTAAGTAATATAAAAATACTCATCCTTTAGCCACAGCGTTTAGAGAGCCTGAATACGCCATATGACAACAACCTACATGTTTGTTAAATAAATCAGCCATTTTGAACTCAGTGTTTCTTTATTTGTCTAATTAACTATTTTAAAGTTTCTCTTAATTTGTGGAAATGGTGATCTGAACAAGATGAGTCACAGAAATTATCTTTAATCTGTGACTTTCTAATCTATTTTTTAAAATACAGATCAAATGAAAACTTCAAGCGCGCCCTTTCAGGACCTAATGGAAAAGGGAGCCATCGCCGCAGCAATCACAGCCTGATCCAGCCTCTCAGAGTCCGATCTCTGCGTCTTTTAAGAAGCAATAAGAACAACCCACCCTCCCCCTCCTCAGTGCTCCCCCCAACGCTACGATCAGCCGCTCTAACTCCACCATCCACCCCTCTAGCAACTATCCCTTCAGCATCCACCCCATCAGCATGCACCCCCACCCAAGCACAGGAACGGGCCAGGCCAATCAACAACAGGAGGGCCTTTCTCAAGTAAGACTCATATTATAATAAACTCTTATATATAAATGTAATGTTGGACTTCCTTACTGAGAGAAGATTTGCTGCTGTGGATCTTTGATTAAAAAAAACAAAAACTGAAGCATATCCTTAACAATTAGAAATTCCTGAATATCTATCTTTATTCAATTTTAATTAAAATTTTTATTCATTAGATTTGGTCTTACCTGGCTCAAGATAGACATCAGTATGTACTGAAAATATGTACATACTGATGTCTGTCTTGAGAATAGACATCAGTATGTACATATAGATAATATCACTTTTGATAGAAAAGTGTGCACCGTCTTGGAATTCAAATTATTTATTATGTACATTAACGATGTCTGTGAGGCAGTGGACAAATTAAGTTGACGACACCAGTCTCTATTGTTCAGGAAAAGACCTACTGCATCTTCTGTACACATATTAATAATATTAATAAACTTTCAATATTTATAAACTTTCAATGAATTTGGAGAAAACTGATATATTATCTTTGGAAATAGAATAATCAAATAAATACTAAAATTAATCAAATAGGAATTGAAATCTGTTAATAAATTCTTGGGCATTCATGTAGATGAAAAACTTGGAAAATGCAAATATGTATAATTCAAACTAAGCCAGCCAAAATTGTTGCTATAATGAGTAAAATGCAAAATTTCCTTTATTTACTGTATAACAGTCTATTCCTAACTACTGTGTGGAAATATGGGGAATAATTATAAATCAAATGTTAATAATATTTTTTCTACTCTAAAAGAACGTTATCAGGATGTTTAATCATACGAATTACTATGCACCAACAAATTCTCTTTTTGTTAAGCTAAAGGTACTTCAGCTTTTGATCTTGTTGACCTGAGTACAGCTGTAGTGATGTACAAGGCCTAGAATCATCTGCTTCCTCCTTGTTTACGGGAGTTCTTCGAGCAGAGAGAGTCAGTAGAACCTTAGAAGAACAGGCATCTTTAAAAAGAAAAAAAATTAAGATAAGAACTAGGGAAAAAAATGATTTTTTTTCTGTTAGAGGAGTTAATATATGGAACAACCTGAGTGATGATTTAAAAATGTCTAACACTGTAGAAGCTTTTAAAAAAAAAAATAGTACAGTATAGAGTAGAAAGTATTATGTTTTGAAAAGCTATAGAGCCCTGGAATGAATGTATTATGCACTCAGTTTTGTTTGTTTTAATTTATATTTTGTCTCTTTATATATATAGTAAGTCGCAAGTGAAATTGTAAATACGAACTTGGTGTTCATATGCTGCTTTTCTTTCTTGGAATACTGTCATTGTTTAATAGGGTTAGCCATTATAAGTACTTTTTCTTTACCTTTCGGTCATGATCCATGGGGTTGTAGTCTATGTTTTGTTTTGTTTTGTTTTGTTTTGTAGTGCTGCAAACTGCCTGAATAAACTACTACTAGTACCTACTTTACGATAAAGAATTATGATAGCAGTATTATTTTGGGACCTACCCCGCTATTAATCACTAATCAGTTTATGACCCTCCTAATGGCTTTATGCGATCGGGACAGTGTAGTTGTCAGTGAATGAGAAACAGAGAAGCAGTCCTGTGGTGCTTTCATGACGTTTGATGAGCGTGTGGAGTGGGAGGTCCCAGAACTAAAATAACTTGCTTCTTCCTGTTTGGGTGACGCATCTTCGGAATAAAAGCCCTTCCCTGGAATCTCATGGGAGGAACTCACACCTGAAGCGCCACTGTCACTGTAGATTTCCTGACATGATGATGACTGGAATTATAGAAAATGATAACGTTTAGAATGGAATTTATACACATTTACTGAGCCCAATTGAATATTGTTATAATAAGCCGAAGAAGATGAGTATTATTGTATGATGTTATTAAAAGCAAAATTACTCATATGTACTATAAAACCCAAGAGTTATAATTGAGCTTAGGCAAGCTTAAAGGGCCTATATTATACTCTTTTCTGATCTTGTATGTTATGTTTCCTCATGTGTTTTGTTTCATTCACGCATCGTTAACACACAAATCCTGCCTATTTTTGCTTCTCTTAGTTTTTCTCTCAAACAGAAAACAGTCTGTTCCACCTTGTGATGTCATTTACTAATACAGGAAGTGCTCCACTGTGTTTTGAAACTTCATACATCTTCTCTAGAGACATTTGTATAATTTCAGCCTTGGAATTGCCAATATTGAACAAAAAGGGAGCTGTTAACTTAAAAACTGCTTCACGACATCACAAGGTGGAACAGAGCATTTTGAGCTTTGAAGATGTAGACAGGATTACTCCAAAATGTGTGAATGAAACAAAACATAACTCCAGGTATGTTTTTGATAAGGTAACAAGCATTCTAAAATGGTTTAAAGCTCACAAATATCACAAATGAATAAATGAGATTGTATTTTGGTCTAGATCCAACTGTTACTTTGGTTTTCCAGGCAGGAAAACTTAAGATTGGCATCACATAATAGTTTTGTTTCTCCACACTTGAAAAAAACAGGTTGATCCAGTTATGTAGAGTCATGTCAGGCACAAACACATTGATTCTTGGCTATTGATTTATTTAAATTAGATCAAATTACATGTCAGGTTGAGTGTACAGATCTGTCCATCAAATACTGCGCCTCAGGATCCAAACTAAAGCCAGTCATGCTTTCGAAAGATTACGCATTAAAGAATATTAAAGAATTAGTTTTGGTTATTTATAGAGATTGACTGATATGGGTTTTTCCATAGCCGATGCCAATACTGATTGGTTAGAATCAAGAGGAATGGCCGATTAACTATATTAAACGATATTTTTGGACCGATTTTGATTATTTTTCCCAATTTCTGTAATTTAAATTTGCTGCAAGCTCACCAACAGCCCTTTTTAACCATAAACATATAAGAGAACTGTGTAGTCACATTTTGTGCAGCTAAGAGTTCAACTAAAGCTTTACGTGTATTCTTGCTGCAGGTCAGTCAAAACTAAACATCGTCCTGTGCTGGAGATTTAAGGCCGATAGCCGATATGCTAAAAAGTGCAAATATCAGCCCAATATATTGGTCTCTCTCTAGTTACTTATATTTGGACTGTAACACAAGAAGGATACATTTAGGTTTGGTTTTTTTTATACATTTATTTGCATGTATGTCCTAGATCCAAAACTTAACCACACTCACTATTTACTTTAATACACTCCCAAGTTCACTAGAGACTGAAGTCGCAGCTTTTTATTACATTGCATGACAACATTCTGATGCCCTGCAGTAAAGTGGAGCAATAACTCTGTTGTATAGTTAACAAAGGATAGTTAGAAATAATAAAGGATGGTTGGGTTGGTAACAATTAAATGTCCCTGTGCTATTTGTTATACTTTTTAAAAACTCAAGAGTCAAGTTCAAGTTCATGGTACAGTACTCTTTTGTATGTGCTCCTGCTGGTCGTGCTTTCTTCAGGAATTCCATAAATATTGTGCATTTTGTTACGGGGGGCAGAGTGTAGCATTCTGTCTTATTTTAAATGTTTTGAGCAAATGTTTATTTTTGACGTATATATATTATTTCACTATCAGGTTAGGGTTAGATTTAGGAACTGTTAATTTGGTCAAGTTTAGGGCTTTGGGACATTGAATTGTTATGCCCTGTAACAAACTGCTGAACATTTAAGCACTAATATATGTACTGTATGTACTTACTGCGTTCAAAATGTATCGAGTCACCCACCCTGTCTTAGCATCCTGTCCATAAACTGTGTAAAGAAGTGGACTAAGGGAGTGTGACATTACCCATAGCGTTTGGCTCCAGTCAAATGAAGCTCACAATGATAGCAATTACAGGACCGAATTT
Organism: Boleophthalmus pectinirostris; assembly: GCF_026225935.1. Classification (NCBI taxonomy): domain Eukaryota; kingdom Metazoa; phylum Chordata; class Actinopteri; order Gobiiformes; family Gobiidae; genus Boleophthalmus; species Boleophthalmus pectinirostris. The sequence continues at coordinate 24,689,754 of NW_026571152.1, forward strand.
GGAGCCAAGTCCATATTAGAAATAGGAATTTATTTACGGGCAAAACAGCAAAATAAAAACACCAAGATCATGTAGAAGGAGGTTAATACTAATATTTTATCACCAAAATGACAAAGCTCACAACAGCAGTGACAGAGAGAGGGGTGATCATTTTTTAATGTAAAGTCAATTGGAGCCAGAATCCATGGAGCCAGAAGCGCCCCATGCCTATTTGGAGCACAGTGGCTAGTGGGTTAGCTATGTCCACAGTCTATGGTTCAAATGCAAAAGTAATGTAATGTAATGTAAGCAGTTTATCTAGCATTCTTTCCCATTATTACACATACCCATACACTGGATCGAGAAGTAAGATAATCCAGCCGTTAGTAGAGCCATTTTCAGGTCAGTGAGGCAGAGCGGAGGACTCACATAGGGAGTCCACGCCACACCCCTCCTTTGTGTGGTGCAGGTCCAGGGTGTTATGTAACAGGAGGGAAGATACAGGATGGATGAGCGATCAAACATACACTGGACCTGTCTCCTATTTAAAGACACAAAGCAGCTCACACTGGGACCGCTGTGTGTGGAACAGTGACGCCCTCATCCCCCTGACGACTACAAACAAACCCAACCTTTGGCCCTGGCACACGCCCACTGTTCCAGGGCACGTTTTAAAGGGGAAAACAACTCATACAATTCATTATATGATCATGGAGTTATACAGGGAGAGGTGAAGAGACCAGTCAATAAGTTAATCTAAATTTAGGTGTGAACATTAATTTTAATCAAGTGACAAAAATTTTATATTACAGAAATCTGATTAAAGGTTCTATATTTCACAAAACTGACTCATACTTATAGTTGTGTTTTGTTTCAATCACACATGTTTGAGTAATCCTTTATTATTAGTCTGTCTACATCTCCAGAGCTCAAAATGCTCAGTTCCACCTTGTAATGACATGTAGTTACTTACTTGACATCACAAGGTGGAACAGTGTTTTTGTTTGAGAGCCTAACTCAGCCTAAATATGTAGGATTATTGTGTTAATGTGTGAATGAAACAAAATACAACTTAAAGTATTTTTTGATGAAGGAAACATTATAACAGAAATTTTAAAAAATAGCATAATATGGGCCCTTTAATTCCTAAATATAAAAATGTTTAATTGATTCTGTGGGTCTTTGTTACTTACATTTCAGACAACTGTGATGTAGCTATCTCCTCAATTACAAAAACTAAACTAATTAATAATACAACAACATGCAGTTAACTTTAAGGGAACTTTTTCACAACGTTGTAACATATTTATGAGTCTATTTATCATAATGGTTCTTTATAATGGTGGATTGTGATTGTGACTGTGGTCTTGCCCTCTCAGTTTACATCTTTGTTTGTCCCATTGTTTAGTTGAACCTGACATTGGAAGGGTCAAACGTTTTAGCATTTGTTTTCCTGAGTGCTCATGTGCTGGTGTTGACTTGTAAAAGGATTTTGTGTTTGTGGCAGTGAATTATTGATACCTAATCTGATCAGACAGACAGAGGAAAAACTACATGACTTGAACATTACACCTGTTGTTTGAATCATTTATGGCATTGCTGCATTTCCCAGCGGTGCTCAGCTGTTGTCCCCGGTGGTTTCAAGAAATTGCTGTAAACTGTTCCCGTGTGAATGCTAACAGTTAAGGGGTCGCACACAAGTGAGAGGGCCAAGTCCAGACGACAGTTGACAGTGGACTTGAAGATTTATTGTGTAAGGGACACAAACTGACATTTTGTTAATTGTAAACTGCAATATAAATCTGCTTAAGAATAAAAACGGGTCTATTGAAGGTGCACTGCGTAACATTTCTAGTGGTGGTTCACCACCTGATTGTCTCCATGGAAATGGTATTGCTTTGTCCAGCCTGTTCCACTCTATAGATTAAACTTGTCTGTCACAAGAGAGACAAGCAGGTTACAGCACTACAATACATTACAATTCACATCTGTGGAGAGTCTCTCCTATTCACAGAAGGAATAATTGTATTTTTTGAACAAATAGAAACACACATAATGAATAAAGGCTATATGGATATGGTTAATGTCATACCATGGAACATTCCAGGAAGTAATAACATCACCATGGAGACAAGTAGGTAGTGGACCCTCCACCAGAAAAGTTGTGCAATGCACTTTTTAACTTCCTGCTCAAAACTGCAGAAATGACCAGAGAGAGGATCAGTCTCCAAATGGTGACATTTCCACATATCAAGCAGCTGATTTTCATTTGTGTTTTTATTGTTAAAACAACATTGTGACAGTTTCAAACCCTATGTGTATGACCTGGAGTTTGAAATGTTTAATATTTGCAAGCAAAGAAAAGTGGTGGGTGAAAACAAATATCTTCTGAACATACAAGCCTCAAATGCAGGGCAGTACAAGATTACTCAAATATGTATGAATCAATTGAAATACAACTCATAAATACAGTAAAAAAAATACCTCAAAACTCTATTTTACATACTATGCTCTCTTTTAAATGTGGCTTACTGTTACACTAAAAGCATCCTGTAATACATACTTTGTTTTAATAATATTGTTTGCCATGGCTAAGTCTCGGCCCCTTAATTACAGTTTTCCTTCTCTGCATACTTTCATCACATAATTATAGTAGGACATTACACGTGTAAACAGCACTCATGGGCGAGTGGTGGGCGAGGAGTGGGCGAGGGGTGGGTGAGGGGTAGGTGAGGGGTAGGTTTGGCCTTGAGGGAGAGAAACAGAACTACTTGAATGACACTGGAGCCTACGCCTCAGTGTTTATCTACAGAGCAAACAAAAGCTACCAGGTATACACGTGAAGGTGAATGGGCCACACCTCACTGCTCCTCTGACAGCTCAATGCGACTGGAGATAGAAATAAATTGGCCCGTGAGGTTATTTCTCCTTGTGGAACAAAAGAACTGCCATGGCTTTTCAGAAACTTGGAAGTGTTTTGATTTGTTTGAAACGTTGCAGGTCTCTGTACTGTAGTGCGCTGGAGTGAAGGGAAGTCTGGTGTCACAAGTGGGGTCGAATGATAAGATAAGATAACAGCTACAAGATGACAACAGAGATTGCTAGTAGTGGTAACATGAGAGTTTGAGTGTATTCATAGGAGCAGTCTCAGTGAATCTCATCAGTTGAAGAGTATAACTATTTTCTAAAATGTTTGGGTAAAACCTTATAATAACTACAGTAATGACTACAATTAAACCCTACCCATAATAAAGCATGAACAAAGACTTAATTCAACACACAGTTTATTAAGAACAATTCCCACTTTTTAACTACTTAATTAAAGGTCCTTTATTATACTAAATAGATTTTTGTGAGCTTTAAATATGTTATAATGTTGTTACTTCATCAAAAACTTTCATTCACACATGTATGACTAATCCTTTATTATTAGTCTGTCTACATCTCTAAGGATCAAAATGCTCCGTTCCACTTTGTAATCTCATGTAGTGATAGTTTACAGCTACCTTTTTACCTTTACTTCAGTAGAGATTGGAAATTATCCAAATGATTCTAGTGAAAGAATATGGAGTTTAAACACAGAAATTGTCTTTTTTCTAAACACAGAAATACAACATATTCTACACAATGAGCTATATTCATCCCTTATCTTGTAAATCCTCAGAGTATTATCAGATAAGTGTCTTTTTGTCTGTTTTGCGTGCCTGGACGTCGGTAAGTAGTGGGTGCTCACTTGTGTTGTATAAACTACCAGCAGTTTATTAGAACAGTGGAGTATGTGAGATTCCTCAGGCTGTCTTATGTTCAGCTTGACTTCTTTAGTGAGTCCCTGGCACTTCCTTTGGCCCGTATCTGATTGTATGCGATAGGAGTCTAAGAGTGAACACCTGTGGAGGGCAGGATAGGGGTGTTACTGTAAATGTAGTCCATTGTCTCTATAGTCTCTCACTGCTATGTCGAGGTAATTCAGGTTCAATAAGAGGATAATGCCTACTGTCATTTTTAAAGTTTACTCAGAAGGGATTTTCAGAGAAAGAGTGGGTGGAAGTGTATGTTTGTTGCTTTGATGCTTTGTTTGGGCAAACTAGCATGCACAAATGATCTGCAGATGAACAGAAAAAAATCTAAAATTTAGATATATCAATTTGAATGTACAAATGGCCAAAATGGCACATATTTACAATATAAAAATCTGTATAAAAATATTTTATTATTATTATTTGAGAGAGCCAAACTTCTGTTTAAAGTTTTATGTAAGTCCCTGTCTGGGCAGTGGTTGTTGGTATACTCTCTTAGTACATTGACACAAGTTTCTTCATCCACTCATAGAAATAGTTGTGTGCAATATATTTAAGTTTTGAGTAGGAGCAGGTACAATTAATTTGAAGTGTGGCCCAGTGTCTTCTTTGCTGTAGAAACAGAACCTGGTGGGAGCAAGTCCCTCAAAGACATTTATTTCTCTATTTTTCTCACAGTGTAATTGCATTTCAATAATGCATGCAGCTGTCTGCTGGAGCTCAGAGTCAGCAGACATTTTTACTGTAAGCAAATGTATCACTTGTGCATCTTAAACTGAGTCTGTGTTTAAATATGTATTTATGTTTTAGACATGGTCTTTTCTCTTGTAAATGTAACCCTACCTTTGTCCGGTTTCTAGGAGTTCTTGGGTTGCTCTCTGCTCACCTGACTAACGTTACTCAGCAATCTTACTCGAAATACCTCCAACCACATCCACACAAGCGCCAGTTCAACATGACACCACCTCTTTATGTTTCAGCTGGTTACTATAGTGCTGACAACTGTGTGAAAAGCAGTCACTGAAACACACTTTAATGTCATAGCTTTGTGTCAGTTTCTAATTATTGTCTGTGTGAAATCGTGCTGCACAATATATTGCAAAAGTATAGTGCAGTAATATCACTAATTGAACAGATCACCACCAAGACAAGTTTTTTTTTAGCAGATAGAAATGTATTTATCATTCTCCTTGTGTCCCAAATCAGGCTTGATTTTATCTTGGTTTTGTTTGTTTAGTTTTATCTCTATTGTACAGCTTAGTTTGAAACATATGTCATTTATTTTTTTGTATATCACTATAAATAATTATATTCCAAATATATTCCAAATAATTTCCCTTGTAGATCAGTAAAGTTTGTCTAAGTCTAATGATTAAAAACAATGAATTGCTTAAATACACTCATATGCCTTTTGAAGGAAATTTAAGTGAATTGACAGAAAATGATCTATTTGAGAGATTGTACGTGGTCGTCTTGCAGAGAAACTTTAAACTGGACAATGAATAGTTTAAAAAGTCTGTATGATGGATTGGAGTTTCAGGTCTTAGCTCCATGTCAGCTCAGATTTCACCTGCTTCTCCGGTTTGGGGCATGTTTGAGTACACCAAGATGCACAGTTGATATTTGTCAGAAAAAAGGCTTTGAAAGACTCAAATACCTGTAATTCCTGTGCATATTTATTTATAGTAGTTTGGTGTGATAAGTATTTCAATTCTCAATACTCCTCCTGATACAATTTACATCCAGTGACCTTTTTTGCGTCTGAGGTTGACCTTTGTCCTTTGGCATGACACTGGCAGGTGTACAACAGTCCAGCTGCTCCTCTTTCTCTTAATCTTTAAAAATGCTTAGTGCATGTCCCTCTTATTATTGTACAGGTCCAATTGAAGTCTGAACATTGAATCATACCAGGACCACCTCACAGGCTCCTGCAGCTTAGTGACACAACTGTTTAATGGTTAGATGAGTGACTTGCATTTGCAGTGAATGAGAGCTCCCCTTAAAGGCCAGACAGAGGCCACTGGGCAGAGAATAGATGTTTAGCAGCAGTTTGAGTCTGTCTCCAGCCACATGCAGCTAAAGCTACCGTGGCTAACCTGCTCAGTCTAATCACCACACACACAAGCCTGACACTGAGCCTCCCGCCACTGCAGAAATCCTCACTGAATCACACAATACTCTACATATGGCACTTCTTAGGCTAAAGAAGTACTATTAACTAATAAAAATGTTGGACAGATAGGAAAGGTTGGTGCTGGTAACCTATAACAACCAGCAAGTAAAACAACTGAGACCAAATGCCAAATCTGTTCCAGTTTCCCAATTATATATTATGGTTTTACAGAACTGCCAGATTTTCGTTGTTGTTTTTTTAGTCTTATTTCAAGTTAGCCATCTTTTTGTTTTCCCCATTATTCACACTTCATTATTTTGCTTCAGCTGGTGTATTTTGACAAGTTATTTTATGACTATAAATGTATTTATATATTTATACAAGCGTGACTTTAATATTCCACATAAATGTTGCATCAGTGTAATGCCTCCCTCCCTCTGTGCTTCTTTACAGTGAGCTGTCCTCCAGACATCAGACCTGTGCCCCCTTCAGCAATGTCAGAGAATCCGCACTCATCTGATGGAGCCCAGGGGAGAAAACTGAAGCACTACCTACTTCCACAGCACTGAACCACATGTGTCTACAATTTACTCCACACTGATAATTTATTTTTTTATAATGTTTTACTGGTAATGTGCAATTTTGAAAGGCTACCACTAATAAACTTCTTTTTTTTTTTACACATTTTTGTTTGAATATGTTCAGAAAAGCTTTTTTTTAATTTTGAGATCTTCTACACAATTCGCATCCTTGTATGTTCCCACTGAAAGAGACTCAAAATGTCTTTGCCAAATATCATACAAACAAGAAATATCTTTAATGTGCCCTATGCAAATGACGGTAATTACAACTTGAACACTTGATTACTCTGTATTCAGTTGTATAATTACAAGGGAGGGTCCCTTATTCATTGTTCACCACTCTACTACCGCCATGTAAGTAGCTGTATTGTTGGCTGTTGCAATTTTTGACAGGCATACCTGATTTACTGCTCTAATAATCTGTCATTGCCAACAGTTTTCAGAAGACTGGATCTTCAAAGTGCTGGATTCAGATGAGTGTTGGGTGGAACAGGCCGGCACTGCTTCTTGGCAGCATCACAGAGATGTAACTGTAGTTTATGGTATCCAAAGTTGTAAAACTGCTATAAATTATATTTATTTTTACCTTTTCAGAATTGGCTAACTTGGTTGTTTTCCTCATTTTAAATCCCATTGGTTAGATTGTGAGTGTGAGGAGTGAGCCAGTGTAGTGACCTATTAAAACAGAGGAATGTCCAGAATGGATGCACCCTTTGACCTGTGATGTTTAGAGCTGGGGCCGAGGCCTGGTCCCATTGGCTCAGGTGGGCAGGGGTCACATACCTGTGCTCAGTTGAGCAGCCTGAAAGCGTCGTCATAGTGCAGTGTAAAGGAATTGGAAACAAAGGCATTTTGAAGAGAAAGCAAAACAAAGAATAGTCAGATATTAGCACAAGGGAGATTCTGCATCTTACACAATGGTTTCCAGTGAAATTCATTATCGTCATGTTGAGAAACACAGGTGCCAATACAACTGTATTATTCTTGGACAAATCAGGGTTTTTGAAATATACAGGTTAATTTTGATCCCAAAATATATACGCACTTCACAGGATTGAGTTGCACCAATAAGGATATCTAGAATAATGGCATACATGACAGATGTGTATTGATGTGTATTGATGTGTATTGTTGTGTAGAAATTTGTTGTGCCAATCTCTGATGAAAAAAGCTATAAAAGCTTGTGATTGTGAGCTAAAAGTGAAATTATCGTTTTTAGAATTGTGGAATAATTTACTAAGAATGCTAAATCTGTATTGTTCACTATCAGGGTAAATAGCAGCTTGTCACACTTTTCTCAGGGTGCAGTGTGGCATGTACTCTTGGACCTGAAAAGGCTTGTTTTATTTCTTTATATCTAAAATCAGTCTTCTGTTTTCTTCTCTCATCTTGAACTTGATTAGATATCATTTATGAGAACAGTGAGCCAAAGCTTACTATAAAAACAGGAGGACATTTTCATAGAGATAGATTGTGAGTGGGAGCTGGATGAGAAGTAGAGGTTAATGATTGCCTGCTGTTTCCGAGCGACCGCAGCTAATCTACAATCACATTCTTTCTGTGCAGGGAAAGTGGAGGAGAGGCCTGGCACCTGATAGCTGTGCACTTGTATCGTGTGGTAACTCAGACCATCTCCAGTTCAGCCCTGGCAAGAGCTGCCCCATTCAAAGCCACTGATATCTGCCAACTGTGCAGCATTAAAGCCCTGGCAACGCTACAGAAGAAGGTATCAAGTGTAAAGTGCTGGGCTAGGGCTAATAGTGTTTTGACATAAAAGAAAGTTGGGACTGACTCATTTAGCTGCAGTGGATCACAGTGCAGTGAGAGTGAAGGGGGTTTATTATGAGACTACTAAAACAAATGGAAAAGAGGGACAGGAAGTGGCCATCAGGAAGTAGCACTGACAGCAACAGGCTGCATCTGTTTCCAGCTATTCATCTGTTCATCCTGACCACACTCGACTTATTACACCAATCACACAGTCTGTCAAAAGTAAGCTGTCCTGTCCCACAAGGACTCGGTTTTATCTTTTAAAAATGATGTTTTAACAAGCAGCAATCTGAGTACAAACGGCCACAAGGGCATTTCAGTTCTTCTCCGAAAAAGGGTAAAGAATAACTGAAATATGTGTGTTGCACAGTAGTCGGTATTTCTGGTTAGGGTGCATATTTACTAGTATATATTTTGCTGCCTCTGAAATTGCATCTTTTAAAAAAAACTGCAAATACAAAATACTATGATAAATAATAATCACGAGATAATCTTGCATTTAAGCCTTTTCTTGACTGACTGCTTATCTCTAATCTTCTGAAGGTCTTGAAAATAAGATTTTTGTGTAAATCATTTTCAATAACATTCTCAAGCAAATTGTTTTAGCTGTATTGGATATTTCTTTTTTTGGGTGTGTGTGGATCTTCTTGAGATGTGCAATGCATTGACTGCAGTTACATGTACACAAGAATCTGATTATTATCAGATTTCTCGACCTTTAACATGACTTAAATGACATGCAACCTGCAAAAAAACTGAGTATTTATAAGGACCATGGTCAGATGATTTTGCTGTTTACAAGTTCATTTAATAATCTTATTACTCTAAAGATCTAATAACCTGATTTTATGAGTGCTTGTAACCAGAGTCAGTGTCTACTCAGGACTTTTTAAACTAGGCCTGTCACGATAATTATCAACTTATTGTTCAATACATGACAGATGGAACAATACTTTTTGGGGGTCAACATTTATCGTGGGTACTTTTTCTTTGCATTAGTTGGAAAATGTTGGTTATTTTTCTGTAATACAATTAGATTTGAGCTGTAGAAGGTTGAATTATGAACTTCTATGAGTCATTATAGAGACAAACTAACTGTCTAAGTGTTGCATTCTGTAATTTATATATTGCAGCTCATATTTTTTTATTTTTGGAGAATTTGGGGATAATTCTGGTTGTTGGTTTTGTTTCAGTATTATCATTTATCACTCTTCAAATTGTGTTATCGTGACAGGTCTACTTTAAGCATTACTTTTTGTCAGTTTATTGAGAAGATAATTGAGAGTAGTTACACACGTGCTCTGTAGGAAGTGTTCCACCCACAGAACCTCTTATCAGTGTGCAGTGGGGAGTGGTCTGGGGAGAGGGGTCTCCGTCGGTCTCCTGTCTGCTCTGCTCTGTCTCAGCTCAAGTGTGTTTAAGGAACCTTGACATGAGTTTGTGTTCGACAGCACAGAGGAACGCGAGGTCAAGGCCTGGCTCCTGGTTGATGGTTAATCGGCAGTGGACATTACTGGGAATGGGGGGGCCTCATCAGTCACAAAGCAGCACAGTGAAGGCCAGGTCCACCCCTGCTGATACAATGACAATAACAATACAATTACAATATAAACTGCATATAGTAATTGGAACTGAACTGATCCCAAGCTCTGTTAAAGGGAAAGAATGCTGTAGAAGACATACCAGTTGTTTCGTTGTTAATTTGTTAATTGGATAGTTGTTGGAGTGACAAAAAGTGCAAAAAATAAAATAAAAAATCCAGGATGTTGATGGCCATCTTATAATAATATGTTTCAATCATTTAAAAAGCAAGCACACAACAGACATTCTAATATGTAATTTTCAGTCTTCACATTTTTTGGGCTTCAATAAGGTCTACTGTGCTAACCTAGGTAACAAACAGAAACTGTAAACTTGTAGGTGGGTTAGTTTCAGTGTAGTTAGCTCCTCTGTTCAGGCAAATATAAGGCAGTGTCCATTGGAAATCTAAACAGAACTGAAGAAGCAGCTTGGATGAGCTGCAAGAAACGTCCTCATAAAAAAAAACTTTTGTTCAGCTGACTTAATTGAATTTTCCTTCATCATAATTTTTAAGGATTTCACAAAACTACACCTACATTTTTCATTTAAAATTGAAAGTAAGTCTATCGATGACAATTATTTTAATCCTGTAATTATGATTTACAGTACAACTAATACAGCAATGTAGACTGTTTGTAATTTGTAGTATGCGCATCAAAGAATTCCTTTCACTAATCAACTCTTATAGTTCCTTGTACGCACGCCTAATTCCTCAGATGACTGGCTCCTCTCAGAGACTGTCACTCGGGCTCATGTGTATTTGATCTCCCTCAGTGATGTCACCACTCATCTCTGTATCTTATAAAAGTCTCTATAAAAGTGTGGCTCCTCCCTGTAGCCCCTGAGTCTGGAGAAGGATGCACTGCGTGACGGCTCCGTGTAAACAGCCAGGGAGCCGCAGAGCAGAACCAGCTCATCTGGTTCCTGAGCGTCACCATTGCCCCCTCCTCCTCCTCCTCTTCCTCCTCCTCCCACTATAAATCTCAGACTCTTATTACTGTTGTTTATCACACGGATCTCACAGTCCATCTTCAAGTCTGTTCGAACACTGGTAAAATGTAATTGGGTTCAACTCAGAATTCACTACTTTACAAAACACGCTGGTACTTCGTAAGGTAACATCAAGTATATTTGCCCATCAAACAAAACATGTCTTGTGTCTTTATTAGACTCATGATCATTTACTTTATAGGTTAGTTTTTTATTTCAGTAAACATGGTAAGATTTTGTCTGGTTTTATGTTGTTGAAGCTTATTATTATTATTATGGATACAATACTGGCATTAAATATATATCTGCACCAGTATTGAAAATTTTGGTGGATCGGATAGTGGCGTCCAAGATATTGGTTCAGCCGATATCCCAATTTTGGTCTATAACTTGGTGTAATACGATGATTTACTGACTGTTCAGTATTTACAAAATCCATTTGGATATTTTTTTTACCTTAGGCCTAAATAGTATTTTCACTCTTTTAACTAATGTTGGTGACGATCATGCATCAGGTTTTAACATCAGTATTGGAATAGAAAAATCAGATCAGGGCATCCCCTCCCTGCTTATTATAAATAACAGCAAATATTGTCATTCAAGGCAATTGACTGTGTGCAATAAAACAAAATGTTAAAGTGAGTACTTGACAGAGCAGTGTTAAAGGTGCTGTTACTTTTCCGGGGTGTAGGGTTTTTCAATAAAAATAAATACACCTGTAATTGAATGAACACATGTTAGATAACTTTATTACTAAACTGTAGAACATGCCAGACAAAGCCATAAAATCTCCACGGCGATAAACCTCCCACCGGAAAATGTACACAGTGCACTTTTAAGCCTCCATACAAATTCTCACAATGGTAGATGATCATTCTGTTTTCCATGTTCCCTGTGTTCTAGTCTGTCAGAGCTCATTGTCATTGTCAACACCTGATCAGCTTCCCAGTGTCTCAGGTCCCTGTCGTCACATCTCCTCCTAATCCACACTTACATTGTTGTGACCTGAAAAGCTTGTTCTTTTATCACACGCCACACTGCTCCTGTAGTTGCTGACTCTGCTCACTCCCAAAGTTATCAGGAGAGCTGCTGGCATCATTGTCCCCAGGCTCTTAACCTGGCTGCATGTCAAAATCAGCAGGTTTGTGCTTGTAGATATTACTACATTAAAACAGGTGTCAAATTTGTCAAATCTCTCTCAGGTTTGGGGCGATCTCGTGGAGCTGATTGACCTCTGGGATCACACGTGTATGGTTTTGCCTTAAACTGTTTTTATACTGACTGGAGGTGAGCTGTGTATTAGAATTCATTCATGATAATAACTACTTCTTAACTGTTCTGAACTGTGAGAAAGTCATGCACATTTGATTAGTCATGTGCAAAACACCCCACAGCATTTTGAACATGTCCATGATTTGTAGTGAGATGTACGTAAATGCATAAATGAGAATGTAGTATCATTGACAGCGGTTTGCTTAATGAACAGAATATTCCCAAGGTTTAAGTAGAGGTAGTGTGAAGGATGAACTACTAGTAGGCATAAACTTTTTTTTTTTTATTGAAAATAATGCTCAATACAAATTACATACAATTGGGTGCATCAGTAGCTAAGTTGGTAGCGTGTTTGTCCAATGATCAGAAGGTTGGTGGTTCGAATCCCATTCTCAACAACATCTCCCTCTCCCAGAGTTGTGTCCACAGGCAAGGCACTTAACCCTCCTGGCCCTCAGTGTCTGCGTATACTGTCGTGTGAATGGTGGTTCCTTGATGTAAAGCACTTTGAGAGTCTTGAAAGTGGAAAAGTACTACCTGTATATATAAAAAATTTGACCATTTGCCATTAATTCTTTTACTAATCATTGCTATGGAAAAGGGGAGTTATTATTACATTGACAGTGATGTATGTGGGACCATCATAATAGGCTTTAAGAGTTGAATTATGACATAACAGGTGAGTGAGTGAAAATAAGTTGGTAGCACAGATTGCTTTCAGAAGTGCTTATCGTGTTTATTTTAGTTTTTCTTGGTAAATCTTGTGTACTGTAGGTTGAGATTTTTGGTGATATCTGACAAGTAAAATCTTACTGAACTGAACTCCTGAATTTTTGATCTTTTGCAGTTTTATGTATATTTCATGTTTGATATAAGTTTTGACTTTAATGATCAAGCAGAATGTGTCTTCTCTCATCACGTTTGACTCCAGTCACATGTTGGTGGTTTCCTGCTCAGAGCGTCCCTTGTGTATTCCACTTTTTTTTATCTATGCAAATTCCCAAATGCCTTGAGCTCTTTTAATGTACCATGAAAGTGTTTTTTAGAAAATGATGGAAACTTTACCTCTAAACATTTTGGAACCACTCCTCAAGGCAATATTTGTTTACGAGACATAGAGATCACAGGTAAATTCGCTAATATTGCTGCTTTTGCCATTATAGGATCTAAGTTTTACCCCCAACTGCGACCTTAAGGGGCCCCTCCTAATGCTGCTTGACACGGCAGAACAGTTGCTCGGCCGACAAGCTGTCTCTGCTCCATTATTTATGTGAGAGTGGAGAGTATTAGATATGTGATTCTGGATGTGGACTGAGACCGGGGCCTCTGTGGGCTAAAACCTGTTTAAATAAGTAATATGTCTGACAAGCATTATAAATCATGCTAAGTGACTGGGCTCTCAGGGTCAGTGCGTTGTTTTGGGGAGGAAGGTTTGATACTGTGGTGATGTGGAGAAGTGTTCAGTTGCTTCACAGTAAATTTGTTTGTATTGTGTGATCCAACAAAGTATTGACTTGCCTTTTTTATTGATAGTTTCCAGTAACATTATGCTGAGGGTGCTCTGCGTGTATTTCTTTGGCGTAATGTTTCTGTAATTTACCATGGTGACACAATGCGCACATTAACAAACAGCCAAAAAAACTATGTGGGACTAGTCATAAATAATTAATACATTTAATTAATGAATTAAACATTGCATTTATATACCACCTTTCAAGACACTTAAAGAGATTTACAGTTCATTATTCATTCACTCCACACTCAGTGGTGGTGAGCTTTTTGCTTATTGTAGCCACAGCTGCTGTGAGGCAGACTGACAGAAGCAAGGCTGCCAATCTGAGCAATCGGCCCCTCTGACCACCACTAACACTCACGCACACTCCACTTTCTTACTAGGAAATGTAGGTGAAGTGTCTTGCCCAAGGACACAATGACAGTTTTTGCCAGTAGCGCCCCACTGTGGCACCTGGATTTCAATTCCCAGTGGTCTCCCATTGTAGGCCCGGCCCTGCTTAGCTTCTGAGATCTGACAAGATCAGGCTTTGACAAGCTGGTATGGCCACAATAATAATATATAATAAAAAGCCTATTAATAATAGGATTGAAAGGTCCTATATTACACAAACTTAACTCTTGTGAGTTTTAAACCTTGTTAGAGTGTTGATACCTCATCATAAACATAGCTGGAGTTGTGTTTTGTTTCATTCACACATGTTTGAGTAACCATTATTAGTCTGTCTCCAAAGCTCCAAATGCACTATTCCACCTTGTTATGTTATGAAGTAGTTATCTTTTACCTGTTGGTTAGTAGATTGGCGATAATAGAGGTGTATGGAATTTAAAACACAGTGGAGCATCTCCTTTATGACATTAGAAGGTTGATTTTAGTTTGAGAGCCTAAATATGCAGGATTTGTGTGTTTAAACATGTGTGAATGAAACAAAACTCAACTCTAGGCATATCTTTAATAAGGAAACAACATTATGACATAGATCAGAAAATAGAGAAATATGGGCCATTTAAAAGACTTGTCAGTTGTCAGTAGATGCTGTAGATTACATTTCATTTCCTTTAGTTCTTAGTCTATGTATCTGAAGACATAAGCCTGATACTTCCTAAAGCAGCGAGTAGAGCCACCTTGGACAAACACAGACAGCGTATCTGAGTGTCTTTGATTGAATGCTTGCATTGTGATGTATTTAATCCTGGATTTCCACAGATTAAATGTTTGAAGGCGAGTGACGGTTGAGGACAGGGCGCTGAGGGTGACCTGTGGCTCTTATGATACAATCTTTAAATACATATACTGATTATGTCATGTTTCTTTATGGATTGTAGAAATGGACCTGTATATGCTAAGCCGCAGATATCGGATCTGATCAACTCCAGGGCTCACCTCTCTAATGACAGTGTGGCGTTGTTAATCTTGTTTGAAATCTTAAATCTTTTTTCTTTTTTTTCCAACATAATTTTCATACAATTACTGCAAAAAATCAGGGTCAGACACAACTCAGGGGCTCACGAGGGAGAACACACAACCTTGCATTGTCAAAATTAGGTCATTGCAGTATGTATGTGATATAGAAAAGGGAACTTGCAGAATAAGCCTTTTTCTAGTGTAGATACTGAATTTTCTAGTACATCCTCCTGCTATTTATATCCATGTATTTAGAGTTATTAATGGAAATTTGAGCATTTGGCCTTGTCCAGTTATTTTCAGACCAAAAGGAGTTGTAAAGTAAATTTAAAAGTACACCATGTAACTTTTCTGGTGGAGGGTATGCCTACATTTTTGTCTCCATGACGATGTAATTACTCTGCTTGGAATGTTTCACAGTATGGTATTAAGCTTAACTATCTCCATGGAAGCAAGCAGGAGATGCCACCAAACCAAGATACGGGTCAGATCTATGCAGAGGAAGGCCCCCTGACTGTAGGTGTGCATGTTCTTTGAACAATAAAAACCCACTTAACTGAATGAATGGAAAATGGATAAGTTTAATGGCGCACTGTGAAACATTTCTGATAAAGTAATACCATCTCCATGGAGACAAGCAGGTGCCGGGCCTCCTACCCAAAAAGTTACACAATGCACCTTTAAGAGTTTGTCCAGCTGACTGCCAAGACTGTCTTTACATGTCTACAGTGTGAGAATCAGGCCACACACAGACCCAGATGGGACACGTTATTAGATCACAGTGAGCTCACATCAGGGATTAGACTGCACATGTACACACACACACACACACACACACACAGGATGTACAGCTGTGTGGGGGGCCAGTATGTCTTCTGCTTCATCACTGAATATTGTTAGATATCAGATGTATTACAGTTATGATTTATTCAGGATTCATCAACCTTTCTAAACTCAGATGCAGTATGTTTAAAACCCTTTAATCTGGTGTAGCTAGAACACATGACATTTACAATCATTGGGTCGGCAATCATATTTAAGTGAGTCTTTTATGACTGTATTTATTGTGCGTAGGAGTCCCTACTGTCATGAGGGAAAAAATCAATACAGACATGGTTGTTCATATTAAAGGATCCATATGACGCTGTTTTCTGATCTGTTATAATGTTTCCTTAACACAAATACACCTGAATTTGTTTAACACATAAATCATACATATTTAGGCTCATTTCTTCTCTCAAACATAAAACACTCTAGTTCACTTTGCGATGTCATGTGGTAATACAGAATCCTCCACAGTGTTTTTAAACTTCATATACACCTTCACTAGAATCATTTGGATGATTTCAGCCCTGGAATTGCCCATCTTTACTAAACTAAAGAAAGGTAGCTGTTTACTTGAAAACTTCCATGACATCACAAGGTGGAAGTGAACATTCTGAGCTTTGGAAATGTAGGCAGACAAATAACAGGTTACTCAAATGTGTGAATGAAACAAAACATAATTCCAGGTGTATTTAGGTAGGTAACAGCATTATAACATGGCTAATACACAAGAGTCAGTTTTGCATAATATAGGACCTTTAAATTCAAGTAAATATCTTTTTTTTTTGTATGGCATAATGCTTTTTTTATTGATTAAAAAACTCTTTATTACTTAAAATAATAGTGTAAAGATGCAAGATAACATTTGTCTATGTGCACATTATAGCAGATTCAGTCCCAAAACTTCTGCAACAGGAACCAGATATTAAGGAAATGGACTTTTCTGGCACCCATAATGTTGTGAAAAATATTTGCTTGGATATTACACACCTATTGGAAGCATTTGACTATATTGACAAGGCAATTGTAGTTTCGCATTTGACGGTGTTAGCCACTATAAAAGCAGTAATCTTTTGCAGATCAACCATCACAACATATGTTTAATTTGTTTTGTGTCATTTTTAACAAGCCTCTAACTGCTCATACTTGGATAAACACAAACTATGTATTTAGCTACATTACCCACCTACATCTTTTTGCTCAGTCTTTTCATTAATTAGTCTCTAGATCCACAAACACACCCGCCCTGCAGATTCAGGCTTAGTTATGTAAACTTTCGCATCTTTCTCACTACGCCACATGGAGCTAATGAATATAGATGTAATGCAGCAGACTCCTGTGGTCATCCTCTTTGATTTATGATGCCAGAGAGTGAGGCTGAAGTTGTGCCAAAGTCATTTTTAAAGGTCCTGTATTACGCAAACTAAACACTTACAAACTGTGTTGTGTATGTTATCATCAAAAACATGGAGCTGTGTTTTGTTTCATTCACACGTGTCTGAGTCTGCCTTTTATTGTTAATCACTGAGCTATTGTGAGCTCAAAATGCTCTTCCAACTTGTGATGTCATGAAGTGGTCAAGTGAACTGCTACTTCTTACATTTAGTTCAGTAGAGATTGGCTATTCCAGGGTTGACATCATCCAGTGTTTTCTAAATAAGCAGTGTTTGTGTGTTATATGTGTGAATGAAACAAAACACAACTTCAGGTATGATTATAACATAGTTCAGAAAATAACAGAAGCTCTTTAAAGGTGCACTATGTAACTTTTCTGGTTGGGATTGTATGGGCATGTATGTTATTGCTTTGTCTGGAATATTCCACAGTCTGACATGAAACTCATCATTTTGTCTCAATTCAATTACAGGTGTCTTTTTTTTTTTAATAAGACCAGTAACTTGACCTGGTAGCATCATCTCCTTTCATCATGGAGATACATTTAATGCCATACTGTGAAATATTTCAGGAGAGGCAATAGCAGGGGCACAGAGATAGCAGGTAGTAGACTCATAAGCTTAGTCTTCCCCTAGGCCAGGCATTTCTACAACAGAACTGATACATTTGATCCTGAATAGCTTCCATCTTCATCATGAACCACCTCCAGCTTTACCACATGCACTTCATCTTCTCTGCATACAAATAATAAAAAGTTAAGTTGTGCAATTGATTACATTTTTGTTTATTGTTTTTTTTTTTTTTTTTTTAAGGAAGGACAGGCAAGTGAAAGTGACCAGTGTTCTGAAACTGGGATCTGTGAAACAAGAGACTGGACAAAGTGACTGCCCCAAGCACTCAGCCACTGCCACCTTTAATTTAATGTGGCTGAAATATCCGGTAGAACAACCTCCAAAAATATTTCTCAAGTTGATATATGTTATTAGCACAATTCATATTTTGATGCTACTACTTTTACTACCCATTTCCATCACATAATTTCCTAACTGTAACCATAATTTTAAAATTTTCTCTCTTTGATACTTGTGCTGTATCAAAATTTGGTGACAAAAATATACTTTTTAAAGGGCCCAAATCAAAACTCAGCTCTAGGTATGTTTTTGATGAGGTAACATTACAACATGGCTTAAAGCTCACAAGAGTAAATTTTACATACTGGACCTTTAATACTGATTTTAAATGTCCATAGAGATCAGTTACAGATGATTAGTGTGGTTTCGAACAGTGAGGAGTGGCTGCTCATCAAAGTGCAGTCGAACTGGGATAGCAGGCAATAAAACAGAAATGTCAGTGCAACAAAACATGAGAGGAATTCACGTTGTACTAAACACTAACACACAGCTCGTACTCAGTAGTTCACACAGTCGTTGCACTTGGGTTTTGTGTGTCACATTTAAATAGTCTATTATTCAGTGTGGAACATAACGTAAAAGAAGGAAAGAAAAAAAATAGTTTTTTTATTTCAGTACATTTTATTGGATACTTTTTACGTTTACCTCGCTACATTTTTAACTGGACTGAAAAGTAAAATTATGTTTTAAGAGTTTGTAGCCTGTTGAAAAGACTGAGAAGTTTATTTTTAACTAATTTGTAGCCTGAACAAACAAAAATATACAAATAAAAACAGCTAGAAAATAACAGGTACTTTTATTTAAGTAGATTTTTTCATGTGATATTTTTGCTTTTACTTGAGTATTTCTTTGGTGCCTTATCTGTACTTTTATTTATGTAACAACATTGAGTATTTCTTCTATTAACATTATCATTATTATTTAAGTATATATCGTATTTAATTGATACTACAGCTCCAAGCTCATTAGTGAACACTGACAAGGCAGAACATGTTTTTTTTATTTATTTATTTATTTCTCAAATCAACATTTTGAGAACGTTTCCTTTTGTTGTACAGATCCTAACCTGCGTTAGTTGCACTTTTTAAAAGGTACTCCATAAAACTTCTCGAGTGGAGGGTCCGTCACCTGCTTGTTTCCAGGCCAAGTTACAGGTCAGATCTGTGGAGAGATGACTCCACTCAGAGAAATAATGCATGTTTTTCCAAGATCTTTTTGAGCAACAGAAACACTCAGTCAAATCATTTCTAGACAGCCAAAGTTCAAAGCCATATTGTTGAACACTCCCGGCTAAACAACGTCTTTATGAAGGCAAGCAAGTGACGAATCCTTAGTGCACTTTTAAATGAAATGTTACGCAACTCAAACCTGTCTTTCCTAATGTCAGCAATCTGTTTTCCTTAAGTTACATGTTGTTCCAAGAAACTTCAACAGAATTATAAAAGCAATTCTCAAAAAATTAAAAACAGCAATTAATAGTGAAATTTTTATTGAACACTAGCTCATAAAGCACTATCTGAGGTGAGTTTGGTCCAGAGCTACAAGTCTGTGATACATTGTTTTGACAGGACTCCAGAGCATTAACATACAGGTACATACACACACACAGTAATGCAAGGCATTTTCTCTAGATGTCTGGTACAGTGGTTCTCAAACTGTGGGACGTTACATGAGATCAGGGTAGTTGTACTCAGGAATGAAAGAGGGATCCCATCAAATACAGTACAGCTCTGTTTAGTCTTTTGTTCTTAGCTCTAAATATTTTTAAAAGGTCTACACAATAGTTTTTGTCTGATCATGGAGTTATGTCCGTATAGTTGCTTTCTAAGAATCACAATTACTCTGTTATGGTATTGAAGTTGAAGCTTTGAATACCAGTTATAAACCATTGTGTTGTCTTTAATCATCCTAATCACTCATATTGTATCCACAGTAGCTGAACCCATCAACATCACAACAATCAAACAACATACATTGAATCATATAGCCATACAGTGCCCTGTATTTACTCAAGTCTTCTACAGGGGTCAGCAACTTTATGGTCATTTTTGAAAACATCTTTCTGTGGTGCTCTATCAGTTTGTTAGTTAGAAAAAAAAAATAAATATACATGTGTTCAGATAAGGAGGCAAGATGTGAGCCATTTAAAAAAACACATACAGATATTAGGGGTGGGGAATTTCTTTTATCTTCTCTCAAAAGTTCATGTTGACTTTATCAAATCGTAACCTCTCTTTGGACTTCCTTCAGGCTTCCAGCTCACTTTCGCAGCTATCCGTCTTATATACGTACCCAAGCCTTCTCAGCATCTAAATCACCATAACATCAAATATCAACATCTACAGAACCCATACAGCATGCCCAATCTTGCCATCATCTGAATATTGCATATCATGGTAAAGAAGTTGGAGTAATGCTTATTTATGGACAGAATTGGTCATTTCACACACAGGTTAAGAAAGGTTGTACAAATTTATCTCAAAGATGCTGACCCCTGGCAATTGTGTGAGTGTGAATCTAGTAAAAGAAACACTTAATACTGCTGTGCACCAACTACTGTCCAGGAAGTGAGTCCGGCTAAAAATAGTGCTCCTGATGTCACACTTTTGGAGATGCACGGATTATGCTCCAGCTGCACTTCCTAACACAGAGACCATGTAGTACACTGGGTCAGTGTTAACACAAAATGCTGCATAATGACTTCACTATAATGCTCTGTATAATGCTACAATTGGTGCCAAAATAGAATTATGTTTGGACTTTTTACTTGTTAGTTTGCATTATTGGAGTCTAATTAGTATGCTATGTTTTTGTTATTGTATTTCAGTTGTTGATTAGAATTCACGTTAACAAGTCTAACACAGATCATTTCTAATGGTGCATTTGCACAATATTAGATTCTGCATTTTACATACAGATGGACCTTGTGTAATAAACCTTCAAAGACTAAACATGGACCATGTCTGACCCAATCCAGCTGGGCGATAGGCCTAGGCTCTTTGGGCTATACTACACTTATTGCTCTAAGGAGGTGCATTGTGGGAAGGGCTTATCGCCAATACTGATCTAAGTGGTGGTCTAGACCAGGGACTCACAGACTGGAGTGTGGTCTGAGTCCTGGCTGTGCATGGAGCTGAGGCCAGTGTCTGAGTCCTCATCATTAGTGCAGGACTTGGACAGTCCTCGGGCCTGTTCCACCCACGTCCCATTGTGGTCCAGCTCTGCTCCAGACCCAACGGTCCCTTCAGACCCTTCAGATCCTTCAGTCCCATTAGCCCTATCAGCCCCTGGTCCCATATCTTGAAGGTTCTTCCCTGACTCCTCCCGGGCCAGGAGATCCAGCAGCTCCAGCAGGTCCTGCTCGCGGCGCTGCCACTGCACTAGACTGGAGTCCAGCTGAGCCCGGGTGGTGTCCAGGTCAGTCTTGAGTCTGAGCCCAATGTAAAGGCTGGTGTCCAACTCAGTTCGGATCCTCTCCTGCTCCAGAGCCAGCTCATTCTCAGAGAGACCATCCGGTTCGGCCACGTCACATGCATGAGCCTCCTCTGTCATCTGTTCTCCAGAAACATCTCCTGGTACCACTTCATCACGCCTGCGCTCCATCCAGCGGTGATTGAGTTCTTCTTGGATTTCAGCAGTGATACGGTCCACGATCTCCTCGCGCTCGGTCAGCTCATCCTGAACCCGCACGAGCTCCTCACAGCAGAGAGCGTACTCCTCAAACTGCGCTAGCGCTTCCTGCACGCTGCGCCGGTCTTCTGCTGTTCCGATCTCCGACGCATCTTGGAGGTACGTGTCCTGGACGTAATTGAGGCCGTGACGCTGCACGCGCTCCAGGTGTACTTTGGCCTCATAACGCTCAATGTCCCGGTCCAACTCACGCATTCGCTGAAGTTGTTGTCGGATGGTGTGGTCTTGGGAGACCACCAGATGGACCAAGGTCTCCATTCGTTCCACTGACGCCTGATCCTTGTTTGCCACCTGTTCTTTTTTCCGGTTCATTTTATCAAGCTTCCGGAAGGCTTTGCGCACCACGCGCCGTTGTTTTTCCTGTGACACTGTGGTCCAGCCATGTCCCCGGGGTCCTGCCGGGCTATCTCTGCTCGGGACCACCTTGGCCTCGGCGCTGCGCGGTCCGCTTGGCAAAGAAGCGTCATTACGCACAAGTACAAAACGTACATTCTCCTGCTCGTCGCCCCACGCCGCCCACAGACGCATCAGGCGCGTCTTGTTGGGTAAAATGCGCTCGAAGCCGCGCCATTTCTCCACAATACAGTAGGACTGCTGTGCGCCCGACAGCCGGGCACCCTGCTCCTCCAGAAGTACACGCACCACATCAGCGCATGTCGTACGGCGTGTGAGCCCCGACACCAGCTTCTCCTCTCGGCACACCCACACCGAGATCTTGCTCTCTTCCTCCATCAGGACCAGGTTCTGGTCAGTGCTCAGCCAGGTTTTTTCTGAGTCCAAAGCTCATGCCCATCCGCTACCCATGCGCTCCATCACTCACATGTCCTTGCGCGCGAGCGAGATCCAAGTTTGAAAACAAATAATAAAGGTGCTGCGGGTGGGTCTATTCTGTGTCAGTCCCGTACAGCATACCCCGTGTCCGTGTATCCTCTGTGTGTCCTCTGTCCCGTTCCTCTGACCGGCTCTTTGATGCCCAGTGAAAAGAGAGGAGCGGAGTGCGTCTTCGCCGTGGGACAGCCTGAGTGAGAGTGAGGCACTGAATAGAAACAGAGGCTGTTCTCGGGGCTGCTGGGACACGCCCCCACACTTCTCTTTCACACACACGGTCCAAGCTCAGGTGAAAACGTCAAGCAGAACTTTCATAGGGGCGTACACATCTTTTCCAAATGCATGCACGCCAGGGTGAAGAGTTCTGCAGCCTTGTAAAAGCAATGTAATGAAGGAAATACTTACTTTGCAAAATAAAAAAAAATAAAAAAATGTCATAGATGTTGGAATATAAATCCAGATCAAACAGATAATCTTGGTGCATCTGTACGTGTCCATATAATTCTGTGCTTTGTAGGAGACCAACCCTGACTGAAATCCATTGTCACATAATACATAACAGAGAGGACATAATCAGCTTTCCGTCCTGGAATATGTCTTGTGTAACTCCAGCGATTGGTGCATTAGTCTCGTGTTTGAGCTGTAGTGTTGACCTCTGACCTCCGTAGACTCCATTAGACGTCTCGTGACTAGCTCAAATGCGTATGTTGCCACAATAAGTGCTTAGAGTGGACGCTGTAAAGACGATTGCATTAGGCTTTCATAAGCTCTCACACCGGTATTACAGATTTAACTAACTACTCGATTTAATATCACACTCACGATACTGTACCATTGGCTTATTATTTTTTGACGCCAAATGCATTTTAAATGTAAGGGTCACTCGTGTACTTCCATGGGGTCTCTTCACCAGTCTATGTCTTTGGTAACGTGGGATAGCAGAGCACTTTATTCCTTGACAATGTCTCCCTCTGGTGGTGTCGAATAATTATGTCATTTCTACTTAGTTATGCTTGTACACTACCAGTTAAAAGTTTGAACACACGTTTTTCAGTGTATTTTTTCTTTAAATAGACTCACTTTCTGCATTTTATATACACACAGAAGACATCAAATAAATAGGCTTATGCAATATATATGGGATTATGTAGTGAAGAAAAAAATTAAATTACTCAAAAAAAATTTATTATTATTATTATTATTATTATTATCATCAAAGTAGCCACCCTTTTGTTTTGTTGACAGCGCTGCAAACCCTTGGCTTTCAGTGATCTTGATGATTTCATATTGATGTTTTCACTTCACAGGCTTTTCAGGGTCAAGAAATGCCAAGAGCAAACCAGGGTTCAAAGCAAAGGGTGACTCTTTTTAAACTGTTTTACTCTAAACAAATTTTTAGTTATTCCGAGTTTATTTTTGTTAGTTAGGTTCCATATGGCATTCGTAGTTTTGATGCCTTCAGTGAAACTACAATGCAAATAATCTTGGAAATAAAGAAAAAAAAAAACATACAAGAAAAAGTGTCTTCAAACTTTTGACTGTTAGTGTAGTTGTAAATGTAATTTACATTTGTAAAAAGCAAAATGTTACAATTAGTCAACTGTCTATGTATAGTATGTAATTATGTATTGTATATTATTAGTATATTAGTGAATGTGCTTTTGGGCTGTGAAGGCTGTATGCAACATTACTGGAAATGAAACAATAGAACACAGTAGCACAGTTTTGAACTGACCATTTATTTCAAGTGAATAGCATATGGGTACAAAGTTTCTACAAAGCTAGAAAATATCTACCTTACCATACTTGTAGCCATGAGGGAGGGGTTACAAAGCGAAGATCAGACCCTGTGCAGTACCAACACACACACCACTAGGCGGGGATTCTTCTAAAGATACTCTCACAAAATTGGATAAACATTAGTATATCAAATATACACAGCATCTGTAATAAAGGTTATTGTCACTTTTATACAAAGCACCATAGAAACCCTCTAGTGCACACACAGGCTGCACTGGGTCCGAATATTCAAGGCCATTTTGGATTTGTGATTACAGACAGGACTTGAACGCCACATTGAGGATTTCAGAAAAGCAGATAAATATGCAGCGGGCACAGACAAAACAGTAACAATACAACAAGGAAATATCGACAACTTCAAAAACAGTTTCACTTTTAAACAGAAAATTAGAGCATCGCAAAAAGATGTAACTGTTGGTGGCTGTCTACATGCTGAATGAGATCTGTATGTTTTAAGACCATTGCTATTAAGGAGTCATTTTATTTTATATTCGGTGCTGATTATCTTCATATTAACACATCATTGCAAATTCATAGTGCCCTTTTCCTCTGTTGATAAAACAATACTTTTTTATAGTGCTTTGAAATGCACAAAACTCTCATACATTTTGTCAAGAATAACCTTACTAACATGACATACTAACTTGATTTTTTACCCAATCTTCAGTGTGGCAAGATGTTACTGCAGTATTGTTTTGGCATTCATTAGCATCCTATTCATAACCTATATAGCTACTTAACACTGTACACAAATCTGATCATATTTTCAAGTAAAAAAAATCTTGAATGGTCAATTGTGATGTAAATGACCCCTTAATAGCAGTATGTAGTGCCAGTGTTTTTAGGTTTAGTGATTTAAAAATGGGAGTCTTTGGTCGGGCAGGTGAAGATAAGAGTCCAGGCTGTCAGCTCAGTCCACTGTGAGTCCCAGCTCTGTGTTAGCTGACGCGATCATGTGACCTCACCACAAACTCCTGCTGCTGCGTGGACCTTTCCAAGAACAACCAAAGCTCGGATTTAGTAGAAACTTCCCCCAAACCACAAACAAATCCAAGAGGAAATTCACGGCTTTGGGGTGGACCGCACTTGTCCACCAGAGGGCCTCAAAGAGCACTTGTAATTTCAACTAAACTTGTGCTTAACATCAAATCTGCTCAGGCTTATGTTTTTCACACACAGAACACATAAGGCTGGCCCCAACACAAACCAATTAGCATGACATTTGTAAAAATTATCTTAGCACTTAAAACATGTACATTTGTCGAATATGTTTTTTAGAATCCCAAAATGACTGCTCCCCTTCAAAGGCACTTCATGCAGCTGAAGCATGTCTGCTTTTTGGTAATTGATAAAAGAAGTCTGTTTGTTTATTTATTTATTTTATTTATTTATTTATTATCAGAATTTGTATTGTTCTTTATATAATAATCTATCAGTTCAAGCTTTGTACTCTTCTTAATTTGTTTTTAGAGAAGGATGGTTAAATTCTGTTTTGGGCAAATTATTAGTGATCTGTATATACAGTATGTTAAAGCTTTATTTCTGTCTGGCATATAAAGTTGATTCATCGATACGCGGTGACTTGTGTCTGTTCTAAATGGGCCTTTCATATTTTTTGACATGTATTTTCCCATCTAAAACAATTTGAATGATACCTGAATTGTTTTTAAATCTCTTAATTACATTATTTTAGATATCTTATTAGAATTAAAATATAGTCTATATGCAACTACTGATAATCCTGTTCAGATGCTTCAATAATTTCAACATACAAGAGGCGGGTAAAATGCGATTCATCTCTTTGGGACAGTCCTCCTTTTTGTGTTAGAAGACACACATTAGTTTCTGTACAAAATCACTGCAGATAGTAGTGTTACTTCTTCTGAATATTGGTGAAACACAGGGTCTGAACTTCAGTGTCCATAGACAGGTTTTTACGCACACACACATACATATATTAGGCCAGTCATGTTTTTCCAATCACCTGAGAGGAAATTCCCAAATAGGACCAAGCCCCAGTGCACCATCATTGAAAGCAAAAATACAAAATGGTTGCAGATTTTGGGGGTGGTGATGTTTTGGACATGTTTGAGTTGCGAATCCTCTTGGTCGATTTGATAGTTTTGCCATCCTGCCATGTCCACCACTCAAACAGGACTATAGGGCAGCGTTAAACAAGGCAGCTGGTTCCTTCACTAAAGTATTTGGCTGAAAGACTCTTCAGAAGGCCATCGTTGAAACATGGGATGGGGTAAGTTTGTGTTATTCCTTGACCAGGCGGTAAATGTGGTGTTGAGCTCCATGTTCATTGTTGGACACTTCGAAAACACAGGCCATGCACAGCAGCGTCTCCTGGGTCTCTCTGTTACTCACCACCTGGGAAAAGCAAGTAAATACTGTTACTAATCAGAATATCCAGGTTGTATTCCTTGTATACACACTTTTATTGCTATTTGCACTTGACAATGACAAACCTGTTCCATTTTGAGGTCAATAGAAGTTTTTTTATATACTTAAAGGTGCATTGTGTAACTTTTCTGGTGACCTGTTTTTCCTGAGGAGATGTGATTGCTTGGTCTGGATTGTTTCAAACCAGATCAATTTACAGGTCAGATCTGTGGGAAGGCAACCCCATACACAGTCAAAATGCCTGGTTTCTGAGGTTTTTGTTCAATAAAACCATCTGTAATTGAATAAATGTAAGGTAGAGCTGTTTAATGTCACACTATGGAACACTCTAGGCAGAGTAATGACATCCATAGAAACAAGTAGGTGACGGACAAAACCAAAAAGTTACATGGTGCACCTTTAATAATTTGCAGTAACATTACTTTTGTTAAACACAGTAGAGGTGTAGATATGGTATGGGAGGGCGTCAGGTTTGTGCCTGATGAAAGCTAGCATCTGTTGGGTGATGTCAAATATAGACAGAGAAAAAAAGGATTTTCACATGTTTAATCCACACATATGGGCCTTGGATGAATCCTGTTAATCTCCTTTTATCATGTGAATGTGGCACTGTATATTGTGTAGCTTTTAAGAGATATATTACCGGAAAAACAGTGACTTCCCATTTTCTAACTGATAAACAGACTGCTCTAAGCTGTATTTTATCTCATTTTTTACATGTAAGAAAATATTTTGCTCTAACAACTTTTAGAACTAAAAGAGGACAAATCCAAGTCTAAACTGGTGTGTACCCATGTCTACAGAAGTTCTAAATGAGCACAAAAAAGAGGACAAAACATTTCCGTGATCTCAAATGAATCATGCAACTGCAGAGGACCCAAAGTTCATCAAACGCAGTAACATAAGGGCAGGCAATTAATCACATTCATTTAATCAATTCATGTTTTTAATAATCAAAATTTGCAAAATCATAAAATCGAGGATTATTATAAAATGGCTTTACTCTGACTTTCTTACTTGTTATGCATGTTATTGTGCAAGTTTAAAAAAATAGTCTCATTCTAATTTAAACCATTAAAATTAGATGACATATCTATTCAAATATAATTGAGGCAGAATAAAATTAAAATGCAAAGAGCGTCCCTATTTGAAGGATTATAGTCACTGCTCTGCTCGTACATTTTTTTGGCCATGTCACCCAGCTCAAAAACTACTACTCGTACCACAATTTAAGACACACTAGCTTAGCATATACTTTTAAAAAAACAAAACTGCTTAAACTACATTAATAGTTTCCTTACCAGCAGAATAGTGAAGTTCTCAAGCACACTGTTCATCATGTACTTCTCGGGCAGGTGCTTGAGTTTGTGGATGAAGTTGATCATGTATTCACACATCGGGGAGCGGCTGATTCTGTACACGAAGCGGCCATTTTCAAAGCGGGCGTACTCCGTCTAAAATAAAACAACTTAGTATCTACAGACCCTTGTGGTACCTAGACCTGTCAAGATAATTACTATATCGACTTATCGTTCAATATATGAAACCTGGGGCAATATATTTTAAAAACTGGTTGACTGGAATTATCTTACATTATTTTTATTGTGTCAGTGATCTAAAGTAATTTGAAAGGTGCATTGTGTAACCTTTCTGGTGGAGGGTCCATCAAATGCTTTTCTCCATGGAAATGTTATTGGTTTGTCTTGAATGTTTCACAGTATGCTAATTAAACCTTCCTATTTACATGGAGACCAAACCAGACCCAGTTACAGGCCAGATCTGTGGAGTGGCGACCCCACTCACAGCCAGAAAATGTTTACTTAGATAAAATGTATTATTATTTATATTTTGGGGTATTTTTGAGCTATAAAACCATCTGTTATTCAATAGGCAGAGGTGTCTAATATCACACTATGGAACATTCCAGGCAGGAAAAAAGACATCCATAGAAACAAACAGCTGATGGATAGCAACCAAGAAGTTACAAATCACACCTTTAATATTATCATTTATTGTTATATTTCTCTGTACCAATATATTGTGTGTCAAAAGTTGTTATCGTGACAGGCCTAGTGGCACCTGGACCATATGATGTGTAGTTGTAGAGACCATACCTCCACTTTTTCCACCACCTGTTTGCCAAAGGAGCAGACCTTGGTGGAGCAGGTGATGGTCATATTTTCGGAGCTCTCGTACTGACTGGTGACGCCATAGAAGGCTGCTGGGTCGTCCTGTACGTTATAGTTCAGATCCGCCTGGAGACAACACAGCACAAGAATTATTAGTGACATGTTTTGATCACTCTTTTGTCTGGGACTCCACTGTGAATTGGACAATTTTTATGTCAGATATCCTTTCTGTCGCAAAGATGACAAGTAAATTATATTATAGTAAAATATTGTGACTGTACCGAACTCCCCACCTTCAAGAAATTGCTCAAAACCCATCGATGTAGAACCACTTCTAATGCCTAACCTGCTTTTATAATCATGCCTATATTTTGTCTGATTACCTTGATTTTATGTATGCCCTCATTGGAATTGTGTTCATTGTGTTTAGGAAAGCATTATATAAATAAAATGTATTATTATTGTCTTGTATGAGGTGTGAGATACACCATATGTTGAAAAAATTATAATATAAAAATTGTTGTTTTGGAGATTTTCAAAGGATGCAAAAAGAGCTGTTAAGAAATAAGCAAACTCATACAGCAATATGGAGCAGAAAATATAAACTGCCTTAATATCCTTGTGTGAATGTAAGTCTGTCATAATTGTTTATTTTTTACATTTAAGTTATTACTACTACTAGAAGAACTACTAGGGCTGTTACAATTAATATCTCATCAATTACAAAAAATACCTAAATAATCAAAATTATTGCTAACATTAACTCTTATGTGTGTTCAGTGCACACCTTGAGTAGAAAAATTGCTCATGGATTGTATCTTTTTATTAGTAGGTTTATTCCTGTGAGATAAGTTTTATAAAGTTTGTCCTCTTCATTTAAAACGCACTGACTTTGTTTATGCAAATAATCATTTGATTAGCCATGATTTCAGTTATTATTTAAATAATCATGATTATTAGGGATGTAAAGATATCCAAAGCTCTCGGTACGATATTATCACGATGTGCATCTCACGATATGATATTTTTGTGATATTTTGGAAAGGCTGATATTGGAAAGACTGATATTGGATGGGACACTTTTTTGCTTTTAAAATACCCCGACAAGATTTTGGTGTGAATTATTACTGTCATATCGCATGAATTCAAGTAAAAACATATTTCTTCATGTTGTCTGCGCTGAAATGAATCACGGGATATGTAGTTCCCAGTGTTTATTAGCTATTGCTATTATAAAACCACACATTTAAGCAAAGGAACTTGTAATTCGATATATTGTGACAGCCCACGATATTACTGTGAGGCTTTTGACAATACGATATCATGATATTTTGGTTATTGTTACATCCCTAATGATTATTATTTTGTCCATAATCAAGTAGCCCAAACTACTATGATGTTTCTTATTACATGTCTTGTACATTACAGGTGCCTTACTCCCATAGCTCCATGTTTATCCAGAGGAGTATTGATGTTAGCGGCTAAGAGCTGTATTCGTGTGATCAGAAGCGCTCTAGTGCAGAGGGAGGTGTGTGAGGTGTGAAGAAAGAGCAGTGAGGTGCGATGTACAGGTGAGGCCCGTGAGTCAGGGGCCGAGCAGGTGTTCAAACAAAGCACAGCGCAGACACCTTTACTTCCCAGGTGATGCACACACACACACACACACACACACACACACACACGCATTATGCACACAACAATACAAAGAAGCAGAGGGAGAATGAACGGAAAGAAGGGACTGAAAAGAGGAAAGGCCCTTAGTCACAAAGTTCCCAAAGCAATAGGAGGAAAATGTTTTGACCTGGCATCTGGAAAAATGACTTCTACCAGAAAGAAGTGAGCAGTCAAAGTCACAGTTGACAACAATGACAGTGAAGTCACATTTACAAGCGTTTCATCACAAATCATTCAAAGTAACAAGGTATTTTAGACTTTCTTATAACAAAATGTCTTATAAAATATTCTGAATTCCAACAAAGCAACTACACGTGGGCATACATTGCACACTGCACTGCATATACATGTTGTTATGGTAATTACAACATTTTATTCTGAGGCTGTACAAAATGAGAATATTACCAAAATTTTTTTTTTTTTAACTATTGCTGAGTAGATGATAGCTTGAACAAAATATTTTGGGGCTCAGTATGTATCATGGGGGGAGATTTGATTGGTTCAGCTGCAAAAGGTTGAATAAGTTATATGTCTAATTATTAGTACATTCATGATTTTTGAATAACGCTGTCTATTTAAAATTTTACTGAGATTATCTTGCATTATCTTTATTCTATGATTTATCACAGTATATCTCTGTAGCAATAAACTGTGCTTCTTTTTTTTTTATTGTGAGGTGATATTCCTGTACTTGTGTTTGATTTTACAGTTCATTAAGATTTTGTGCAATACTCAAAAGCAACTAAAATATACAGAAGCACATTGGAGCATGTTTCTATAAAAAAAAAGTATATGAAACTTGTCATTATTGTCCATGCCTACAGGAGACGTTATGCTGTTTGTTAAATAGGTAGTCTGGTACAGTTTTTCAGCTCTGGGGAGGTAAACAAACACTTCTAATGGTAATTGTGTAGAACTCCAAAGAATTGACATTGCTCTCTGGTTATTTTGAGCAAGTGTATATATTATTTTAAATGGAGCTCAATGGGATTCTTCAGCCTTCAGCATTGTACTTCCTTTTCACAATATATGAACCGAACAAAGCTCTTTGTAAACATCCTATTGATATTTTGCATTGACCTCAAACTGCTGGTGTTGTACATGGTCACACACATTATCAAACACAGACAAAAAAGATTGTCTGAAAACTCAACTCAAGAAAAAATACTAAATGAATTGAAACAGCACATTTTCAGGAGTCTGTGATCAATATGAGTGTTCATGGTCCAGTTTAGGAGTTTGATTTTCAACAAAAAGGTGAGAGTGACTAAATGAAATAGCTTGTGACTGAAATTTTACAAGTGAGAGACTTAGTTTAACAGCACAAATCAGCTCACCTGTTATAGTACCAACTAAGTCAGTTCTTTATGGTCATATTGTGTTCAAACAAAGCTCAGTTTAAAGACTAATTTGAGTAACAGTGCTTCAGTTTCAGTAGCGCCTTCATTTAGCATCACATCCTCAGGGAATGTTGATGATAAACATCAGCTGCAAAGTATCAATATATTTCCATTTGCTTGTTTATATGATAACAGAAATATAGTGGTATGTGTCAGTATTTTGTGCAATGCTCACCCAAAACTTGATCAGGTAGAATGCGTTCTGTGGGCCTTTGCTGAATAGCTCCTTCAGGCCTCCTTTCTTCTCAGGGAACTTATCGTAGATTTGTCTGATGTCCACGCACTCCAGTAGGGGGTCGCTGTAGCTCGGGCTCGACTGGCTGATGTGCACAAACAGGTGCTTGTTGTACTGAGGAGAGAGAGAGAGAGAGAGTTAAGAGTGGGAAATGAGATGTACTGTATATCTATAATAGTCAGTTGGTTTTTAAATTTTATAAGGACCCTTGAATCTCAAATAAAGTTTAAATAAAGTAAATATTAATGTTATAGTTGGGCCCGGTCAAGCAGAAGTAAACAGCAAGGCCAAAAATTCAAGTTAATGCATCTGATATAAAAATGTATTCAACAGATACATATGTACTCTAGTTTATGAAACTGTTTACCTTTTTTCTGTACCATTTTTGGTTCTAAAGTTACATACGTTTTAAACATACCATGTATGCAACATGGAACAAAAATTATTTCCCAAATTTCAAAGACCTGCAAATCATGTAAATAAATTCATGTATTTCATCATATCTTGTGTTATTCGATCTTTGAACTGTTGATGAAGGTATACGATTTAAAAAACAATTTTTTAAAAAATGTATTTAAAACGAAAAAAATTTGCATATATTGCACTATATTGACATATTTTATAGAAATAGTTACCTTTCATTTTGAAGTAATATTAAAGTATTCGGAAGAAAAAAGCTGACAAATTATGCAAAATCCTGCACCTTCTACTTGCTTGCACAATTTTCCCTCCATTACTTTTCCCTCCGTTACCATGACCTTTCTTAATAAAAAATCTCATTACTCAAAAAGTAAGAGGTTTTTCAACCTAATCTTGTACCATATGGTAGAAAACTATATTGAAGCAAATATTCAAACCAGTTTGTTAAGGATATGTAAGTGAGAACCGCTAGTTATCACTGTTTGTATTTATTGCCCAAAAAGTGCTGCATATTTCATTCCCTCTGTTACCAACATGTGTTTTTTAATTTTTTGTCAGCAACTTGAAAGAATATCACAGGTTTAACTTTACCCTGTTGGAGTGTTAACTCTTTCCTACATTCTAATACCTTACTTATTTCAATAGTCCCTCTAGTTTCTGAATAAGAGCTATTTGAATATAAAAAATCTGCCTCCCTGTTTCCCTCCGTTACCGCTTGACCGGACCCAGTTGTTTCCTTTTCTCATTTACCCTCTTAAAGTTGTATACACGTATTGAGTGATTCGTGCATGTGTGAGAAATCACTTATTTTCAAGCCGTCATATTGCTGGTAAACTCCTATTTTCACTGCCATTGGTATACACTGCCCTGTACTCTCTTCATTCTCCTTTTTTTTTTTTTTCTTAATCGGTGCTACACATAGGATTTGGCTGTGTCATGTAGTAATTTTGGTAAAAATGGGTAAAAAAAATCTGCTTCTCACTAGTGTGATCTGCAGCTATCTATCAGAGTTGCCAATTCATGGTTGTGATGACGTTTACAGCGACGTAAGCTCCCAATGGGCACAACAGTTTTCTAACAGTCAGCGGGCTTGTTTCTTTTATTAAATCGTTTTAGATGAATATTGCAATTTAAAATGTGCAAATTACAACATAATGATCTATGGGTGTTGCAGATTATAACTATATGCAGGCTCAAGCACACCATGTCTTTTTTAACTGTATGTATGTATGTATGTATGTATGTATGTATGTATGTATGTATGGATGGATGGATGGATGTGTGTGTGTGTGTATGTATGTCTATTCCTCAATATATAAATGCAAATAAGCAATAAATGGATATTGTCTTACACATAAAGCTGTGGTTCTCAAATGGTGATGAAAATGGTCTGTATAATTTATTCAAGTAGTTTGAAAAAGAAAATTATTCAAGAGCCAAACTTATAAAAATCCATGACAGGCAGTATACATTATCACCAGTATACAACACTGATATTTAACAGTCCAGCATCTTGTTTGTATTTACACTAAAGAAGCGGTGCGCTGCTATAAAAGAGTATAGGTTGTTCACTGTCCGCACAAAGAGCTACAAGATGAATGGCAGCTGTCGGCGGGTGAGGCTGAGCGATGACACTGAGCTGGGTACTGGCGGGATGACTGATAGACTGGGCCCAGCCGAGATAGAGCTTTACAAAGGTTATCCACACTCAGGGCTGCTCCGCTCTACAATCCTATCTGTCATCTGTGTTTACACCATAAACCAGTGTCCATTGTGTGTCTGTGTGTGTATGTGCTGGTCCTTACAGCCTCCTGCTCCCTCTGACTCTCCAGGAACGAGGAGAACTCCACCAGTCGGAGTTTGTTGGTGCCGATGGAGCGGCCCTGCCACGCTGGCTCTCTGTGCGTCTGGGCGGCAGCGGGAGGTTCGTAGCCTGCACCATGGTCAACACATTAGCAAGCTTTCAGTTTTTCATCGCTGTCTATTTCACTTTTTCACTATTTGCATTGTGCAAATTTTCTGGTGGAAGGTCTGTCTCCGTGGAGATGTTATTGCTTTGCCTGGAATGTTCCATGGTATGACTTTAAACATATACATCTAGCATTTACTTATTACAGGTGTTTCTTTTGCTTAAAAATACAATAATTCCTTCTGTGAATAGGAGCGACTCTAGACAAAGCAATAACATTTCCATGGAGACAAGCAGGTGGCAGA
The DNA here is from genome assembly GCF_026225935.1 of Boleophthalmus pectinirostris. NCBI lineage: Eukaryota > Metazoa > Chordata > Actinopteri > Gobiiformes > Gobiidae > Boleophthalmus > Boleophthalmus pectinirostris. The sequence continues at coordinate 24,724,684 of NW_026571152.1, forward strand.
CTCTCCACTAGAAATGTTACGCAGTGAATGAAAAAATATTTGGCAAGACTTACAATATTCAAAATCTGAACTGCTTTTGTAAGTAAGTAAATTATATTTGCATAGCACTTTTCACAGATTAAAATCACAAACGCAACATAGAGCACACGTTATGAAATAGATAATGAAGTTGTTTCATGTGTAAAAAGCACATCACATCATCATCAGCAACATTTCAGATGCCATTAAACAACTCCCCCTATTGGTAAAACTGAGTAAAGGCATTTCCTTCACACATTACCTAAATACAAAGTTGTCTGCTTTAAGATTGTACCGTACAAGAAATGTTCCCAAAATTTAGCAAAAAGGTTAAAACGGCACAATTGTATTGAGTTTTTCATCATCAGTCTAAAATCAAATATATTTTTAAAGTAAAATAGTAAAAGTAAAAGTAAATCATAAACCACAAAAACTATTCTAAATCTACAATACTGTAAAAACCATGAGCTGTAATAAATAAACACCAGAATGAAACAGTGTAGTACTTAGTTTGTAAATATAAGTCACAGAAGTTATTAACTCATATAAATATTAACCCCAAAAATATACTGCTCCAGCTTTCATATATTAATTCATATATTAATTATCATGATATGCCTACAAAAAGTCTGGCTAACTCTGTTCAGCTTCAATGCTACTAATGTATCTGACCACATACTAAAATGAAACCCCATTGCTTGCGCCCTAAAGCCATAACTCACAAATAATGACATCACCTTTGCTACAGAGTCTTATTCCTCTGTCTATATTCACTACCACAGACCAGGATCCTGCTGCTCACACAATAAACCTCCCCATAGAAGACCTGCCGCCCTAATGGCTGCCCACAGTACTGCGTGTTCACTCCACAGAAAGGAGATAATGATGATCCAGTGGTCCTGCTCACCTGGGATGGTGGTGGTCCCTGCTGTCTGAACGGGGTAGGCTTGCTGTGAGAAGGGCTTGATGCTGTGAGAGTAGCAGACAGACACAGGCGTTACAAAGAAAGCAGTGGTGACATTATACTCTACAGTCTTTTAAAGTCAGACGGGGACAGTGGCGACGGCGCAGGGGTCAAGAGACACTGAATCGAGTAAAGCAGACCTGCTCTATTTCCTATCATTATCATTTTCTCCATCAGCTCACCGCAAGCTCATCTCCACCATTGAGCTGGAGTGTATAAGAGAGATACAGAACAATGCAGCTACACTGAAGCGTCGCTGGCTATTGACTTGTCATAGAGTTAAAGGCAGCAGGGTAGTGGCCGTAAAATGAGAAATTACTTCATTTTAAAGAAATCATGTGGGATCTGTGAAAAATAAGTAATGTCTCACTTTTTAGGACAAAGGTTTTTACTATAGCCTCATGTTTTTAGTGTGTTGTTTTGGCAGCTTGTTTGTTAAAGGTACATCTGTAACTTTTCTTGTGGAGGGTCCGTCACCTGTTTCTCTCCATGGAGATGTTGCCTGGAATGTTCCACAGTATGGTATTACACTTATTTATCTCTATGGTGACAGCAGGTGACACCACGGGGCCAAGTTACATGTCAGATCGGTGGAGAGGAGCGCTCACTCACAGTAACAATGCACATTTTTATAAAAATTTAAAAAAAACATGTTATTGAGTGAATGTAAGAAGGAAATTATAGCTAATATTAATTTCAATTTGTATATATATATTTTTGGCTGTTCTGCAGCATTGTGAGATACTGCCAAATACAAATGCAGGCCACAAGGGGTCAGTAAAGGCAAATATGTTTATGGTGACTGTAATTTAGTCCTAAACAAGAAGACCACTTGGATACCATTGCAATATGCAGCCAACGCCAAAGTCTCAATGCTTCTATTAATTAGTTTTTATTTATTTATAATTAATTCATTGGTGTATTTACAAAATTAGACTAGAGCAGATTGAGTAGTACAAAAGAAAAAAATACCACACACTATTTATCTACGATCTTCCTCTATCTGTGTAAATAAAAGGTCAATGTGACTCACTCTTCTGCAGTGGAGCTGGACTGTCCTCCGGGGATCATGCCCTGCCACAGCTGTAATTGAATACACACATACATTAGCTTAGCGACACGTGGCTAGGACAGAGCAGCTGTATGTGTGCAGGTGTAAGTAGAGGTGGGTGTAGAGGTGAATGTGTATGTATGTGAGAAGGTGAAGGTGGAGGTGAAGGTGGAGGTGAAGGTGGAGGTGAAGGTGGAGGTGAGTGTGGAGGTGAGTGTGGAGGTGGGGTTACCTGTGTGTTGCCGGGGAAGCTGGCCCTGACTATGCCGGGCAGGAGTTTACTGTGGATGGCTGTGGCTGAGACGATCTGGGCAGACGACATGGAGGAGATGCTCTGAAGGGCCTTCTCCTTTGCACTCTGGTCCTGTTGTCAAAAATAATGACCAATCATTATTAGCAACTTGTATTATAATTTTCTTGATATTGAATACATGTACATGTATAGTTATGTATTACAATTCAGAACACTTGCACAGACAATAAAGTGTTCAGTAATTAATTAAAAATGGGGATGTCACTATCTGGTGTATTATTATCGGAATTAAATTATCTTAAAATAGTTGTGACAGTTTAAACCTATATCCCAAAGCTATATTATCCATTTTAAAACTGTATTTTGTATGTGGCTGTCACATTAACTTTACTTTAACATTCAGATAGCTGGATTTAATGAAGCTGGATAGATTAATAAAGCTGGACTATATACAATAGGAGACATAAAGACACGATGGAAATGAAGGAAAGATTTCATTATTGTTTGGCCTTGGTTTAAAAAAAATGTGAATTTTTACACAAAAACTTTATATTGTAATACAACCCTAATTACAAATCTTTTCGACAGTTGTCAATAAAAACAATGAAGATAAAAATATGTTTCCTGTTGTGGCAGATACCAGAATAATCATTGGACACAGTGACAGGTGTCCAGACAGAGCCTGTCCTGACAGCAGCCCTGCCCCTGCCAATGACACGCACTGACACAAACCAGTCAAACATGAGGACATATACACTAATGTATTTGGGCTGGGTACGACCATATTAGATGCAAATATGCAACTAAACCTCCAGCAGCAGAAGCCACAGCACTGCAGCTCTGTCTGCTGAAGAAACACTAATTGGCAGTTTCACTCAGTTTAATTGGCACAGAGTAATACCTCCTCCTGGGAGAGATAATAACATTATACAAGGGCTGACATGAATGGAGTTTTATTATAAAAAATATTATAATGTGCTGGGTTTTAACCAATAACTTCACTCTTTGGCATTTCATTTAAGGACAGGCCTCGATAATTAAGGGTTAGACTTAAGGTGAGAAAAGTGCAAGATCCAGAAGTGGATCCACAATTGGTATTATAATGAGGCATTTTAGATATCTGAGAGATAATTTACACCAGATATTTGATTGTGGAATATGGAACAAGGAAAAATAAAATAGCAATTTAAAAAAAAAAATTTATCCCTAGGTTCCTTCTCATCGTAATCTAAGGTCTATCAGTATCAATTTACTGACCCAGCCAACAGACTACAGCTGCTTAGACCTGTTGCCCAGCTCCCATTCCCCTTGATAATTATGTGTGCCTGGACAATAGGGCTATATAGAGCATTTCATAGCTATCAAATGCTTAACTGCACTGTGTTATGTAATCCTCTATTAGCCATAGAGATACAGTTGCAAAGAAGCCGTCTTGAAGAACCATCTGTCATTTGTTTTATGACGGCAAACATCACCGCAGTCCGGCTCTGTGCTCCCATTCAGCTTTCCGAGCACTCTTCCCGGAAAACAAGCGCTCCTTTGTTGCTTTACACGAAGTTAATTACAACCAACAGAGAGGAGCGAGAGAGGGAGCGAGGGAGGAGGAGAGAGATTAATAGACTGGGAACAAATGAATGGGATGTATAGACATAAGAGGATGACAGGAAGACGGGGAGGGGCCCATAGGAGGTGGAGCTGTGTCTAAAAATCTAAACAGGGCTAATTAGACACCTAGGATACAAGGACCGCTGTGACAGGCATCCATCCAAGCCAGGAGTTAACAAGCAAGCAGTGGGTTCAGGCTGCTCTTGAGCCAGTACCACATTCACTCATTAAGTTTCCATCTGGTATTAAAGCAGGCCACATACTGAACAGTAACTAGGCTTTTGCCCTAATTCTTGCCTAGGCGACAATCCATGAACAGCGGTAATTATTGTAAGGGTTGTGCAGATTATCTACAAACATGTTGTTGTGGGCTGAGTCGCTAATAGAGAAAGCTACTTGTGCTAATGAGGAATCGGTGGTTGGTGCTGGCCAGAAGCTGTAGTGTATTCACGTTGTTATGGAGAATACATGGCTTCAAAACTTGTAGTCTTATTATAAACCTATTCTATCAAATCATTACTAATTACATAAATGCTGTATTTTGACTGACTAGCATAATTATTACATTCAATTATGCTGCCAGTCAAAAGTTTGGACACGCCCTCTCATTCAATTATTTTTTTTAATGAGTATTACTTTATACATTAAGTAGAAAATAAATGCTTAAAGTCTTCAAAGTTGCCATCCTTTGTTTTGTTTATATTTAGTTATTTAACTTTACTTGAGACAAAAGTCCATATGTCTTTCCTGTGTTTCTAAAATGTAGAAAGTAGTATATATATATATATATATATATATATATATATATATATATATATATATATACATACACATATATATTGAATAAGAGGGTCTGTCCAAAATTTTGACCGGTAAAGTACATCTTGTGAACATGTAATAATCAAAAATACCAATATTTTATATCAAATATTATTGCTGTTATTGTCTTTTTTCCATGTATTTTACCATCTGAGCAACATTTACTTTTCAGAGCATTTAACTGTGTTGCAAAGATGTTGATGGTTAATTTTTTTTTTTTTTTTTTCAATCATTATGATCTGGTGTAGCTGGCACTTTTGACAGTATGCTTATCTACAGCTGCCATTAACCAAGTTTCAAGTTTTTAATCAACTAATACTTCTAGTAAACAAACAAACAAGCAGGTCATTCACATTCACAGCTAATGTGACTGACAATAAATTTGCTTCTAAAATACAGCCACAAACTGGCTTAAATAACAGTATATAGAACTGAATCATTTGGATATTAATTTGCAATAAACTTTTTGGCAACATACCACCACCACATTCACATTGAGCTGGTGTATTTGGCACTCAAAGTATCTGTTTACCACATTCACCATTAGCCAAACTCCACTAATCAACTCCAAATGCACAAACATGACTTCCTGTTCGTGGAAATGGGAGTAAACACTTTAAATGCCCGAGGCTCTCTCTTCACACTTCCTTACCTTTAGTTTGGACTGAAATTCCCGGGATTTTCTTCTGGCTAAGACCTGGATGTGACTGGATACCTGGAAGAAAGCAGCAGTGAGGGAGAAGGGAAGAAGAGGAGGGGAGAGGAGACAGGACCAAACACTGAGTTGCCATGGTTATGAAAGGCGGCTGCCACACAAGGAGGGCACACACACACTTGTCCTGACAACAGCGCGGAGACAATATATGACATCTTCAGAGCAACAATGATAGACAGCTGGAAACACGGGGCAAATACTGTCTCCCACATTACAAGGCCAGGTAAAAATACATTATGACAGTTTATAATATCTTTTTCAAAATGCTCTTGGATCCTGTTAAATTGTAGGTATAAAATGCAACATCATAAGACATGCAGTTTATTTGTATATACAGTAAAAGGGATAAGAAGGAAATGTTACTCTTTTATTTAGTTTGAAATATAGTAAATGTCTGATGCTTTTTAAATGTCCTATTTTAAGCTATTTTATAATGTTGTTACCTCCTCAAAAACATACCTAGATTTGTGGGGGTTTTTTTGATTCACACATGTCTGACTAACCCTTTATTATTAGTCTGTCTACATCTCCAAAGCTCATAATGCTCTGTTCCACCTTGTGATGTCATGAAGTATTAGTTATCAAGTTCCTTTTACCTTTTCCTCAGTCAAGAGTGGCAGTTCCATAGCTGAACTTATCCAGTGATTATAATGAAGATGTATGAAGTTAAAAATACAGTGGAGCACTTCCTGTATTACTACGACATCACAGGGTGTAACAGTGTGTTTTCCGTTTGAGAGAAGAACTGAAATGTGGAGAGTTTGTGTGTTAAATGTGTGTGAACAAACAAAACACATTGATGAGGAAACAACATTATAGTCTAGATCAGAAAACAGAGTAATATGGGCCCTTTAAATAGTTGGATACTTTGATACTGTGTGAAACATTTGCTTTAAAATATAGTATTTGTATAAAATATGCACAGTAGTGAAGTCACTCATCTTATTGTACAGTCTTTCTCATAAGGGGCAGTGTGCAGCACACTCTTCACAGGTACATTATATCAGTATGACATTTGATGGCTGCAGCAGACAGACTGAGTGTGATTGGATGTCACTGTCCTCCATAGTTACCTGTTTCCTCGTGCGCGTTTTGCCCGTCCGCAGCTTGATGTATCTGGCTATCAGCTCGTTCCGACCTGAGGGAGAACGATAGAAGAACCGAATTGAACATTAATAATGCTGCTCTCAAACCCTCCAATAAAAAGCAGTGATTTCAAGCAGACAATCACAGCACAAATCATATGACCTGGCAAACAACTTAGCGCCTGATTTAGCGCTGTTGACCCCGCGACCCCGTGACGTGCCGTTTCACAGAGCAGCGCTGTAATCACCACTGCCCCTGTAGAGCCCCCCCATACACACACACACACATATACACACACAAGCCTGAATACACAGAGAGCAACAATACCGGCATTCACGCAGACTGACCGTCCCCTGATTAGAGGACCCAGCAGGCCAGCTGTACCCATGCTTATGAGAGCGCACAGGGACGAGCGCGCACCCACACACACACACTTCCACTGCTGAATAATTCAAGCCATTCAATAGGGAGCAGAGCAGACTCAGCATGACCTGGCGAGTATAGATTAGTGAGCTGCAGAGAGACAGGAGAGAGACGAGTAAAAGAGCCAGGCCACAAAACCTGACGCTAGCACAAAGCATGAGGGTCCATATGTAGCGCTGGTTAGCAGGCGTGGACAAATCTGCACCTTAGTAGTGTCGTATATGTTGCAATGGATCAAGAATTGTAAGAAGAAAAAGTTTGCAATAACTTTTGCATGGGACTGCTTAGAGAGGCACCCATGTTAAATAAAATTAAAATGACTACTTTTTATGCCAGTCCAAAGCCTGGATAAATGTAGAAAATATAACAAAATGCAAATATCACAAAGGGATTACTCAAATTTAGCCTAAAAAGTAATTTATATGTCAACATAACAAACCCTAAATATTAGAAATGCAGCGTATCACTATTCCTTGTAACAGTATGTCAGTAGCATGATGTTACAGTAACATGACTAAGACGACACCATTGTTTTCACAAGAATGAATATACAGCACAGCAGGTGTCAGGGTACAAATAAACCCAGGGGCATTTCAAGGCTACGTGCTTCCTGCTGTTCAAGTACCCGGCTGTGGCTGGATTCTGTTGCCATTGGTGAAAATGTGTGTGTTTTTTTTTTCATCCCAGCGATCACATTGCATCAAACAAAAGACAAAAAGTAATTGTCCAGCATTTGGATTCGTTCATTGTATTCCCCTGGGAAACCCGCTGCTGAAGAGCACATCCAGAGCACTAAACCTAACTGAAGTCATTTGTGTACATTCACAGTTCTACATGTGTTTATTTTCTGAATGCTGCTGATGAGCCTGTTGTGGCTCTCATGCTACATTTACTTTGGTTTGGTTTGTGTTTTCACTGCGTTCTGTTCCGACCGAGTGGAAAACCAAAGTCAGGCCAGCTGGCCAACTGATGGTCAAGATCAGCACAAAGCCAAAACCTCTACTCCGCTCTCCCCCCTGCATCCCCTCCTCCCCCTCTCCCTCCCCAAACCACTCAGAACAATGGCCCTGACTAACAGCAGATGGTCAGTGTGTCCCACTCTCGCTCAGATAGGGGGCTTACACCGATAACATCTCCAGCTCCCGTGCAGGTGTTTTCCTCCTAGCAGTCTGACGCTGCCACTGTCAGCGCACACATCTCGTGCACGCTCACTCGCCACGTGCACGCCCGCACTTGTCTGTACGTGCATTAGTGCCAGCACACACTGGGCCCTGGCTGCTGAGGCTGACATCTGACTCCAGAGGGGCCAGCTGGTCTTTCTAGGAGGCTTAACGGTGAATTATCATCCTTCACTAACCCCGCAGCACACAGCCCTCCCTCACTCTTTCCAAAACTGTGGTGCACACACACAGACACAGGCTCCCGCTCTCTGTCCATGCTCTGGTCTGCTTGTTCTGTTCTGGCTCTTCCCTCTCTGTCCCTCTCTGTGAATGCCCCCCTCCTCTGGGCTCAGTCAAAGACTTCAAGGCCAAAGTCAGATGGTCATTAAGCGTGACACCCCCGCCCCCGCACAGCCATGCACATGGACAGGGCTTGTTTTGGATAAAGATACTTGCTGTTGGACACATTTCTTTTAGGCAGAAGTACCCGGCTGTGGCTGGATTCTGCAGACACCTGCCTCACAGGGCAGTAGAGCAAGAGGACTCTCTGGACTGAACTGAAACATCTGAGCAATTGTCATAACGATATATACATCGATATGCATTGATGTATTTTGACATGAGCTGTGAAATTTAAGTGATGCTCTAACTAGGTGCAACATAAAGACATTACTTCTTCTATATTATCATATTGCAAATCAGCAAATTGTAATGAAATATCAATCACAGACTTCTATACCGAACAGTACTGTAATTGTCCATGTATGTAATGTAATGTATCAGTAGTATATTGCATAGACAGAATTCAAGATGTATTTTAGATCTAAAATACTGTGTTAGGATTTGCAATTTAACCGAGGGCATTAAGACTGTAGAAAAAGCTGAATAATTAAACCAGAGCCTTTCAGACTATGCTGTTTAGTTAGCAGGTTTGTGACATAATAAAACCCCATGGAGACAGGATATTCTGTTACTTGCAGAAGGCAGGAGAGGCTCTTTCTCTGTCTATCTGTCTGTCTGTCTCATATGAATATTGTTCAGCTTAAAGGACATCCTGGTGCAGATTAGTTGGTGGCAGGTTGTATACATTTTAATAATGGAATTAGTGAACAAGGTAATCTCAAAGCAGCTGTGGATCCTAAATGCATGTTTCATTCTCAATGTTTTTCATTACATTTCCTTAAAGCATGTTTTAATTACAGAGTAATCTTCTGTGTAGATCATGCCAGTCTTTAATTTATTGAGTAGACGCCTGTTTACAAATGGTGCATTAAATATGAATGTGTAATTAGTCCATTATCTTTAGACGTGGGTTTTCACAACTAAACATGGTTTTAATAAGCCTTATCTGGAGCGCAGGCTTCAGGGGGCCATGGGAATGTGTGTGTGATGCTTTCAGCCTTTTCTCAAACACAGAGTGGCATCAGGTTAGATTCAACAAAAGGATGTTTTGCATTAGCCTGCGGTGAATAGCAATACATTTAATACATTTTATCAGACTGATAAGAGTGTACACAACTTAAGAGCTGTGTGGGCTGATCTGACATTAAGTACTGCATTACTACAATAAAGTAACATAATAATTATCTTATGGGCACCTATTTCTCAAAGCTGGACAATTGTACTTAGGCTACATGGCAGTATATATTACATTATTATAGTAAAATTATTGTGTTTAAGTTTGCAAATGTAGATGTTAACAGCAGTAAGAGTCAGAGATGAGACGTGAAATTAGCTGTAGGAATAATCATAGTACTGGTAGCCTACTTTCCAGAGTTCTAAAACGTGCAATATATCAAATCTAAATGAACACATTTGCCATAGCAATAAGCCTCAAGATGCAGGAGTGATCTTTTGTATCCCATGTTAAGCCTTCACACAATATTAATGTATCATGTATTCTGGCTGTGTTAGATCATAGCTAGCTCGATACCAATTAAGTGACTTTCCTATGCTTCCAGAAAATCTATATGCAGTTTATGTGTGTGTGGGGGACCAAGACACCAGTTCTTTATACCTCTACCTTTGCCTGGGATAATAGCACTATTTTTCATCTTTTCATGCCGCTCCTTTTATACACGTCCATTTGAGATTTTCACCTACGAGTATACACCGGCATTTTCCTTCTTTTTCTATTTGTAGTCCATTTTCCTGCTGTATTTTTAGACAAATCCGCATCCCAAAGCCCTAGATATGTACCACTGTATCAGAAGACTCACCTGCCAGTCATTTTGGCTTCAATGTAAGTCAGGAGCGGCACCATTAAAGACACCAGGCTTACTTTTAATAGCTGTGTATCAGGGTGGCTTTTAAGTAATCCTGCCACATGCCCCTTTCTGAGCAATAATGAATAGGTCTTCTTCAGAGTCAATGGAAACAGCAGGCAACAGTGAAGTCTTCTCTGCTTTGGTAAGTCTCAATGAAAAGAAGTGATAGTTGTAATAACTGCTTTGTACAGATGTTAGTGAAGTTAAACCTGGTGTTGAACTATGTTAGGGGTCTGGGATGGGCAATGTGGACAGGGCTGGCAAACCGCACTGACTAAAGCAATGAAACATGGGGCATAAAGAAAGAGAGAAGAGATGCCTTTTAGTGCACTTTTTTAGTGAATCGGCAATCGACCTCAAATCTTCAGCACAGTGTTTTGTTTTGTTTTGGCATACCTCCTGCCTAAGAGTACACTCAAGCTTTATTTGAAAACTTGAATGCAAATAGATAACTGCTCAAAATGAGACTGCATAGCCCTCTTGAAGGTTTGTGGAAAAAATGACCGTAGGTGAGTTTGGCGTTATTTTAAATGACATAATCTGGCAAAAATAATTAAAATCTGCCCTACATATCAGCCCAAAAATATCGTCAGAGTTTATCGGCCATCCTTTTCTCTAAATTCTAAACAATTGCTATAGGTATTGGCCATGAAAAAACATTTTGTTCGATCTCTAAAGAAAACTATTTACATGATACAGTATATGTTGTGTCTAAATATATAATATAGGTTGATAAATTTGATAAATCCATCACAAACTAAATTATTATAATGAATTTTGGATTTGCTTGGCTCTAAAACTTTATTTTAATCATTTGGGACATTTAAGAATCAAGCATTGCAATGACCAAATGCGTAATGACGTACAAATACATATATACACTAAACAGTGCCAAACACTGTGCCCATATAAATGAAGAGGGTTGAGAGAGGAAAGGCATCTGTCGCAGGCCCAATATGTAACAAAACTTCGAAGCTGATATTTTGCTGACTTGAGAAAGAAAAAATCTGCAAGTCTTTTAGGAGGTATGCTAAATAAATGTCAGTTTCTTCCATTCGAATAAAAATCACTATTTCTACATTTTAATTAAATTTGCGCCCCAAACCTCCAAAGGGGCATGTAGGAAATGGCTTGAGACTGGCGTAGCATTGTGTAGAGTGCATGTAAAGTGTGAAAACAAAAAAAGGTTTGAAAAAAGGCAGAGTGAGGAGTGAAAGAAGACAAGGGAGGGCGGCGCAGCTGGTGGCAGCCAGAGCACCATCTGTTCAACACTCTATTAGTTCACACACAAATACAGCACACTCAGACATACAGCTCTCATTCCACTGCTTCTTATGGTCCTTCTGTATTGTCTCTGTAACAACTCTGTGTCACTCTGGTACTAGGGACTTCCACATAAACCACTGTATTATAATCATGATCATTCAGCTGCATAAAGGTGCATTGTGTAACTTTTCTGGTGGAGGGTCCGTCCAATTCTTTTCTCCGTGGAGATATTGACGCTTTGTCTGTTTCATAGTATGATAAAACCAGACTAAGATACAGGTCAGTGGACTGTTTAAAGTCATATTGTGGAACATTCCAGGCAGAGCAATGACATCTCCATAGGAATAAGAAGGTGATCCTCTACCAGAAAAGTTACACAATGCACCTTTAAGTTAACAGAAACAAAAGCTGAAGTTTTCCACTAACTTTCTCTGTCACTGTTCCTGTATCCTCTATCACTGACTCTCATCAATCATGTAGCTAAGCTCATATAGAAAGAAATCTAAGCAATTGCATATATTATTTTGAAGGCTAGAGATGAAGACCAAATATTACCATAGTGATCAATGTAATGTGGATTTCAGATTATTCCAACTAGGGGTGTGCAAAAATATTGATATATCATGATACCAAATTTGCTGATACAGTACTATTATTGTGTGGGCTGCTGTATTGATATACACTACATGAGTAGTTTTTTTGTATGTTTTAGCAATTTTTTTGTGATCACACTACAGTTTTGTTGTTCATTTAATAGAAGGAAAATTGTTTATGCATGCAATTGACATATTCACTGTTTTGATGATGGATATCATTTTAACTTTGCACAAGTAGTGGTTTAACAAAGAAATATTGTTACTAAATTAGTATTTGGTTCTTGTAAAACAGCAATATATCACAGAGATTTTATGTGTGATATACTGCTTATCGCAGGTATCACCATATCGTAATAATATCATATCATGAGCCATGTATTGTTTATTGTATCAAATCGTGAGGGGACAAGTGATTCCCAGCTCTAATTCCAACTGCATCACACTAATATTGCAGAACAAAACCATATTATAACATTTCAAAGGCATTTCAAACAACTTTGCAACTCTAAATATAGTCAGGCATTTAGTAAATCCTACTGAAAGTCACCGTAAGCCCATACAAACCCATATAGTGGGCTGTGTCACTTTAACACACTGAAGTCCCCCCTGAAGTAACTTCCAACGGTCATGCATGTCCAATACAATACAGTGGAAATGATTAATGATGAATACATTATCATTATTAGGGGCCCGGTACTTCAAAGACATCACGCAAGGGCTTACTACTGTGTGGAGGACCAGGAAGTAGGAGGAAAAATGGGATGGGCTGGTTAACAAATGCACCTGGCTTTATGTAACAAATAACTAAAAGCTACTAAACAAAAATGGCAACAACTATTTTATAATAATTTAAATCACAGAATTTCCTGTTAGAAGTATTTCTGTAATTAACTGGACAACTGTATATTGTTCATTAACCTATCCATAATTTTCAGACTGATGAAAAGCAGGACCGCTGCCATAGCAATTAACACAATATTCTCTCTTTTTAATGTTTTGAGTTTGACTTTCTTTCTTGCAAAGCAGGGTTTTTATGCAGTTATACAGTTAAATAGCTACACACATATAATTGAAGGCAGTTCACAATTTCTTAATAATAGAATATGAAAATGTGAAGAGCTTCCTCTGTTTGTAAGATTAAGATTGTGATCATCCAGTCTGTGCAAAATAAAATTTAGGTTTTATTTTTTGGCCATATCGCCCAACGCTAGGCAAAGTAAAAAATTAAGGAAATAAAGGACGTGGTATTGATATAATATTAGTTGCTAAAGTTAAAATGTACAAATAAAGTTCAGACTTCATGATCCTGAAAGTCACTCACCATACATCTTGCCTTCGTCTGACAGTATGATCTTCCTCCGTCCACAGGGGGGGTAGATGGCCAACGCCTCCTGAAAGCTTTGCTCGATATCGGGGCTCCACACTCCCTCCGGGTCCCCGTCCATGGTCTTGTCTCCTCCAGAGTCACTGAGTCTGTCCATGTCCTCACCTGGACTCTCACTGCCGCTCCAGCTGCTGCGCTCCATGCTGGCTGCTAACAGGTGCTAACAGTAAGATAGTAAGTGTCTATTTCAGATCCAAAGGGAAACGCAGGGGGGCATTCAGGACGAGGGCAGAACAGACGAAGGCGGTGGGTTTGTCCAGCAGATGTGGTCAGAAGAACACTTTCCAAACGTCTGAAAATCTGAAATGAAACAGAATACACAATAAGCACTGTAATTTAGCTCTATCAGTTTACAAATGTGTTACAGCGTTGGATTGAAAAGTAAGACATCTCCTGGGGCATTTGATTCATTTTTCTTTTACTACCCATCTCAAGATTGTACCTTTGGCTATCTAGGCCTGTCATGATAATTACTTTATCAACCTATAGTACATTTTTGGTTATGTTTTTGGCTATACAATATGATTTGAGCTGTAGAAGGTTGAATTAATAATTTGTATGACTCATTACAGATGCAAACTAAGTATTAAAGAGTTTCATTCTGGTGTTTATTTATTGCAGCTCATTACTTTTTAACAATATTGTAGATTTAGAAAAGGTTTTGTGGTTTAAATCTGCTCTTGGATGCATCAGTGGCATAAATTAGTTTCAATATTATCGTTTAAAGTCTGTAATTTCTTCTATCATGCTTAAAAAAAATTTTTGTTTTTTTCTTTCCCCATTACTAAGAAGTGAAATAACTACCACAAATCTCCCAAACAGTTAACCATTTATCATTGTTTTTCACTCCAGCCAATGTGACGCCTCATTTCAGGTATTGTTTTGTGTATTTCCCTTGTAGATTTTTAACTTAGCATCAATTATACCTGGTTACCAACCACCACATGGAAATCTTGCTTCTTTTCATGTAGAAAATTGCCTGTTTTTAAAGCCATGTGATAGCAGTGCTACATCTCATCCACATAAGAGCAGCCATGGAGCACTACTACACGTGTGTACAAGCGGACAGAAAATGGAAAAGGCTGAAGGGTTTGCCAGCTGCTGACAATTCTTGTAAAATCCCCCACGGTAAACAGCAGGGCCGGAGTGGCACAAACACGCGGAGTTACTGTGCCAGCTCCTTGGGCGAACACATGTCATTTTGTCTGCTCGTCTACAGTTCACACTTCCCGTGGACAGTCCGCCAAGCCCCTGCTCTCACTGTGGAGATGTAAGCCTCATTTTTACACTCTCGCACCACAACCCAGGCATGTAAATTAGCAGGCAGATTTTTGGACACATTTAAACCTTGTTCCAGCAGCACAGCAAATAGTGAGTGAGCCAATGACTCACAATCGCATGGATCTGTTGCTTGGACCGAGGCTTGCCCTGTGCTTGTTCTATTCCTTTTCCGTTTCCTCTGCTGGCAGCTTTTTCCTTTCAAGCTGAGAGTCATTTGCCCAACACAGAGAACCACCTTCAAGACTGGGTTTTTCCTGCTCCACAAAGACATCCATAATAATAAAGTAGAAAAGATGTAAAGAGTGATTTCTACATGTTTTATGTTTCACACACTAAACATACATCTTAACTTAAAGGTGAACTGTGTAACTGTTCTGGAGGGTCCAAAATCTGGAGATATTTTGTGGATGTTCCACAGTATGGCATTACATGTATTTATCTCCACAGAAACAGCAGGTGACATCATCGTATGTGCATGTAGACAAGCTAGTGGCAGACCCTCCACAGTTACACTGCACACCTTTAAGACAAATGTTTATGTTCAAGTGCAAGTTGCCTTTGCGCAGTATACTTTATTTGAAATGTTTTTTGAATCACGGTTCTTTAGGTTTTTCACACATTGTTTCTTATTTATTTATTTATTTACTACAGTGACTCATTGTACATTCTTTTACCCTGACGTTGTGTTCGTTGATATTGCTTATTTCTCCAGTTGAGTCAAAGTCTCAAAGACCTCTCCCAGAGCAAAAGTTGGCACACCAACAATGAATGTCACAATCAAGGCTAAATGTTTTTTTCACATTTAATTAAAGAAGGTAAGAAAGCTATTGGTAAAATTTTAGAATTTAGATAAAATACCCAATTGAGTGTTATCAGTTATTAATGATTTTAACACTGTGTAAGTTGTGTGATCCTCTGTGTTTTGTTGTTATTGTTTTTTTAATATAGTTTTTGTCTATTTTATTCTTTTTAGTATGAGTGTAACGGTACACGTATTCATGCCAAACCGTATAGGACGCTTGGTTCAGTGTAGGGCAGTGCACAAGTGAATTCACGCAATTTGTGTGTGTTTACATTCCACCACTACATGTGCAGCTACACGGAAGGCTCGGTTCTTTAATATTCACAAGGAAACTAGTCCATGATTGGGGTGGCAGTGTTTCCCACAGTGCTTTATAGTTAGGGCGGCCGCCTTGACAACAATTGTCCCCCCCCCACCTTGACTATGCCCCTCCGAACCACTTGAATCCTTGCAAAACTACGGTTGTCGCGCCCCGGTCCTCACACTCGCCTTTCACCAGCACGGAATCTCCGCCCCCCCTCCCCCAAAACCCGCGACCTCTGGCCCTAGCCAAAGGGTATTTTCAACCACTGGGGACATTGTAACTGCCAGCAGATCTGCACTTACTGCAGACAATGTGGTTTTTCTGGCCAAAAATATGAAGATTGAGTAAGACTTCATCCTGGTTAGTGCTGCACTTTACTTTTGAAAAAGTTTTGTTTACTGTTTACAAGGAATTTATTTTTTATAATATTTAATACATTTGTTGCTTCTTTGAGAATATTGTATTTAACTTATTAGTATTACCAAGCAGCACTTTGCATTTATTTTATTTTCCCGTTTGTATAATGTTAAAACAAACTGCTGGTTTAATAAACACACAAATAAACAACATGCAAATGGTTTTGCATTTTGTTCCCATACTGTAACGAAAATGAACCGAACCGTGACCTCAAAACCGAGCTACATACCAAACTGTGGTTTTTGTGTACCGTTACACCCCTGCTTTTTAGTAATCCTTTTATTTATTGACTTTTTTATCTATTGTTTTTTTTTTTTTGTTAATTTTGTCCAGAACATAATTCTGCAGAGTTAAATGTTTTACATTGTTATGTGTAGCACTCTGGAAACGGTCTTGTTTATAAAATGTACTACACTGATAAAGATGAATTGGAATGTCTAATATCAAATTAGAAATTTAAATAGAAATCTTCAAGGACTAGCTACACTTGTATGGAATAGAAAACAAACTAAAAACAGAACAGCTGTTGCTGTATGTATTACTGTATTCTTCCTTTTATATCACACATCAGATGCACAATACATATATGTATACATATTAATGTATATATGTTGGTAATGGTAAGACTTACATGTATTTGTCTGCCTCCTAATGTTAGAGCCTTGGCAGGAGTCTGTGCTGAAACATTAGTGACCTCCCATGTACAAGATGTGAATTCCCGCAGTCTCTTTTCTATCTGCAGAAGCGCTACCGCACCATTTATTAATCAAGGTGAAACATCTTTCATGCACTAAACTTTGCCGGCGATGGCTATTATACTGAAGCGCTCTGCATGGGCCTGCAATAAAATGGTGAATACTGTAGGGCTACACAATGGCATTCATAAAAGACGATAAACTTGAACTTTAAATATCACAGCCATATTAAATTGAATGGCCATAAGCAAACAGAGACTAACCTTCGTTCTGATATGATTTTATAAGATTTTAGATGGCACAACGCATGTACAAGAGATAAGTAATGTGTTCATATGTATGACTAGGTCTATGTGGACACACTGGAGTAAACCACTGGACCCTGGTCATGACTATTTCTCATCTAGAGCATAATTAGACCTAACTCACTGTGGATAATAACTTTTATATAACAAATTTTACAATATTTTATAGATAATTACTATTAACTTTTAATTATTGTTACAATTAATTTATAATTCAGTATGGCAAATTACACAAGAAGCTAATTGAATTGACATGTAGGTCTGTCATGATAAATACTGTATTGTTCAATATATGAAATGATAGATGATAGAACAATATCAGTATTTATTGTGAGTGCATTTTCTTTGCACTACTGGAATTTCTTGGTTATTTTTTGGCTAAATGATCAGATCTAAGCCATAAAAGGTTGAATAAATAACTTCTATGACTCATTACAGATACAAACTATATTAAAGTGTTTCATTCAGCTTTGTATTTCTTTATTGAAGTTCATGGTTTTTAACAATATTGTAGATTTAGAATAGTTTTTGTGGTTTAAATCTGTTATTGTTATTGTGTCAGTGGCTATATTTACTTTAGCAATATGTCTTTCTTTAAAATGTGTTATCGTGCCTAATGACATGACCGGAAAAAAATTTGTCATGCAATATTGTCCTGAAAAATATCATGTCGTCAGTGCAAAGCAAATTAAGAAACTACTACACCTACAATCTCAACAAACTCTGAGCTGTTTCCTGTTTCTCTCACAGCCCACAGCAGATGGACGCTGGAGACGCATTAGTCACACGGGCATCAGCTCTGTGGACTGCAGGGGTGGGCTACAGCCGTGCCCCTGGTGCCCCTCTCCACTCTCTCACCCCCTCCCCTACCCCCACCACTCTCTGTGAGGCCCGGGACCCTCCAGCCAGGACAGCAGGCTCGGCGGCGGCGGTGCCAGCCCCAAGAGAGGCCACTCAGGGCAGGTCGCCACAGTCCGGCAGCTGCCCTGGACTCCACGGCTGTGTGTGTGTGTGTGTGAGGTGCTTTTCTTCATGTGCCACTGCTCTCTCACATGCCCTTCACTCATGCCAGCTACATACAGGGGTTCTCTGTATTGAAGTCTTGAGCTGAAGTCGAAATTCAACCTGAAGATTGAATTTCGAACCTTGTTTTGCATAACCAGGCTGTCTCAATCATCTCTTAAAAATGCACAAAGTAACTTTTCGGGTGTGTGGTCCCACTGGAGATTTTATTACGTTGAATGTTAGACAGTTTGCCATTTTCTGTCAATCTTTCTATATTTTCTATCTTGCATCATCATCATCAATTATTTTAAGTTTTTTTTTTTTTTGCTAAAATAAAACAAAACAAAATTTAAAAAAAAAAAAAAACGAAGCACTGAAAAACAAGCATTCTCTCTAGCATTCTCCACAGATCTGAACATGTAACTTGACCTTTTTAACTTGAAATACTGATGTTAAATGCCATACTGTGGAACATCCTAGGCAAAGCAATCTCCATGGAGACAACCAAGCGCTGAACTCTCCACCAGAAAAGTTACATACTGCACTTTTAATCTTACCTCACTCATTTGTAGTTGGTTTGACTGCTCATATTTATCTTGCATTTTGGCATTATAGTCCTTGTTTAGACTCAGCAGCCTTACAGATATGTGTGTGAACCCGCGGGGGCTGTGCTTAACAACTTGAGTGCGTTATCATGGCTGAGGCAGTACTTTCGCTCCTTCCCTGTTGGACCACTCCACGGCATCTGTTTCAACTGCTTCCAACATGAGCGCCGCACACATGGGTTTTATACAAGAGGATTTTCTTATAATCCTCAAAGCAAACATTGTTCCACTTGACAATGTTCTGCCATGTTCTAATGGTACCTCCAGGCACATAAGGATTTATACTGCGTTTGAGGTAATAATAACTCATGTTTTCTGCTTATGTATGATGATCAAGAATTTTGAGCTGAAGCAATGTGATGTATTGTTTAAAGGAGCAACTTTTCTGGTGGAGGGTCTGCTACCTGCTTGTCCCCATGGAGATGTTATTGCTTTCCCTAGAATGTTTCACGGTATGACATTAAACATATCCAGCTAGCATTTTTAAGGTGCATTGTGTTATGTTTTCTGGTTGAGGGCCTGTCAAATGCTTTCTCCATAGAGATGTTATTGCTTTGTCTGGAATGCTTCACAGTACAGGTATGGTATTAAACCTTTCTATCATCATGGGGACCAAACCAGACAATGTTACAGGTCAGATCTTTGGAGAGCCAACTTCTCTCACAGTCAGCATACCTATGTATTTTTTAGCTATAAAACCACCTGTAATTGAATACATTTAAGACAGAGCTGTTTAATGTCCTACTGTGGAACATTTCAGACAGCACAGTGACATATCCATAGAAACAAGCAGGTGTCGAACCCCCAACTAAAATGTTACACAGAGCACCTCTAATTACGAGTGTTTCTATTGCTCAAAATACTAGGGCTGGGTATCATTAAGAAGTTGATGATACGATACATACCTCGATACATAGGCCACGATACAATACATATCTCGATACAGTGCACTTTCGATTCAATATGATATATTTCAAAGCGATTCAATACAGTTCAATAAAAAATAAAGGCTAAATCATGGCTGTGATACTAAAAGTGTTTGTTAAACCACTTCTTGTGCAAAGTTAATATGAAATACACCCATTTTACTCATCAAAACAGTAAAAATGTCAAATGTGTCGCATAAAAGAGTTTTGTTCCTCAAAACAAACAACAAAACTGCAGCCCTGTAACAAAATAATTTTGAAAAATATAACAAAAAATACTCTTGGCGATATATCGATACAGCAGCCCATGATATCGATACTGTATCATGACATTAAACAATACGATATATTGATATTTTGATATTTTTGCACACCCCTACAAAATACAATCATTCCTTCTGTGAATAGGGGCGACTCTCCACAGATCTAAATTTTAATGTAGAGTAGCGCTGTAAACTGCTTGACTCCCTCGTGATATAGGTCTAATCTATACTGTGGACAAAGCACTAACATTTCCATGGAGACAAGCAGCTGGTGAACCCTCCACTAGAAATGTTACGCAGTGGTAAATAGTGTATGTAACATGACATGTCATGGACACATCCCATACAAGGTAAAATCTCTCATGTTATTCAAAATCTCTAAATATATTCAGCAGTATATGATTGTGAGTGCAAAAACGCTTGCCCCTTAACCAACCTGGTCACTATGGTAACACAGTTTGTCAAATGTACACAAAGGTCTTAATGCTTTAAAGTACTAGGAAATTTATTGAGAAGAAGCAGAAGAAAAGTTCAAGCTATGTCCTCAGCTTGGCCCTATCTTAAAGGTCTCTGTGGAGAGTCCGTCACATGCTTGTCTCCATGGAGATGCTATTGCTTTGTCTGGAATGTTTTACAGCATGATATTACACCTTTCTATCTTCATGGAGACCAAAATAGGCTAAGCTACAGGTCAGATCAGTGGAGTTACAAGCTCACAGTCAGAATTCCTGTTTTTCTAGGTATATTTGAGCTATAAAATCACCTGCAATTGAATAAATGTAAGGTAGAGCTATTTAATGTCATACTGTGGAACATTCCAGGCAGAGCAATGACATATCCATAGAAACAACAGGTGGCAGACCCCCAACCAAAAAGTTGCATAGTGTACCTTTAAGTCTTCTTATTGGTTAGGTTGCTCAGTTTCCCATTAATAGAATAGGATACGGTGGCCCCCAGTAGTCAAAAATTCTACCCCATAGTCTAAAAAGAACATGGACTAGAACTGGACTAACGAAATCACTGTTTCGTCATTAACATTAAAGTAACTATACTGTTTAAAAAGACTGCTTAACTCTGACATACATGCAGTAAGTGACATCTAAAGGTACATTGTGTTACTTCTCTGGTGGAGGGTCTGTCACATGCTTTTCTCCATGGAGATGTTATTGCTTTCTCTGCAATGTTTCACAGTACGGCATTAAACATTTCTATCATCATGTAGACCAAACCAAACCAAATTACAGGTCACATGTGTGGAGAGGCAACCCCGCTCACAGTCAGAATGCCTGTTTTTTTTTTCAGTTATAAAACCACCAGTAATTGAATAAATGTAGGCAGAGCTGTTTAATCTCATTCTGTGGATTATTCTAGACAGAGCAGTAACATATCCAAACAAACAGGTGGCAGACCCCCAACCACAGAGTTACATAATGCACCTTCAAACTCCACAAACTGTATGAAAGAAAATGATTAATGTAGAAAGTATTTGTGGCACCATAGTCTGAATGAAATCTATGGGATATACCGATTGCTGCTGAACACTGAGTTGTTGACAAATATTCCTTTCAGCGGTCAGCCCTTCACACTTGTACAGATGAGCTGAGGTTTGAGAGAGCTCACTCCTCACTCACTGCAGCCATATTGTGGTCTCGGATCACAGCGGCAGAGGTCAGGTCAGGACACAAGTTTCTGACCACAACTCAAACATGCAAAGTATGCTCCATCCATGCATTAAGTCCTTCTCACACCTCAACGTACTGGTGAGTGCTCAGATCCGAATGCCTCAGGGCTGGGAGTGCCACAGCCGTTGCACTTAGGTAAAGAAGGCTCTGAACAAACATGAGGAACACTGAAATGAAAACCACTGAGTCAAATGCGGGTGTTCTTGTGAATTCACTTGATGCTGCCAAAATATTACCATAATTAAAGAGTATCTCACAGCAAACTTCCTAATTAAGATGTTTAAATGCTCTATATTATGCACAATTGATTCTTGTGAGCTTTAAACTATGTTGTATTGTTACCTCATCAAAAACAGACCTGGAGTTATGTTTTGTTTCATTCACACATGTTTGAGTAATCCTTTATTATTAGTCTGTCTACATGTAAAAAGCTCAAAATGCTCTGGTCCACTTTGTGATGTCATGTAGTGATAGTTTTGAAGTTAACAGCTACCTTTTACCTTTTGTTCAGCAGAGATGGGCAATTCCAGGCCTGAAATTATCCAAATAATTCAAGTGAAGGTCTATACACACAGTGGAGCACTTCCTGTATTAGCACATGGCATCACAAGTGTTTTCTGTTTGAGAGAAAAACTCAAATATGCCTAAATATGCAGTGTTTGTGTGTTAAACATATGTGAATGAAACAAAACAAAACTTGGAACACTTTTGATGAGTAAACAACAACTATAACATAGAAAAACATAATATGGGTCCTTTAAACAAATGGTGGTCTTTGGAGTATGAACTACTTTTAAATATCCACATTTCCAAATAATAATCTTTTTAATATCCTATATATCGAGATGTCTACAGTCTCTAATAGAACCCCTTACTTGCTTCTCATATTATAATACCTGTACACATATTAATTAATGTCCATATGATCCCATTCTTATAAATCCATTACAAACGTCTTCCTTGTGGACAAAAAGGTGCACTTTTGTAAACACTCTGTCCTGATTTTTGAAGCTGGTTGTCAAACAAAGACTTATTCATGAAAATCAGTGAAAGGCATCAGTGGTTGAAAAGAAACCAGATTCTCCCATTCTTCCTGCTCACACACAACACACAGACTTGGTGAGGACTGAGCAGTGAAGAGGCTATAATTCACAACATGCTCCACTCATTATTTGCCCATCTCTCCTTCAGAAGCATTACCATTTATGCACACACTTCGTAATTGGTCAGAGATTGCAGTGATACAGTGAAGTGCTTATTTCCTCCTACAAATGTGATGGTAAAAGGTTTGGCTAGCAGCTCAATAGTTCTTACCTTCTTCTTCTCCTTCCTGTTCGTTTTGCTCTTGTGGTGAGGCATTGTGTGGTGCATGGGAGTCTACAGCACTGAGACTGTCTATGATATGAGTGAGCTCAGATACAAACAGGCTTACAGAGGTTACAGTGGTACCAACACCAGTTAATAGGTGTAAAGTCAGGATCACCGTGAGCCCCAGCCTCACGTGGATTTGCCTCTCATCTCACAGGGACAATTTAAAGGTTAGGAGTTACAGTCTGCTGAACGCGGATTAACTGTGATGTAGGGCTACGCGATATGGGGAGAAAAAAGAACCATGATCTTTTTTTTTTTTTGATTCAATCTTCTTCCTTTCATATTGAAAACAGATGAAGATGGTGAAGATGTATGGAGTTTAAGAACATAGTGGAGCACTTCCTGTATTGACACATGGATTTTTGGCATAAAAAACTGTGTCAGGATCACTACAGTTTTTATTTTGTGTTGATAGGGCCAATAATTTCAGGGGAAAATCCTCACATTTAAAGTTTAGATAATAATGTATTCAGCCTAAATACATGTGTGCGTGTTACCGATAGCGGCAGACACACGTTAGAAACCGCTAAAAACACACGTGTGATTTCCAAGTGCTAAATAAGGACTTAAGTTTCACTGATAAACGCTAAGAAAATAGTCGTTTACTTTCTGTAACTTGGATTAGAAAGATGAGAAGCACCAGAGGAGAGAAAGAGGAGAAAAGGTGAAGAACTGGATCAAAGAGGGAGAAGGAGTGGGGCAGACAGCACCACACACCAAGGCAGATGGACAGACACTGGACTTATAGTCATATTGTGCAGATTTAAGTCAAAACCTGTGAAACGTGAGGACTCATGAGGAAACAAAGAGCTGTGCTGTGGCCCTGACTGTTTTTTCCAAAACAAGACAGCGTTAAATCCTCGCCAGCACCACGAGCTCTCAAACCTGTTAACCCGATTAAAATGCGCATGCCTTATCATCGAGATCGACCAAAGTTGAGATCACAATCGATCTTATGATTTTTGGCACAGCCCAACTGTGATGTGTCGAAATTAAAGAAATGAATTATTACACTATTTTCTGATCTATGTTATAATGCTGTTTCCTCATCAAAAGCATAGACAAAACAGTTTTGTTTGTTTCATTCACACATTTAACACACAAAACCTGCATGTTTAGGCTTCTTTATTTCTTTTCGCAAACTGAAAACACTCTGTTCCATCTTGTGATATCTTGTGGTAATACAAGAAGAGCTCCACTTTGTTTTAATGGATTGGATGGTGTATGGATGATTTCAGACCTTCCAGTCTCTATTGAACAAAAGGTAAAAGGTAGCTGTTAATGTGAAAATTACCACTACATGACATCACAAGGAGTAACAGAGCATATTGAGCATTGGAGATATAGACAGACTAATAATAAAGCGTTGCTCAAACATGTATGAATGAAACAAAACACAGCTCCTGGTATGTTAACATGGCTTAAAGCTCACAAGGATCCATTTTGTGTAATATAGGACCTTTAAGAGATGTACAGTCCTGCTAAAAAAATAGAAAATTAAATAATGTGAGAGCAGATATAAGGAAGTCACCATTATACCATCACCAGGCCTGACTGAAATACAGAGGGTTTGGATTAGGAACCAAATGTGTGACTCACTACTCATGTTTTGTTTTCATCTTTTGTAAGCCTGGGGTCAAATTAATTAATAACCTACTTTTTCACAAATCTCAGTTTATTCATTGCAATATTTATTATGCATGTGATTAGAATTGTAGTAGTTTTGCCCGGGCCGGTAACCACAATCACAAAACAACACCAAAACATTCTACTTGTTAAATTAAATTAAGATAGCTCATTAACCAAACTCACTATTTAGTCTGTACAAATGATGTTTGTAAAGAGTTGGTCCACGCTGTTCTCTGTATTTGTGCACTTTTTTATGAATTGACTGGATGGGGGAGTTGTATTTAAATCCTCTTTGGGAACATTATTTTGTTTTGGAGATCCTCACATTAATACAAAACTATCCTGTGCAACAGTTGATATGGGGCATAGCGCGGTGCCTTGATAACAAAAAGAGTACACTGAACTCTGAATGTCCATCCCCCGCAACAATTATGGTCCATTTCTACTGTAGAGCCACTCATATCAAATGAATTAGCCCCAGAGCTCAGTTTCTATCTGGGCTCCATTAAAACTTGGGCCTTGCTTTAGTTAAACTGATGCAGGTGAAAGGGGGCACCGTGTGAATCCAAAAACATGTCCTTGTGAAGCAAAATACTTTTAAGCACCATTATGCTGTATACTTCAATCTTAGGTCATTGTTGATTAAATAGAATCAAGTGTTGATTTGTAAGAAAACTGTTTTTTAAAGGAGCATTGTGTAATTTTCTGGTGGAGGGACTGTCAAATGCTTTTCTCCACTGAGCTGTTACTGGTATTTCTTTGTCTGGAATGTTTCACAATATGGTACTAGACCTTTCTATCTTCACGGAGACCAAACCAGACTATGTTAAAAGATCAGATCTATGGAGAGGCGTCCTCACTCACAGTCAGAATGCCTGTTTTTTAGGAATTCTTGAGCTATAAAACCACCTTAATTGAATAAATACAAGGTAGAGCTGCTTCACGTTATACTGTGAAACATTAAAGGCAGAGCAATGACATATGCATAGAAACAAGCAGGTGATGGACCCTTAAGTCTGTCACATGTTTACAAATTATGTCAAACTGCATCTAAATAGTTCTTATATTTACATTTTGTATGACTGAAACTAAATCCATTCATAAGAAATCCCATGTGTGTACTCCTTGTGCTGGCCAACATACACCAGAAGAACGCAGAAAGGTCAGAACATAGTTGGAGTTTGCTGATACATTGAATAGAGGGCTAATTGTTAGGGATATAACGATGTCCAAATCTCTCGGTACAATATTATCATGATGTGTATCTCACAGTACGATATTTATTGCGATATTTTGGAGAGGCTAATGTAATTGTAGATAGGACACATTTCTGCTTTTAAAACACCTTGACAAGATTTTGGTGTGAATTATTTTTATCATAATACCAAGAATTCAAGTACAAAATTTTTTTTCATATTGTGTGCACTGAAATGAATCATGGTATATGTAGTTCCCTATGTTTATAAGCTGTTTTCCAACTGTAAAACCATGTATTTAAGCAAAGAAACTTGTAATTCGATACATTGTGACAGCCCACAATCTTATTGTGAGGCTTTTATCAATATGATATCATGATATTTCGGTTATCGTTACGTCCCTACTAATGGTATTATTGATAACTAATGAATCCCCATTGACACAAGGTAGAAAGTGCCCATGACAGGTTAGACTACTCAGTTCACTAAAAGGTACAAAGCATCAAAATATATAAGATTTTGCAGACACTGTTACTACATTTTCCCCAGTTTCTTCATTTTACTTCCAGATTGGATTTAGCAGCTGGACTCTAATTTAGGCTGCACAATACAGTATATGTCGGCATCTTTTTGTTTTTTTGTTAAATTAATGTTTCAAGTGTGAGAAATATGCTTTCTTTGCATGTAATTTGTCAATGAATCTTGTAATTTTCAACTTTTTATTTCAACTTCCCAAACTGTAACTTGACTGATGTAAAACTATGATAAATACTGACCACAGGTATTATCCCACCAAGTGAGAAATAATTAGAAAATAAAGCATTTAACCTGATGATATGTAGGCATGTCACGATAATTACTATATTGACAATAATTTTTTGGAGTGAATATTTAATGTGGTACCTTTTCTTTTTATTTCTTTTCTATTATTTTTTTATACTACGATTAGATTTGAGCTGTAGACAGTTGAATAAATTACTTCTAAGACTCATTATAGATACAAACTAACTACTACAGTGTTTTATTCTGCTGTTTATTTATTGTAGTTCATGTTTTTTAGCCATATTACCATATACATCTTATAATATTTGTGTGAGATAATTCCACCTTAGTGTTATTGTGTCAGTGGCAAAAATTTGTTTCAATACTATCATTTATAAACTTACAATACATCGAACTTCAAAATTCGTTATCATGACAGGCCTAGTCACATACACTTTCAGTTCAGTTTGTAAAAAAGTCTGGTTTTGTGTGTATCGAGAATGGAAGTCGAAACACAGTATTTAGCGAGTAAAACATTGTCTTTTGTCGAAGCCTGAACAAAGACTACAGTAGTAATCACTGCAAGGCTTATTTGGGACAGGATTGGGGAGAGGGGAGTGGGGCGGGGGCCTCCGAGGGGCCCTCTACTGTGTTTATCATGTCAACTCCCCAGCTCGGGAAAGTAAGCAAGAAGTAGTTTGAAACCAGACTTCCTGCTGTGGCCAGGAAACATAGGCTTTACTCACGGACTTCCCAGGGAGCATTAGTCACAACGCTTTATCCAATTATGTCACGCTTTTTGTTGGCTGGCTCTTATCATTCCAGCTAGGTGCACACTGTGTCGAGATAACTTTAAAGGTCCTATATTATACAGAACTGGCTGTTGTGAGCTTTAATCTGTTATAATGTTGTTACCTCATCAAAAACACCCGGGGTTGTGTTTTGTTTCATTCCCACATGTTTGACTAACCTTTTATTGTTTTTCTGTGTACATCTCCAAAGCTCATAATGCTCTGTTTCACCTTATGATGTCATGTAGTGGTAGTTTTCATATTAACAGCTCCTTTTACCTTTAGTTTAGTAGATTGGCAATTCCAGGGGTGAAATTATCCAAATTATAGAATGGAGTGATTCCTGTTTTACCACATAACATCACAAAGTAGAACAGAGTGTTTTCAGCTTGAGAGAAGAATTTAGGCTAAAGAATTAAGAATTTAGGCAGGGTTTGTGTGGTATACATGTGTGAATGAAACAAAACACAACTGAGGTATGGTTTTGATAAGGAAACAACATTGTAAGAGATAAAAAAATGGCGTAATCTGGGCCTTTTAACTATCCCCCAGCAACATTTCATAGCAATTTGACAGACTTTGATTTGATCTGTTCTATACTTGAGCAGCAATTGAAAGTAGAAAGTGTGGTGGTAGTTGTTGAAATCTCAGCTTGTTTGGTGCAAGGTGTGTTTTGAGGGGAGACAAATTGAGAATACGGCACTTCTTTCAAATAGCATCTGAACTGGAAAGGAGAAGTCAAAATAGATTTGTTTGTTGAAAATAGAATGCTGGCAAACTGGCACTATACTGTAAAATAAATTATTAACTTAATAGGAGAGGCATATAATGTAATTAAAGGTATATTATGTAACTTTTCTGGTGGAGGGTCCATCAAATGCATTTCTCCATGAGGATTTTATATCTTTCTGGAATCAAATTAAATCAAGTTACAGGTCAGATCTTTGCAGAGGCGACCCCACTCACAGTCAGAATACCTGTTTTTCTGGGTAATTTTGAGCTGTAAAACTACCAGTAATTGAATAAATGTAAGAGCGACCTGTTTAACGTCATACTGTGGAACATTCCAGGCAGAGCAATGACATATCCATAGAAACAAGCAGGTGACTGACCCCCAACCAAGAAGTTACACAGTGCACCTTTAAGTAAAATTTGTTAGACCTGTAAAAGCAGACAGACCACACCAGGGAGTAATGCTGGTGCGCTGTTAGCATGCTAGCTGTTGTTAGTAGTGATGTGGCATGACTCTGGCCTCTGAACGCTGTGACAAATCTATGACTATGTTAGGAAAGTGAGTAATAAGTTTGGACTGCTGAAAACAATTTAACATGAACTACTAGTAGTTCAGTAAAAATCTGTTTTTTATATTAACCCCACACTCTTATGAATTGGGTTTTAATTCTATTAGAAAAACAACAAAGTATCCTGACATCTCCTAAAAAATATATCTGAACATCAAAGGTGCATTGTGTGACTTTTCAGGTGGAGGATCAGACACCTTATTTTGTCCATGGAGTTGTGTTTGCTTTGTCTGGAAAGGTTCATAGTATGGCATTAAACCTTGTATCATCATGAAGATCAAACCAGGCCAAGCTACAGGTCAGATCTGTGGAGAAGAAACCCCACTCACCGTCAATACGCCTGTTTTTGAGCAATAAAACCACTTGTAAGTGAATAAAATTTTAATGCCATACTGTGGAACATTTTAAAAAGGGCAATGACATTTCCATAGTGACAAGAAGGTGACAGACAACGAAGCGAAAAGTTATGAAGTGCACCTTTTAGCCACTACATCACCATTTACCAGCTAAATGTCTAGACATGTTTATTCACTCGATGTGGCTATATGAGTAAGTTAATCTCTTTCTTTTATTGAAGAATTACAAGCTGCCATTGCAATCTGACACTGACTAATGCTCTGTCAGAACAACAGCTGTCATAATTGTTAGCGACATATGCCTAAGTACCAGTCTCACCACCTGTATTGACGCAAATACTTGTAATTCAGCTTCTTATTTCGAAGTTTGAGATAAAGATTGTCCAGAATCCAGTGAAACCGACGGCTGATAATCTCTGCCAACATTTTTGGGCCAATATGTAGAGCTGATTTTGATTATTACTAAAATTTACTACAAAGTTACCCACAACTCTTTTTACCACAAGTCTTCAAAAAATATGTGCAATCTGACTTTGTGCAGTTATATCTTCATATTAAAATAAAGCTTTGTGTGTATTTTGTAGGCAACACTTAGGTGATCAAAACAAAATATCGGCTTGTGCTGGAGATTTAACGCAGATAGCCAATACACTAAAAAGTCAAAATATCGGCCAAATATTGGTCTACCTCTACTCTTAGTAAAACAAAATAAAACTGCACTAATGTGTTGTGAGTTTCCATGACAGCTAAAGCCCCTCACAGAGTAGATCCAGATTGGGCCAGGGCAGCAGAGTCCCCTACAGCCGGGGGGACCCCCTGCCCACCACTCCACTCGTCAGGGCGTCTATTGTTCACCCTGAACCAAAAACAAAGCTAGAACTCCCCCAAGCCGCCCCAACCCACCCCACAGCAGCCTGCCCCACACCCCAAACTCTGCCACCCCCACTGCCCCCTCCCCCGCGCACAGACACATTTCATTACACACAGGCTGGGGTCCCTAAACTTCAACAGCTGAGGAGCAATGGGTGGTTACTGGTAGTAATCTGATTATATGTTTTCTGTTATTGCAGTGGAGTCATAAAAGTGAAGCTGTAATGATTTGGGTTGCACACTTATTCTGTCATAATCTGGCATAAAGTTCTGCGACATTACCAATCTTGACTGTATAATATCTTAACCAGTAGCTGCAAAACTTTAAGTCTAAATGACATAGTTGGGGGAGAGTGTATTTTCTTTTTTAGCCGCTAAAAAGTGGAGCAAAATTATGTTGCCATGTAAAATTGAAATCAGAAGAGCTAAACATTGCTTTCTAATGTGAGAGGTTTTATAAATTGGACTTTCCTGAACAGAAATATCAGCAAATAAAGTTTGAACTTGATTTCAATACAAAGGAAATAAAATTAATATATAGAATGTAAATGTTTCTTAAATCTGCCATGTGGTTTTCTGCTAGTGCATATATAAGTCAAGACCATATAAACTATTTGGTGAAGGTAAAATTTGGTTGTGTTTATCAAATGTATATATACCAGTATTAATATTTACAACCATTTCAGCTAAACACATTTTAACACACACTACCTTTTTAAAGCTACAACATCTCATTGTAACCACTACAAGCATCACCTGTTGCTTCACCCAAACAGCCCATTGGCACAGGGACCAAATTCAAACAAAACACCACAAATTGTAAAACCTCATCATAGATTGTGCAAGAGAAAATTACCACTCGCATTTGTTTGTACCTAATCCCCCTTTGGATACAATCTGAGCAGGACTGAGAGCTCTCGTCCAAAAACAGGCCGACCGCAGATGAAAGCGAGGGCAGAAAAAAAGCATATTGTAACAGACTGTCCGTGGCCGGGGACTAAGCACACATGAGCCATATGGTGGTCCTCAGTGGTACCGCCTGTTGCTGCCGTACCACAAAGGCCCTGCGCGCACAAACACAGCAAATGATCGTTAGTCCGTCAGACAACTACACAGCTACACCAGGAAAAAACGGCTGGGATTTGCATTCTGCACCTCCCATTGGCTTCTCCTCCCCACGCACACACGCAGACGCACACATACACACACATATACACGCGCTGGTGAGTGGCTGGGTCCTACAGGTGCAGCAATACTCCAAACAGATGTCAACGGACTGAGGGAAAGAGGGAGGGGGTGAGAGGAGAGAGAGGAGGGGGTATGTCCAAAGCTTTGTGCGCTACGACTAGAGCAAGCTTGACACACTTCAGGTCTTTAGGATGTGGTTGAACTAAATCTGAAGGTTTACAATGGCATTACAAAGAATCAGGTGTATTTACAGTTTTATGCCATGAACACTGCGATATAACCATTAAAATGACAAACGAAAATATGTAAAAATACTTGTAATTGCCGGTTCAATTAAACAGATAGTGTTTTCTCTCAAATCAATGTTGCAGAATAACTTTTTCATGAATAAAACACAATAGATTAGTCATAAATTTTAAGACAAAAGATCAGTATTCAAAATATTTTTAAGAAAATCAGTTCCTAAGTCAACAGTTTCAAATAATTAACAATATTTTTTCTTTAGTACTAAGCATCTTATTTTTTATGACAACAACACAACAAAAAATGCCTCACCGTTCCCAAACAACTCATGAAATACACAAAATATAATATTATTTCATTATTTAAGCACTAGTCTTCAGAATGTAACTCTAATCTGACATCTTTAAACACTTCTTGTCAACGTAATGTCAAATTGATTGCTTTATTTGACATCAGTGACCCCACACACCAAGGCCTGTCGCACTTATCTAATACTACTATCTAATACTGTACTGTTATCTAGCGTAAACATAAATAGTCCACTGGAAACAATTGAAGTGATTAAAGTGTGTCCATAAGTATCTATAGCACGGAGCTTCTTTCATTTGACATCTGGATAACTGTCCGTGTTAACAGTTCAAACATCACCCTATCATTTCCTTAACACTGGAGCTGGCCGCAGAAGCCTCTTTATGAGCTATAACCCTTTCATTAATATTTAAAAGAAGCATACATAGTTATAAATGTCACATTACTCTATGAGCGATGAAAGCATTAGGCTATCAAAATATAAGTTACTGCACCAAAACAATAAACCAAGTGGAAAAGATATAAATATAAATGATTTTGATTTCACATGTAGGATAACATAGATGTAGACTGACTAATAATATAAAATAACAATTATCATTATAAGTGTGTAAGATATCATACAGTGTTTTGTTATTTTAATAGTGAACAACTTTTAATATAAAATCTACATGTTGTGATTTTGAGCCTTATGAGTTCCAGTGCCCATATTGAAATAAGTTACATTTTTTGTAATCTTTTTTAGACAGGTAATTTAAAATTAGATTTTATACTATAGAAACAACATTTAAGCCTTTTACTGGACTTGTAAACTTCATATTCAACTGCACGCACAGATGTCTATTCTGGGGAGTAGTAGACTTTGCAACGACGGTGCTAAACGCAATAAAGGGGCCAGTCTAAAGCTGGGTTGGGGGGACTGGAGCGCGGTGGACCCTGGGTAAACCACACGCAGTGAGCCTCTGGCCTGGTCCTCCCGCTGGGGCCTGCCTGTGTGTAGGAGAGAGGGAGAAATGCAACAAGTCCCATTCACTCCCAGCTTTGTTTGGAGCGGCTTCCCGGCGCCGTCCTCCCCGTTTCCCGCTTCGCTTTTGTCGGTACGAGACCACTAAAGTGCACCGGATTAATATTTTACAAAACGGCGAGGACTGAAATGAGCGATAGAAAGTAGTGTTGCGACCAGAAGCGGGTTTGTTGTCGGGGTAAAAGGGGGATGAAGTGGAGTGATAGCCGCGATGTTCCGGAGCTCCTAGAAAATACCACTAATAAGCTTGTGTTGAGTAGTTACGCGTCCATGTGCGTTTCCTGAGTGGGATTTCTGCGTGAATACGACTGAAGAGCGCGTAATTTCACTTCAAAACAAGCAAAATAAGAGAGGAAAGCTACAGGCTGAAGTAGGGGGCTCCTCCTTTGGGAACTTACCTCGATTCAAAGCACCTCTTCTCGGATGAATCCTCGCACTTTTTTCCAGAGCGGAGGTAACGCCGGGTCAAACTCCGGTAAAGATGCCCTCGCTCGCCTCGGTTCGGCTCCGGTGAAGGGCTGGAGGGGGGTCGCGGAGTACGTAGAATGCGCAGCCGTCTGTCCAAGGATGAGAAATATGCGCGGAATGGGAGCAGGAATGAAATGAACGCAGAGCGGCAGAGTGGAGTTGAAAGCGGGGCGGGGTGAGATTGCGAGAGGCACTGGCGTCACCCTGGATGGAGGAGGCAGCGCAGGGAGGGGCTGGGGGGTGAGATGGGAGGATGGGTTGTGGTGGTGGAAAAAAGGAGAGAAGAAGGGGGAAGGGGCGGACTGTACTCACAGCGTTTTGATAACAAAAGAAAGGAGCGCAGCCTAAACTCCGCTGAGAGCAACAGGAGACGAGCAGCTGGTCCTCTCCAACAAGTTGCGCACAAACACACGCGCGCACGCACACACACATGCGGCCAGGAAGAGTGCGCAACTTTTACAATGGGAACAGAGCACACAGGGGTTAAAAGTAGACAGGCTTTTTTAAAGGGACAGTTCATAGTTTTTTGTTTTGTATGTTGTTAAGTGGTAAAAAGCTACAGTTCAGAAAGGGGACAGCTATAAAGCAATACATGTTTGCTGTTATATCAGTTAAATTAGGTTATGTCTACAAAGTATTATTGCATTTTTGGGGCATTTTTATGACTCATTATGGTGGAGTTTTTATGAATGGATGATCACATAATGAAAACAACATTGTACTAACTACACTTAACCAAAAATCCGGTGTCTAGTATTGATGGGAATAGGCACATATACCAAAGTAGATTTTTGTGACCTAATCTCTGCTCATACAAAGAAAGTTCACTCAAATCCAAGTAAACCTATCCATATTTGAGGCTTTTAAAGGTTGCATTGTCTTGAAAGTGCCTACACAGACCTAAAGACTAGTATCATGAGCTATATTAAAAGTATCAAAGCCATGTCTTTCTGTCATTATGGTGAATGAATAGAAAAATAGATGGAAATGGTTAGTCAGCATTAACTGAGTCACTGGCAGAGATACAGTCTGTGTTTTGTGGGTGATATACAGGGAGACTGGAGAAGCCCGACTCTCTCCATGATGAATAGGACAGGAAGGAAGGAAAAACAGCACGCACGCCCACATCTGGTTTCACTTTTTCTGCCTCTATCTGCCCTGCTCTCCGCTGTGATCCTGAGTGATCGGGACATTTATTGAGGAGAAAGCTTGAGAGGGCTTTAGAACAGTGATCAGTATATGGTAGTGGAGTTAGCACTTCATAATGACAGTACTGTGAGCCAGAGTTCTTGTCTGGAAAATGTAAAACTAGCAAGTTGAATGAACTCAAGTAGATAAATAACTGCCCCAAACTTGTTAATAAAGGTCAGATCATGTATTTTTATATAAACTTAAATATATTTATTAAAAAGTAGTGGTGGGGCTGGCGATAGGGCAAAATATGTGTGGGTGCTGTACAATTTTAATTCATAAAAAAATATTTTGCAACTCTTCCAGGTACCTCCACTTATTTGTGAGGTCTGCAAAACATTGTCATGGATTCAAGATGAAAATAATAATAATAAAAATAATGATGAAAATAATTAAAATTGATGTGTGTACTGAACTAACAACAACAAAGTAGACTACAAGGCCATTTTCAGATTTGTTTTTCTATAAACAAACAGCACCAAAAAAGGATCTTTAATTTTCAAAGAAATGTTAATGTGTAAACAGTGTTAACGCTCAGACCATTGGCTTAATGTTTAACTGTGATTTCATGTGTGTATCCAACATGAATAATTTAAAAGCCAGTACCAGTAAATTATTATTTTTTTCAATAATATCTTATCTCACTTTTTAAGATTGTCAAATCTAGAAGCCTGTGAAAAGTTTCCCTTATTACATATCGTAACTTGTGTAAACAGCGTAATAGGCCAACAGGAAGCAAAGGTTAAAGGGCCTATTTTCTGATTTATGTTATAATATTGTTACCTCCTTAAAAACATACCCAGAGTCATGTTTTGTTTCATTTACATATAACCCTGCATATTTAGAAAGAGTTTTTCTCTCCAGCAGGAAATACTCTGTTCCATCTTGTGATGACATGTTGTACTACATGAACTGCTCTACCGTGTTTTTAAACACCATACCCCTTCATTATAATCATTTGGATGATTTCAGTCCTGGAATTGCTGTTATCTCCTGAACTAAAGGTAAAAGGGATCTGTTAACTTGAAAACTACTGCTTCTTGACATCACAAGGTGGAACAGAGGATTTTGATGTTTTGGCGATGTAGACAGATTAATAATAATGGGTTCCTCAAATATATATGAAAAAAACAAAACACAACATGTATGTTTTTGCTGAGATAAGAGTATGACAACATGGCTTAAAGTTCACAAGAGCTAATTTTGTATAAGACAGGACCTTTAAGATAACCCTAGCTAACCCTAACCCACATGAACCTAACCAGATTCTATGGCTTCTGCTGAGAGAACACTGTTACGTGGGAGGGCGGAGAGACAAAACCACAGAGCTAATAATCATTTATCAAATTCAAACTAACCTGGAGGGAAAATCAGCTTTCCAGGACCACCCTAAACCCCCCAGGGCCAGCCAGGACCCCCTGTTTCACCAGGCACTGCCCTAACCTGTAAATCTTTGTGCCTCTCTTTCAGATGTGAGCCCCATAAAGGAGGGCTTGTTTACTTGCAGCCGTGCCTATCTCAGGTTTCACCCCTCAGGCACGGCTGCATGGCCCTGTCCCCGGAGGGAGGGGCTGTGACATAAAACAAACACACATATGGGGGGGGGTCAGAGCTTGGGACACCTTCTGTAACCTGACACCAACAGGCTGGACTCCAAATGCATTCCACAGAAAGAGCAGTGATGTGTGTGCATGTGTGTGTGTGTTCATGTATGCGTGTGTGTGTGTGTGTGTGTGTGCGTGCGTTTATGTGAGTGCGTGTGCGTGCTGGCATGAGTGAGTAAACAGGCCCAGGTCAACAGTCTGACCCCCACTCTGACCTCACCTGCTTTACTCATGCTTTATTAACGCTGTCTCGGCTGTAGTGGTAAATCTCCTATAGCAGCACGCTCAACACAACTCAAATGACAAGAATTAAGAATTATACTCAAGCTATTGGAAATTTGAGAGGCAGAGAGGGTCATTATTCAAGGTTCTGCTCAAAAGAAAAATCTACGCACATAATTCATAGGGAAACTATATGAAAATTTCTTGTTATGACACAGTATTTGCTTTATTTAAAATTGAAATGAGTAAACTGTTGAAGTATGAGTTTGAAAGAACAAGAATGCATACTGAGTTGTAAGTGAAAATACCACCCATAAATAAACATTCCTCTGATTCTGTATGGATATCAAGGCCATTAAGGTAATAATGTACTGGGTTTAAAGGTTATACAGTACAAAGAAAGACATTTAAGTGTATATTCTGGCAGGCTGATAAAAATACATGGTATGCCCTCTGCAATATATTTACACTGTCGAAGAGGGTTCATCTGAAAATTTGAGGATTGTGAAATTAGTTCTAAAATATTCTAGGATTTCATGTTAGAAATATAGTGTTATACATTCTTGTCAAATGGAGCTCAACAGTGACAGCCCACTCCAGTTTCAGAAGTAAATTTTCCATTCATTTTTCCCAAAGACTAACTAGTGCCTGCTTGTCTCCATGGAGATGCTATTGCTCTTCCTGGAATGTTCCATGGTATGACATTAAACTTTTCTATCTAGCATTTATTCATTACTGGAGTTTTTATTGTTTAAAAATACGTGAATTTCTTCTGTGAATAGGTGCGACTCTCCACAGATCTGACTTGTAATGTTGTGTAGCTGCTTGTCTTCCTCTTCATAAAAGTGTTTAATCTGTACTGTGGAACATTCTTGACCAAAACAATAAAATTTCCATGGAGACCAGCAGGACTTAAATGTTACACAGTGCATCTTTAAGTCGAAAAAGTACTTTTAAATGTCAAGATGTGGTGAAATGCTTTAATAACTTGGCAATTTATAACATTTCAGAAACAAATTTTTAATAAAAGTATAGGTCTTTAGTTTAGCCATTAGTTATCACATAGCTGTTTTTTGTTCTGTTTTTATTCAGAAAGTCTATGAGAAAAATGAATTGGAACTGGGGTGGGCAGTCACTGTTGAGCTCCATTGTCAAATCTGGAACTGTTAGCATAGTGAAACTAGTAAAACCTGGTATAATGTGTTATTTCTTAATTTTATAATACAAAGAAATAGAAAACTGTCAAACAAAATCAGTATTCACTTTAAATCAGTTTGTGCTTGGTGCTGACATGAGAAAGCATCTGTGTAACTAGTTAGAAGCTCTACCTCTGGATCTTTAATCTTCGTACAAATATGTTTAAAAGCTCTGTCATCAATAATAAGAAGAGTGTGAGCGTGTGGGTTTGGGGTGTGGCTGTATGACTGTGGTCTATGGTGACATGTGTTTTCTGTCAAATCTGGTATGAAGCTGAAATAGTGACATTGATGTAGAGTCTCCCCAGAGCGGACACTGACAGTCTGAAAAGTAAAAACATGCAATACAGCAAACCAATGTGCTGAGTTTTGTCACATAAATCTGCTTCTAATAGTGCACATTTTTCTGAAGGAATTTAAAGAATTTGCCTCTGCAGCATTTCAACAAGTCAATGTGATTCAGTTCAAAGTAACATCACTCTTGGTTTCAAAATGATGTTTGTATTTATAGTTTTAAAGAGGCTGATAGCTTCTGTTATGTTTCTAAAGTAATTATGAACTGTAAACACGTAAAACTCCACAAATTGTTTGTTATTTTCCTAAAAGGTGCACTGTGCAATTTGGCTGGAGTTTCTTTCCATGGAGATGTTGCCTGGTATGTTCCACCACATGGCATTACATTTATTTATCTCTACAACAGGGGACACAATAGGGAAAGGTTAGATGTCGGATCTGTGGAGAGGGGAGCCCACTCACAGTAAGAACGCAAGTCAATACAAACTCATGTTATTGAGTAGATATGTGTAATGATTGATGTTTATTACCGTACTGTAACATTCCCGACAAAGCAATAACGTCTCCATGAAGACAAGCAGATGGCAGATCCTCAACCAGAAAAGTTACACAGTGCACCTTTAATGGTAGAATATGACATTTCTTACAAAATAGCATATTGTGAAAGGGGTGGTTTTCAATTTAAAAGCTACTGTTTACCTTTTATTCAGTAGATCTTGGCAACTCCAGGGCTGAAATCATCCAAATGATTCTAGTGAAGGTGTATGGAGTTTAAAAACACAGTGGAGCACTTCCTGTATTACAACATGACATCACAATGGGGAATAAAGTGTTCTTAAACTGTGCATAATTTGTGTGATAAACATGTGTGACTGAAACAAAACAGAACTCCAGGTATGTTTTTGATGAGGAAACAAGATTATAACAGATCAGAAAATAGTGTAATAAAGGTACAGTGTGTAACTTTCCAGAGACTGTGAGTCACCTGCACAATTCCATAGAAATAGAAAAGTTAAAACTATACTTCGGAGCATTCTCCATGGAGACAGATTTGTACGCCATACTGTTGAAAGGTTATGGCCAAAGGAAAAGGCTGTCCTTCAGGCCAAATAAGAGTCAGGTTTGTGGACATGTAAGCCTTTTCAGAGTAAGAATATATGTTTTTCACCAAAATGAGAATACATCTTTTCATTTTAGGCTAAAAAGTTACATACAGTGGCTTTAAATTTGTTAAATATTTTTCCATTACTATGTTAAACTTGTATTTAATCACTCAGACATTTTTTGAAAAGTAAAATAACTTATAAATGGATAAATAAACATTTTGGAGTGAAGTGATTCCTTATGTGAAAGAAACCAGATGAGTCAAATGAAAAGAAGATGTTCTGACCTTGCTGCTTTCATTAGTCTCTAACGAAGTGCACTGAATAAGTATTTATGTGAGAGTAATTAACAAAATACTTCACTAAATACATTAATTAAACTTTGATCAGAGCATTCATCAGTGTTGTGCTTAAGTGGAGCCTTGAGTTTTATGGCTGTCACTGTCAGAACCTTCGTGTATTCAAACATACTGAACTTGTTGGAGGAGGTTATGGCTTGACCTCCAGTGGAGAGTGTGCATATGGCTGTTTACAGATTATTATAGCGTTTGCAAATGAGAAATCTGTTGTACCAGTTTCATTTACTGATATTTGGCAAAAAATGAAAGTACAAGCGTCAAGTCAGATTAAACATAAAATTTGCCTCCATGTCCTAGTGGAGCTCAGCAGTCATCAGTCATCCCCTTGTCCCCCTAAAGGTACAATATGTAACTTTTTGGTCACCTTCTTGTTTCTATGGATATATACATTGCTTTGCCTGGAATGTTCCACACTATGACATTAAACAGCTCTACCTTACTTTGATTAAATTATTGGTGGTTTTATAGTTCAAAAATACCTTAAAAAAAAAAAACAAAAAAAACAGACATTCTGATGAAGGGTGTGCATTGCCTTGAGTCTCACGATACGATACATATCATGATTCACATGACACAATTCAATATATCACGATATATATCCCGATACTAAAACAATGGATGATATATTGCGATTTATCAATAATTAAATCTAATAATACAGTCAACTACACCTTCAAGTGAGCACAATTGTAAGAAATATAATTCTTTTTTTTTTTAACTCATGAGAACAGTGAATGTAACAAATCAATCTTTGTGAAAAATATTATTTAAAAAATTGATTAGGATCCATTTTGAATCGATTCGAGAATTGTGCAATGAACTATCACGATATATCACTGAATCGATTTTTTCTTACACTCTTAATTCTGATTGCGAGTGGGGTTGCCTCTCCACAGATCTGACCTGTAACTGGGTCTGGTTTGGTCTCTATAAAGTTAGAAATGTTTAATACCAAACTGTGAAACATTCCAGACAAAACAATAACATTAAAAAAAAGCATTTAACAGACCCTCCACCAGAAAAGTTACACAGTGCACCTTTAAATAATTTAATATAAAAAATTTGAATGCTTGCAGAGACAAAATCAGTAAGTGGTGACTAATGAGCACAAGATCTATAATTTTATTCAAAATCTGTTTCTGAAGCTTTGTAAACCTCAAACTTATTAAAGCATTTCGCTGAATCTTGCGTTTTATTTTATTTATTTATTTTTTTATTTTAGTTTTTTATTTTTTTATTTTTCAATTATATAAAACAAAACAAAACAGAAAAACAAACACAGAGGAGAAGAGTGCCGTTACAATCGTTCAATGAAATATCAATCAAGATGTGTGTACGCAATTAATTTTCAGATAAAGTCCGATCTGATAGGTTTCACATACTCAGTCCATTTCGTCCATGTTTCATAGAATAAGTCCCTTTGGTTGAATCTTGCGTTTTAAATGTGTGTTTTGTTTTGGTTTTTTTTCTCAGTGATGTCTCTGAACTATTTATTTTTGAAATTTTCTAAAAATCTATGGGAAAAATGAATGGAAAATTTACTTCTGGAACTGGAATGGGCTGGTCACTGTTGAGCTCCATAAAAGCTGATCCAAATCTGCTTGAATCTGGTTACAAATGTTGCACAGGCCATTCACCAAACACACAAACCACAAACTCCAGTGACGTCAGTGATAATAAAATGTACCAGATACCCAGACACAATAATACTCATTCAAACTAAAACCAAAAGTCAAACTAAAGCAAAAAAGCTATTATCTCATGGTCAAGGAGAATTATAAGATTAACTATCATGCATTACTTTAATATAACCACATAACCAACTATTAACGACTGTTCTATATCACTACGTTACAGGTAAAAAAATGAACTACAGTTAGGAGGGACGAGCTTCAACTAAAACAGAATTAATTCCTTTGACATCCATGAACAGCCAAAAGAACAATTTTCAGTTTATGGGACCATGGAATAACAGAATTAAACAGAACAACACACTGCTCCTTGTTGTTTAATCCTTACTTAATACAGTTCATAGAGAATTATGTTCACTAATTAGACTTAAAATTAATGACAACAAACAGTGCAACAAAATTAAAGCTGTTTGTAATTCTATGTCATGTGTCTTTTGTTATAATATAATGCAAGTTGATGTAAAAGTATTCAGGATATAGTACTCTGATTGGACCATGTAACAGAATATTTTGCGAAATACTCATAATATTCAACTAAATACATTTTCAAAGTATTCTTCCCATCACTGAATGTACAGCAACAAAATTAAGACTAAACGAGGACTAAACCAGAGTCTACATTAGGACTTAACTGGGCTCAAACCAGCGTTAAACAAGTGCAAGTGTGAAGATAGTCAATGTGCCCCCCAGCTTTGATTTAAATAGTTTTACCATATGACAATACATTTCTAAAAGGCCATAATATTTATTTATAGACTAATACCTCTATTAATCTCCATTTTGGATCTGAGTTATTGCTTTGGAGTTTTCATTCATCGTACTGTCCTTGAGCAGTCTGACCACAGGGACAGCAATCCATATGTGAAAAGCATTTCTAGAGCTATTTCCTGTTGTGTCCTGGATCCCCCTTTTCTGGGAACCATGGATACAAAGAAGTACAATTTTAAAAGGCTTGTATTACATTATTTTCCAATCTATGTTAAAATGTTTTTTTCTCATCAGAATTGTGCCTGGAGTTGTGTTTTTATTCATTTACATATGTTTAAACACACAAATCCTGCATATTTTCTGCGTTGGAGTTCTTCTCAACACTCTGTTCCACTACGTTGTGATGTCATGTGGTAATACAAGAAGTGCTCTACTGTGTTTTTAAACTCCATACACCTTCACTAGAATCATTTGGATAATTTTAACCCTGGAATTTCCAATCTCTACTGAAGAAAAGGTGAAAGGTAGCTGTCAACTTGAAAACTGCTGCTTTGTGACATCACAAGTGGGAACAGAGCATTTGGACATGTAGACAGACTAATAAAAAATTCAAACATGTGTAAATGAAACAAAACACAACTCTGAGCTTGTTTTTGATGAGGTAATGACTAGGGTTGGGTATCATGAAGAAGTTGCCGATACGATACATACCTCGATACAGTACACTTTTCGATTCGATTCGATACGATATATTTCAAATCGATTCAGTACAGTTCAGCAAAAAACAATGGCAAAAAACTCATATCAGTGATACTAAAAGTCTTTGTTAAACCACTTCTTGTGTAAAGTTCATATGAAACACAAACATTTTACTCAACAAAACTGTAAAAATGTCAAATGTGTCTCATAAACAAGTTTCCTTCTTCTAAACAAACAACAAAACTGTAGTGCTGTAACAAATTAATTAAGTAAAATATACCAAAAAATACTTGTGGCCCACGATATCGATACTGTATCATCACATTAAATGATACGATATATCGATATTTTTGCACACTATAGTAATGACACTATAACATCATTTAAAGCACACACGTGTCAATTTTGTGTAATATAAGATCTTAAAGAATAGAAATAGATTTTGTTGTTATCATTTGTTTTTATATATTGCAGAAGCAGAATGATTTGT
This sequence comes from Boleophthalmus pectinirostris, assembly GCF_026225935.1. Taxonomy (NCBI): domain Eukaryota; kingdom Metazoa; phylum Chordata; class Actinopteri; order Gobiiformes; family Gobiidae; genus Boleophthalmus; species Boleophthalmus pectinirostris. The sequence continues at coordinate 24,767,641 of NW_026571152.1, forward strand.
ACTGGATTGTGGATACTGCAAAAACACTCACTGATTACACTGTGAGTAGCTTGAGGTCCTCATGTGAGAGCCAGGCCGGTCACATGTCGCTGCTGCCTTATTTGGCCCGCTGTTCTGTTTCTATTATAACTGTGGTCATGTGATCAGGTATTGGCAGATCCATATGTTTTGTGTTGACCGGGTCGACAGAGATGAGCTTTGAGCGCACTGAAGACGGATGAGGCCATTCCTCTGGTGAGCTGCATGTAACACAAGATCTGTACAACAACAAAGCATGAATCTCAGCAAATGTAATGTAATAATGCGAGTCTTATTGATGTTTGTTTGTCTCATCGCATAACTGCTTATTTACTGTCAGGGGCTGGATCACTATATCTGGTAAATGCAGAGTGGAAGACAGTTAAAGGGCCCACATTACACTATTTTCTCATCTATGTTATAATGTCTCTTCAAAAACATTCCTAGAGTTTTGTTACGTTCACACATATTTAACACACAAACCCTGCATTTTTAGGCCATTATTCTCTTAAACTGAAAACACTTTGTTCCACCTTGTGATGTCATGTGGTAATACAGGAAGTGCTTCATGGTTTTAAACTCCATGCACTTTCACTAGAATCATGTGGGTGATTTCAGGTGATTTCAACCACGGAATTGCCATTCTCTTACTTAACATAATTTGAAAACTACAGCTTCATGACATCACAAGGTGTAACAGAGCATTTTGCGCTTTGGAGATGTAGACAGATTTATAATAAAGTTACTCAAACATGTGCGAATGAAACAAAACTCAACTCCAGGTATATTTTTGATGAGGTTACAGCATTATAACAGGGCTAAAAGCTCACAAGAGTAAATTGTATGTAATATAAGACTTTTAAATGCAAAGGAAATGTTCAAATTTTCTTTAAGTTGCAGCACATGATAGATTATTGTCAGTTCACTTGAAATTTTGCTGGTGGTGATCATGTCATGCTTCTTTCCATGATGAGTTCAGTGCCTCGCCTGTCATATTATACAGTATAGCATTAAATGTTCTACGGATCTAGGATTTTATATCATAGGTGTTTTTTATGCTTGAAAATTACCTTGAAAAATCCATATATCTTCCGGGCTGTGGGTAGGCTTTCCAAAGAGATGTTATTGCTTTCCCTGAAATGTTCCACACTGCAGTAAGGCATTAAACCTCCATGGAAACAATCAGGTGATACCATCAGGCTGAGTTACCGGTCAGACCACTGGAGAGGCAACGCTGCAGTAAGAATGCATATTTTTCAAGGGAATTTTTAGCAATAAAACTAAATTATTACAGATTGTTCTCAAATGCATCAGAGATTATAACTGATCACAAACATAAACAGCAAATAGATCGCCCCTGTGCTGAGGCATAACACTACACACAAGCATGTTGGGGCAGCTCCTCCATTACTGTAGTGTCTTCAATCAAAGGAATGCAGCCCTGTGCCCCCACGTGACCCCGTCCGTCCCGAGCGACAATGCACCAGTAATGTAATAAGTGTGATGTAACAAGGTAATATGGAGCTCACTGGATTGTTCCCTGGTGAAGGGGAGCAGAGGAAATGGTGATGAGATTGTAGCCTCTCCCTGAGGATGTGTTGAGAGCATCGCAGAGGCCGGTCATGGATCTAGTTACACATGTTGTACAGACCATTCACCAAACATACAGGGTTGACCACAAACTCCAGTCATAGCACTTATAATACAATCGTACCAAATATCATATTTTATTTGAGTAATGGAAGGACCTTGATCAAGACAAATAACTTTAGTCAAAATACCAGACATCCAACAGAAAATTTTAAAATATTGTTTTGTTTGCTATGAATACAATTTAACACAGTAAATACTTTTGACTGTCCGATTTTTGTAAGAACAATTTAAAACACAGCTCTTGTGTTTTGCCCCTCTCATTAGACTTAAATTAATGAATTAAATTAATGACAACAAACAACAAACAACAAAGCTTGTTTATAATTCTATGTGATGTGTCTTTCACTATAATATAATGCAAGGCCTTTTAAAAGTATTCCAAGTATTCAGAAGATAGTACTCTGCTGGGACCATGTAACAGAATGTGTTACATGGTTGACCACAAACTCCAGTCATACCACGTATTGTACCAGATATCATATTTTATTTTTTTAATGGAACGACCTTGATCAAAACAAATAGCTTTACTCAAACTACCCAGAGGTGCTACTGAATAAAGGAAATTTAAAAAAATATAGATTTCTTTGCTATTAATAAAATTTAACACAGTATATATGTAGTATACCTTTGAAAAGCAGACAAACCTTGAAATGCACACGGTCTTAAAACCGTCATTTAAGTTTATACAGTTTGCTAGCATCGTAAACACAATATACAGCTAAATGAATCAAAAAACTCTGAAAAGACTTTCTTTTGCACTGTGCTTCTGTATTAACAAAGAGCTGCAATACCACAGTTTAATTACACGCGCCTCTGTGGAATGTGAAAAGATGTCTGCAGTCACTGTGGGGTCAGAACAATTCAGAAAGCCTTCACAGCACTTTTCTAATCATTGCTCAGAGTTTATTAAAAAGTAAACGCTCGTCTTGTCTTCTTGTCATGGATGAATTGGAACCAATCTGAACCCTATTTGAGTTTTGTTGGAAAAAAATATTTTTAAAGGTAAAAATAACAATGGCCCAAGATGAGAGAATAATAGATTTATTGAAAGCGCTGCATTAAAACAAATCGATGTAAAAGAATAAGAGGGAATGTGCTGGCAGCTGATGGCTGAGTGCATTTGTGGCTTTTATGTTTCTGATGAAAAACATGAATAAACACAGACTATATTTTAGGTTAGATTTTAGGTTATTATGAGAACTGCTGACTGGATGTACCTCGAGGAATGTGATACAAGATGATGTAGTGCACCAATCTGGAAACAGTATGATCACCTGCACATTATTGCAGATGTTAAACATACACATACAATAGGAATGCTAAAACCGCTTTAACTCATACTTGTGGCTCGTCTGTTGGATCAGACAACATGGATAACGTTCAGTATTCATAAACATCATGGGTTCTCCCTTTCACTTCACAATAACACAAACACTTAAAGTGAATTTGAATAAAAATCTGCTCAAATCTTTATGCCCACACCATGTGTTATTTCACCTGTAAGTGTTACTAAAGTTTGATGAGCATTCTGAGAGACGTTTGTCTTTTGGAGTTAAACTAAAAGTTGGAATATAATACATACACACATATACAATTTGGTCAAATATTTGAAATGTTCAAGGAAGACATAGAGAATGCATAAATCATGATCAACAGTAAAAAGCAATATAATGTACAATAAATACAAATAGCATGTCCTCTTTTGGTTAAAAAAACAAGTGTTGTAGTTTTATAAAAATCCCCTTTATAACACTGAATGGAAGTAAGACATCTCATATTTATATAAAACAATATCCAAGGATTGGCTTAAGTCTTAAAGGGATCTCGACGCAATTCCAACGCCACATAACTATTTATGGCACAAGCAAGTCCTTAAAGGAAACCAAATAGCAAAATAACATTACGACAAACACAGACAAACATGAAAATGGTGTTTTCAGCTCTGCGCTTCCCTCTGATGTTGCAGAGTGCTCAGTCCACATTTCTGTAGCGGGTGAACAGGTTGTAGAGGACACGCAGTGTGGACTTCAGATCACAGTTCACAATATCTGGAAACAAGAGAACAATATGAGAATTATGTTATGTATCTTCACATGCTACGAGAACAATTGAAAAAGCTTCATGGAACAAATTATAGCTGTAACTGTGTAATTTTGTATTAAAGACAAGTATATATACACTTTAATAACACATTACAGGCTTGACAAAGCACTACAGTGTAGTCATCATTCACTATACACTTGGTGTTAAGCTATTGTTGTAGCCTCAGCTGCTCTGGGGAAGACTGATGGAAGCGAGGCTGCCAATCTGCACAGTCTCCGACCACCACTGGAACTCACACATTAATTTTATACAATTTACTCTGAGTACACTTCTATAAGCAATTTTGTGAATTAAGTGTGTTTTTGTTTTTCTTGCAGCAAGATTATTTTATGTTCCATTGACAAATCCTTCTAGACAAGTCAAAATGTACTTGAAATAATTATAAATAAATAATAAAGATGAAATACTTTTAATAAAGATCATGATTTTGATAACCGATCCTGCATCTGTACTTTTATGTACTGGTGTAATGTGAGTGAGCGCCCCCTGTTGACCCATGTGTGTCTTACCCTCTGGCCGTGGCTTGGGCCTCTCCAGTCCCCCGTCCTGCATCAGCTCAAAGGAGAAGGACACATTGTGGACCTGCAGACAGGGCAGAGCATGTCAGCTGCTCCCTGTGTACTCACTCAATACAAGTCTATACAACACACACCCTGTTTATGAGATAAGTGATAAGAGCACGTGGAAACCAAAGCCCAAATGCACTCAGGTGGATTTGCTGCAGTGACGGTAAATACAGACTCCAGCCTTTAGCAGCTGTTCAAATATCGGTCTGTCCATTTATCAGGAGACAGACCCACATTGTCACCAACCAAAAAGAAACTAAAAGAGATCTAATGTGTTCTTTTACTGTAGCTAATGCATTACAGTGTTCTGTCACACTGTTTTCCACTGTTTCCATATTTGATTTATATTACAGACACACAGACGACATTAGAGCGGCACAATATAATCATGTTCACAATATTGGAAAAACGTAGTGATCATATCTTGCAGAGATGGATTAGAACTAGGGTAGGGTCATATGGGAAAACTTTATTATTATATCATGTTTTTTTTTTTTTCCTTTTTTATAATTACAAACAAATAAAAAAGGCTTTCAATATAAAATTCATTAAACCATTTAACACATTTATTCCTCCTATGACTGACCTTGAAGTAAAATATTAATAATTTGAAATGACTGGATTTTGATTTAATTTAAGGTAAATAAAGTAACAATAATTGTAGTCAGGCCGTGTTTGTAAATGAGAATTCTCCAACATTTTACCTGGTTAAATAAAGGTTAAATAAATACATAAATAAGGATCATACTACTTTACTGCTATAACATATATCAAATAACACAATCACCAAATCTGAGACATAAACTCAATGGAGGAGTAAAGGCAACAACAATATATTTCAAAACATATTAAACAACAATTTTATCTATAGTTCAAAAACCTCAGTAGAAATATTTTTACATCAATAAAGGTTAAATAAATATGTACTACTACTTTCCTGCTATAACATTTGAAAGCAGCAAAGTAGTCACTAAATCAGAGACATAAACTCAATGATGTAAAGGCAACAACAACATATTTCAAAACATATAAAGTTTTTGAACTCTTGATTGAAAATTGTTGTTAAATATCAAACTTCAGCAGAAAAAAAATTAACATCCCAACATGGAACAATAAGAATGCAATATTACTGTCTAGAATAGTGTTTCCACAGAACTTAATCTTTCTACAGACGACAGCTCTACCATGGAAACTGTGCTTCAATGAAACGCGAGACTGGTGTTTATTGAAAACAGAGCAGCAGCAAAACCCTTTCAGACAATCACTTAAAGGTAGAATTATATAGATATTGCACTAAAATAGGAGAACTCCTGATGTGTGTAACCACTCTGATTGGAAGTGAAAAAGTAGAGAGAGAAAAATAAAACATTTTCAAAGATGTTTTGAGCCATGTGTGATATCAGTGCGCGCCCCTGCTGAGAAGAGCTAACAGTTACCTCGTATAGGGACAAGTATGACCTTACAGACAGTGTATATACAGCACTAAGAGGAAACAGAGGATGTGTCTTTTTCTTTCAACAAAAGAAAAATTCATTTGCAAACACAGGTAAGTGCCACTTGTAATCGGAAGCTTGTAGTTTACTTTTAGTGCAGTAATATTTTCAAAAGCCAAATATATTTTACTACTATAAAAATATTATTCCATCACTGTTGTATTGCATAGTAAATGATCTAAAGCTTCACTAAAGTAACAATCACTTTACATTTCACATTTCACAAAAGAGGTAAAATCAATACACAAGCCATTGTGAATCATGAGGAGCAGCATCTCACACAATACCCTGTCAGACAAAGATAACATCAGACAACACAACAAGTCAGAAGCTTGGACACAACATCTCATTCAATGATGTAGAAAGTAGTAAAGAAGTTTAAAAAATAGTGAACGTGTAGGTGTGTCTAAATTTTTGACTGGTACTGTATAATATCATTAATTTCTCAGTTCCCCCTCAGACCACAAGACTAAACTACATACAGAATGCTTATTAATACTTTCTGATGTAAATTGGCTTTACATTGATTCTCTCTGTAAATGCTGCAGTGAGCCTCATCCTTTTGGTGTTAAAATATCCGTACTAACCTACTTTACATGATCCTGGTGTTTTTACTTCACTATTTTGTCTGTAAATAAATTTCTATTCCTCATATGAAACTCTACTCCAAATTTGCTCCTGTAAATGCTAGCCCCGTAAGTTTCATTTGACTGGAGCTGAATATACGTCACATTCCCTTAGTCCACTTAAAAGATTAAAAGCTCTTTAATGTCCATTTAACCAAATATGTCTCTGCAAAAACTCTGCTTAAGAAGTTGTATGTTTCTTTTGTAATTACGCTCGGACCTAGTTCCCCTAACCTGCCACAATAATGTAATGTCACAGGGGCATGGCAGCATAGATTTTATATGAGATCCTTTCACCCTACACTAACCAGTAATGCACAGCAAGGAAACAGTACTAATGGGGCTGTAATAGGAATGTGCTTTTACTTTAGCTGAGATGCGACAGGACCATCATATGTGGACCTCTCACACAGTGTAATGGAGTGCAGCCCTGAGCCTCTTTAGCGAGTAGTGTGCACAGATTACAGATGCCCAGGGGCTGCCTCTGCTCCTCAGGGCAACAGAGGGGACACTGTGGCCGTACTGTCCATTCTGTTTAGAGGACTGGCAAAAGAAGAGTGGCCAAGACCCAAACAAAAGGTTACTGTGGTGTCTGAGTGTAGTGCCTGTTCAGGATGATATACAGTAGAGCCACGGGATTCAATGGGGCCTGGATTGGAGAGGATAGATGCTCAGAGGTAGGGACGTCTGTCTGTTTTCAGTTATTTGATAATCAGGTCATGATATAGTCTTAAAGGTGCACTACACAACTTTTCTGGTGCCTACTTGTTATTGCTTTGCCTAAAATATTCTATGGTATGACATTAAACATATCCATCTAGCATTTATTCATTACGGGTGTTTCTATTGCTCAAAAACACATTAATTCCTTCTGTGAATGGGGGCGTCTCTCCACAGATCTGAGCTGTAATGTAGTGTAGTGCTGTAACCTGCTTGTCTCCCTCGAGATAAACAGAGGTTTAGTCTAAACTGCGGAACATTCTAGACAAAGCACTAACATTTACATGGAGATAAGCAGGTGGCAGATCCTCCACTAAAAAGGATACACTGTGCACCTTTAAGAACAAAACATGATCCCTTATTATCTATACCTAAAAGTAAACCATTTCAATTTGATATATGCATCAACACAGTAGGTCTACATGTAAATATCTTTTTATATGCATTCTGTTTGTGTCACAATAACTGGACTAAGCTCAATTTCATACAAGAGGAACAGTGATCTGTAAAGTAAAGTAAACAGGATTTTCCGATAACTCAATATTGTGATGCTGAGGAGTGTGTGTTAGGAGCAAACAGTCAATGCCAAATACAAATAATCATCCCATGGCAAACTGAACAAAACTTCCATCTTTCTAGTGCAAGTGTATATAAAAAAAAGTAGAAAGAAACAAGACATACTTCTACTAAGTAACTATGTGTATTATACTGCTTTTTGTTATATTTTTACTTTTAAAAGGTTGCAACATTTTACCTTTTGATCAAAATTCTCAGGCGTCAGAAAGAAGTTGTAAAGCGGCACAAAGTATCCCTCCAACAGCCCCATCAAAAGTACCAGATAAACACCATCTGCAAACTGCAAAACCAAAAATCTAAGTTATTTCTGGAAATATACAGTAAATGGTATTATAAAATGTTGTCATTGATAAAATAGTTTTCATTAGATGCTTCTTTACGTATATTTTTGTGTAGTTAACAATGGTACCTGTGTATCCAACTCTGACACCTCGAGGTTGAGCTTGTTCAGATGTTTGTTGACAAATGTGATTAGCGTCTGAAACAAAATAAGAGGTTCATCATTATCATCATATTTATTCTTTTATTTGTGTATGAACAAAACAGAATTATTATATAAAACAATTACTGAATTAAAAGAATCTGTCCTTGTCATATCTATTGTCATATGTGTGTAGCTGTTAAGTGTTTACCTTTAAATCTACAAGAGCTATTTTAAATCTGCATGTTAAAAAACTCTATAAAAACCTTTACAAGAGTCAGGTTCAGTAGGTGATAATGTGAGCGGACGTTTTTGTACCTTTTTGACCACGTTGAGTTTGTCGGGCGCGTGGTCAAAGAGAGTGTCAAAGGCATCACGCTCTGTGGAGAAATGTATTGCATGTCCATTATTCACAAAAAAAACTTCACAATGCAACAAAGCAACTCCTGGTGAAAGCACTTACCGTGCCTGCCAGAGAAAGCCCTGCAAAAGAGGGGAAAAAGACCAAATATTATACTTAACTGTTGACAATTTTGCAGCTAAATTTAATATAACAATAAAAATGTAAGTACAACCCAATGATGTGCAAATGTAATAAAATTGTAGTTTTGTTTGTTTAGGGAGAACTGTGATATTTAGTTTATAGCTCAATCAATTGAATGGCTTTTTGTGACATGTTGTGTCCCCCAAATAGAGTGCCTGCATAATTTCAGATCCAAAGGCCAACATATTATTGTGATTTTATGAAATTGACTACATATGGTTTCTTTTCACACAGCCTTCCCAATGACCCTAACCCCTTTCATGGATTAAAACCACAACAATTCAATCACAAAGGAATGTATCAGGATTATGCTGCACAGTCATTCACAATAGTCGTCGAGAGGATGTCATAATTTGATTAACAATAAAAGCACATGGGAAAGGTGTGGAAATGACATTCTCAAAAACACTGCTGGGGACTGACACAATGAGGCCGATTCAATGGCTCTGTTCTGCTATTCTATGGAAAGGCTCTATTATTACATGACAATGTTCACACTCTGGACAGCAGTGCTTCTTGGAAAGACTCAGGTGCTGGTGGAGGGGTGGAGGAGGCCTCCCCCGAGGAGCAGATATCGCAGCGGGCCCGGTGGCGGCAAATGGCAGGGGGACAGGCTCTGCTCCCCCACCAACATGAACAGTAACATGCACAGTAACAGGCGGTCATGGTGTAATCTAGGATGGCAAACGCAGGCAGGTCCGGGCAGCGGTCCTAGTGCTCTGGTAATAACCGGATTTCCACTGTGACTGAATCGCGCGTGTGTGTCAACAGTGTATCCATGGTAAAAGATGTGTGTGCTGTTGGCCTCTGGTTATCTCTCACTGCTGCTGCCTCTCAGGATGTGTGTGTATGTGTGCCATCACATGATTCAATACAATGGTTGTCTATTCAGAAATTGCATAAATTACTGGTTTTGACAATAGATAAACCAAAATTATTCCCTAAATTTAGATAGAATAATGGTGTTATGGTTGTTGCATTATTAAGCAATTCTAAACAATTCAAACCAAATTCATACTTAAATGCTGAACTAATGTTTATAATAATTTTAGACCCACCATTTGGTTTTTTTCTAAACAATTTCACTTAAGGTGTTAGTGTGCATTCATAACATGCATTAAAAAAGAATCACTGTTTTACTTTATTAATAATTGTAATTATAAAAAACACAGCATGAAATAAAACAGAGATGAGCTAATGTTCAGACCCTTCCTCTAAGGTCACTCTGCTCTGATTAGTCAAATGGACCACTCTGTTGTGATTGGGTTGCCTTGGAAAAGCATGTGCTCTAGAAATCATTTTCAGATTATTAGTTACTATTTAGTCAGTATATTAAAAAAGCTTCACTCCATATAGGATGGAAATGGGGTACAGTGAAAAAAAAGTTAAATGAAAAAGCATTATGTTAAAAAGAAAAGGAAAACAATTACTTTATATAATCATGATAAAATCTAAAAAGTCTTTTGCTGTATATTTTGTATTCGATGGATTGCTGCTCACCACAGTAAATTGTAAAGGTAAATAATTTACATTTGCATTGAAATGTGATTGCACACACTGTGTTTTAAGTTTTTTTTAAATGTGTCAATCCAGGAGAAAACTAATTGCAATGACCTTAATATTTAAAAAAGGTTCTATTGTACAAAATTGACTCTTGTGAGCTTTAAGCCATGTTATAAGCCTGTTACGTCATCAAAAACATACCTGGAGTTGTGTTTTGTTTCATTCACACATCCTGGTTTCTTAGTCTGTCCAAGGATGAAAATGCTCTGCTCTACCTTGTGATGTCATGAAGCCTTTTATCTTTTGTTGAACAGAGATTGGCAATTCCAGGGCTGAAATTATGCAAGTGATTCTAGTGAAGGTGTATGGAGTTTAGAAACACAGTGGAGCACTTCCTGTATTACCACATGACATTACAAGGCAGAACAGAGTGTTTTCTGTTTGAGAAATAACTCAAGCCTAAATACGCAGGGTTTGTGCGTTAAATGTGTGAATGAAGCAAAATAAAACTGCAGGTATGTTTTTGATGAGAAAACATGATTATAACATAGATCAGAAAATAGCATAACTTGGGCCCTTAGTATGTAATCCAAAACTAAATCAAATGAAAAATTGCAAATTAGATTCCCTCTGCTCCACTCCTCATCTTGAGCACTATGGACTCAGTAAGAGCATTTTTGTATGCTAATAGTCCAGTTCCATGCTGAAGGCTGTCTCCAGACCCAAGGCCCTGCACTGAATGCCGCCCAGGCAACATCAACTCTTTTTACAGCACTTTCCTTGAGTTTCCTAGTAAAAAGCAGACTATGTGAATAATATGAATACTTTTCTCTATTACCCAAGCAATAAATGCAGTGTGATAAATATTAAAGGCATCATCGGGTCACGTATTCACTCATCAAAGCCCAGCTCTGCCTTTGTTTCCTATGGTCCACTTCTCTGCAAACTTGAGTGGCGCTCTTTTATCCGCTTGCCTCCAATGGACAACACCGGACAATACATTCTTGAATACACTTGATTATAATTTAAATATTTTACTGCGGCACAGATACAGCATCTTCAGTAGCCCTGGTGATCTGTGCCATTTGTATGAAATATCAAAAGAAACATCTCTAAAGCTTCAATTTGGTCAGACTCAAAGAAAAATCTAGCCAATTAGTCCATGTCTGAATGTGGGTGACTCGTGTCCAAGGATAGGTATTCAAAGGGCTTGTGAAGACAACCTTATGAGAGGTGTTTATCACATGATGTCTGATTAAGCAACAAAAATAGGCAGTGACATGATTTCTGCTGCTTTCACCGATACTGGTTTTGGGGCAAGACCTCTGGTGTATTCCCAGAATGACATAAAATGATGGGATCTTTGACACTTGTTTTGGATCAGGTATTGCAAATCAAGGCTAGATGTTATGATATTATTAGTGTAGTATTGTAAGTCTGTCCATTTTCTCAGTGGGATTTGAATATAGAACATTTTTGGCCCAGGTGTGGATACATTAAAGGTCCTATATCGTGCTATTTTCTGATCTCTGTAATAATGTTATTTTTACATCGAAAACATACCCGGAGTTGTGATGTGTTTCATTCACACATTTGTTCTTTTAACACAAGTTCTGCATATTAAGGCTCAGTTCATCTCTCGAACAGAAAAGACATCACACCTTGTGATGTCATGTAGTAATACAGGAAGTGCTCTACCCTGCTCAATACGCCTTCACTATTTGGATCATTTCAGCCGCGGAATTGCCCATTTTTACTGAACAAAAGGTAAAAAGTAGCTATTAACTTGAAAATGACTGCATCATGACATTATAAAGTGTAACAGAGCATTTTGAGCTTTGGAAATGTACAGACTAATAATTAAGGATTACTCAAATATGTGAGAATGTAACAAAACACAAACATACCTTTTGAGAAGGTAACAACATTATAACATGGCTTAAAGCTCACAAGAGTCATTTTGCTTAATACGGGAATTTTAAATTACTAAAAACAACAGTGTCAATGTCCTTAATGAAACTCATGTCAGGGTGGACAATACAGACAAAAAAGCTTATTTTTATTTTTTTTATGATATTCAGACAATATTCATGCATTTTCTAAAAGTACTAGTAAATGCTTTGGTTATTTGTCTAAACTTTAAAATGTGACTTACTCTGTGTTCCCAGTGATCTCTTCCTGGATCTGTCTGGACTGAAGGATGCCCTCCCGTTTCTTTAAAAAAAAAAAAAAAAATTATATCCAAGTTTAATACACAAATGAGCTGTTTGAACCCTGTGGAGTATCTCACCTGTACGACCACCACCTGAATAGACACATGGTCAGGTAATCTGATGGGCGCCCTGAAGTGTTGAGACAGCGCCACCAGCAGGTGCAAAATAGCCACAATGCTTTTGGCATGGACCGCTAACAAAAGTCAAGAAAGACAAAGATAATTCAATTCAAAATGTGAAACCAACTCAATAATACACACTTTAGTTATTTTAATTAGGGCTATACAATTAATAAAATTTTAATGAAGATCAAGATTTCGTAATTCCCAAGTATCACTACTAGGCCTAGGTATTTTTGATCTAAAGATCTAAAATAAATCCTGTGTGTAAAAGCATTTGGGTTGGATCAGAGTCCAGAAGAAATCTGACTGTTTTTTAAATGCTGTTTATTTGTTAATTATTTTTATTTGTTTTTAAAAATACAAAATAAAATTTAATACAAATGTTAAAATGATCAATCAATAGGAGGATTAAAAAATCTGGATTAATCATAACTCCCATCCCTCTGATTATGTTAATGATGCTAAACAATTGAGTATAAAGACTGAAAGTATAAAGAAGTACCAACTCCCTACTTTGTGTCACTCAAGTAATGACACTCCAGTTGTGGTAATAAGTATTCTTTTGATTCGCTAAAATGTGACCACCCCTTCTCCTCTACAATGCTGTTTACGCATGAGATCTTAAGAACATTATTGCAGTGTGACATTTAAGAGTGTTAGGAAATGTAAAAGTGGCTCAGAGCGCATCTTCACTCATCTAAACCACGCGAGCGAACAGATAGGATTTACCTTTGGATAAACAAAACAATCAGGATCAATTAAGTGTCTACAGCGGGCCTTTGATTGTCTCCCGTGGCAATGGCGAATCACCAAGAGCTAGCTAAAAGCCTTCATAAAACCTATTAGCTCCTCGCCGCATAAGAGGATCCAAATAAGTTACATCAGGATGAGTGTTTTTCTGAGGCCTGGTGAATGGGGGGATGAAAGCTACGCGAGACAAAGGAGAATTGATTAAAAGCAAACTCTTCAAATAAAAAGCAAAGCAAAAAAATCAATTATATTCGATGTTATTCACAACGCTCTTTAGCATTTCTGAAGACGAGACCCCGGAAAGGAGACCTCTCAAGGACGAACATATACTATAGATGCATTATAGAATTCATATCATCATCCGAGCGTGTCAACATCTGATATGGCAAGACAAGAGCATTTGCCCATATATGTTAGTAATAACGCGACTGAAAGCTTGGTAGAAATTAGGCTCGTGTCATTAAAGAGAGGAGAGGTGGAGATGTGTATTGACAAGCTCCACAGCTACATTACCTGTTGACAATCTAAAAGCTCACAGCTCAATAAGAATAATGGTCATCTATTGCAAGACAAAGTACGATCAAGCAGAAATCCGTTAAGTGGACATCTGAGTAAGCACTGGCATATGCCGAGCAGCAGGAGAGGTGGAAGTCAGTCTAAAGAGCCTCAAGAGCGCCACTCAAAACATAAAAAATATCTGTCAAGATGATAGAGACGCAAGAATAAAGCTTTTACCAGTCTCCTCTGAAAAGTAGGTTTAGCATGATTATTATATCATTATTAAATATTGAACATAAGTACTAATGCTACTAATGTGGTTCATACAGCTGAAAAACATCATATTGTCAGTGATGAATCAGGAGGCAGGTGTTGCTTTCAATAAGAAGAAAGTAAGAAGCAAGTAACACGTAAATTTACTAGTAAGTGCAACTTCAGCAGTAATGATCTCAACACCTCGCCTCCTCAACCTCAAGCAGTGGTTCTACAACTTTTCAGTACCACCTAAGAAAATATTTTGCCTTTCAAGTACGACCACATGTAAACCAGGTCTTCAACAGGACTAAACTAGATTTAAAATAGCACTACACACTATAACATTTGAACTACAACAAACCTTGGACATTGCATGCCACAAGTAGGATCCTGGATATAAGCTGTTAGTTGGCGTGTACTGCTGCAGTGAGCCTTGTCATTTTGGTCTTAAAATGTTTTTGTATTAACCTGCTCTACATGATCGTGGTGTTTTAATTTTACTATTTTGTTCATAAATACATTTCTATTCCTAATATGAAACTTGGCTCCAGATTTTTCCTTACAACTGCTAGCCTCGTGAGCTTCATTTGACTGGAACTGAACTCTATGGGAAACATCATACTCCCTTTGTCCAAGTCTTTATACAGTACAGATATACATGGCCTGCATACCACAATTTGAGAAACACTGGCCTAAAGTTTCATACATCTTTATTTACAATTACCTCTGAGGAAAACTGATGTTTAATGATATATAAAAATACTTAAAACGCTTTTCTACTTTCCACAGCAGTTATTCTTCAGTGTGATTCTCCCAAAGTCAAATAAATATTAAAATATGTCTCACAGTCGACGTTCCAGCGGATGTTTCTTGTGGACAGTTTGAGGGAGTCGTTGATTCGTTCCAACACAGTCTGCAGCTTCTGCTTCTGAGCGATCTCCGACTGCGTCACCTCTGCCACATTCAGCTTTTCACCCTCCAGTTTTTCTACAGTAAAAGACATATAATATATATTCAGTACAATCAAACATGGACCTGATTTCTTCCCATGAACTAGTACTTGAGTAAAATTTGTCTTGCTCCAGTACAACTATATTGTATAAGCAGCTCTTGAGGCCAGAATAAATGAGCTGTGTACGAAATGATCAGGAAGTGTGTGATTGGCATGCTAGTTGTTGTCAGATTTAACATGAAACTCTGCTCTGGTCTCAGAAAGTAGAGAAAAGCACATAACCTTGCCCTGTTGTGTCACTTTCACCTCTGTAGAGATAAATAAGTATAATATCATATTGTGGAACATTCCAGGAAGGTTTCAGACCCTCCAGCAGAAAAGTTACACAATGCGCCTTTAAGACAGTAAAAATCAGGTACAGAGCCTTTAACTGTTGTCATTTTCTCACCAAAAAGCTTCTGCAGCACCTGTCCGTCATATAAATCTTCAGCCAGGTCTTTCACAATGATCCTCTCTCCCACTAGAACGTCATTGATCCAGTCGATCAGCACCTGGAAGGAAAGAAAAAGGAAAAAACAGTTTTAATGTAAAGGGCTTGTCTGTAGTTTAGTTGTGCTTAATGTTGTATTCACTTGCCTTCATGAGCTCCTGTAGTTTCCGGTCATTCTTGGAGTTGGGGTCTACCATAGTCCGCACCTCATTCTCCTCTGAAATTCAGTACAGAAATGTGAAGTAGACATTATGGGTAAATTTAAAAAAACATTGAATCTTTCTAAGCTAACAACATCTTAACCGGTTTCCTCCACTACTTTTATACAAGTGTACAAGACAAGTGTATACATTTTTATAGAATAGTCTTAAATGATTGAACAAAACACACACTTCAAATTTATGTCAGTGCATAATGTGAACCAATATCTGTCAACGATTCCATCAACAATAATATTCTATTGATAATTTGCAGTGACATAATGCTGGGGGTGTTCTAACTGTACCTCTTCTGGCAAAATGTAAGTGCAAAAACTGCCAACATATTTTAATATAGTCTGAAAACAATTAATATAAGCATTCATGGTCCTGTTTAGGTGTTTCAACAAAAAGGTAAGAGTGACTGACTGAAAAAACTGCTAGTTAGCTTGTGACGGTAATTTTACGTTTCAGAGTCTTGTTTAAGCACACAAATCAGCAGTTAGTTCCAACCAAGTCAGCTCTTTCTGGTCAGACTGTGTCAAAATAAAACTAAAACCAACTGTGATAACTGTTAGATGATCAAATATAATAACCTGTTTCAAACACATTTATTTTAAAAACATGAATTTCTTCAAATATACAAACTGAAAGTGGTAGATGAAGTGAGCCTATAATGCTTGAACAGTGTATCTGGATGGTGGCACAGGGATCACAGGCAGGAAAAGCCTATGAGCTCTCCACAAAAGGATTTGGCAGCTCAAGCAGCATGTTGACTTTGGGCTAAAATGTACTTGTCCGATAATAAAGCCAGCTCATGTACCGTCACTGCAAACGCCAGGCAGCCAAAGTGCCATTTCTGCCATAACCAGAGGACACTGAACTAAAGCATTAAATTACTTTGTTTCTTTGCATCGCTTTCATCGATTTATCCTCAATGCTGCGTGCAAATGATTCTTTTGTAACTAAATATATAGCAATCAAACTATTGTATTGTGGTGTTAAATGAGTGATTCACTGACTATTTAGGGAAATAAAAACTATTGGGTGGTCAAAAATGAAATAAATATTTTTTTTTTCCATTGAGAGAAACACGCATTTATGTTGTGTGTTTACCAAGCATAGTGTCCTCAGGGTCCAGCTCGTAGTGGGAGGGGCTTAGAGGAAGGTTGATGGCATTTATCCCTTCCTCCTGGAGATCTGAAACTGAAAAGACAAGCATACACAAAATACATTATTGATTAGTACAAATTTTCTCTATTTCTTTCTATTTCTAAAAAAAACCCCACAAAAAACAGCAATGGCGTTATATATAAGTGGCCTTTTACACATATACATTACATCTGAGAAAAAAAAGTTATGATTTATATGAATGAAAATGTAAATTAAATGTAACTACAACTTTACTTCAATTTGTGAGCCTTGCTATACCTTTTAGAAATACTGATATCGGAAAATATTGGTCATGCTGATAAGATATCGCAATTGCCTTGAAGGTGCATTGTGTAATTTTTCTAGTGGATGATCAAATGCTTTTCTCCATGGAGATGATACTGCTTTGAGTGAAATGTTTCACAGTATGGTATTAAACCTTTCTATCTTCATGAAGATCAAACCAGACCAAGATACAGGTCAGATCTGTGGAGAGGCAACCCCGCTCACAGTCAGAATGCCTGTTTTTCTACGTATTTTTGAGCAATAAAATCACCTGTAATTGAATTAGTGTAAGGTGGAGCTGTTTAATGTCATACTGTGGAACAAGCAAGTGACGAACTCCACCAGAGAAGTTGCAGAATACAACTTTAAAGCAAATCCTGGACCATCCCTAAAAAATGTATAGTTTCCAATTGCTCACTATTTCTGGTACACATCTACATATTTAGGTAATGAGGTTTTTTAATATTTTTTTAGAAACTGAGTGACACAGAGTTTAACTTTGAACAGTTTGTCTCACATTTGGATTATTTCTCATAACAAATTGGTCACTGACAAAATGTGGTGTTTATTTAAAGCTGGGTGGCGATGCAAATGAGGTACTGAACTCGGATCAACAAGTCAACACCAGATCTGCATGTGTCGTACGCGTCAGGAGAACACCACACAATTAAAAGTTGACAAACAAAGTTATTTACAGCGGGTAGCACAGTGCGGCTCATATTTTAATTGGTTAAAAGGTGCACACGGGGCAGGGGGCACAGACACAGAAACACCTCAGTGAAGACCTCCAGCGTGGATTGGATGCCTCCTTAAATGTCCCCTTGATTCCACAAACAACCATTAGCAGCATCACTGTGGAGCGCTACTTGACGTCAGACACAAACAGTGTGCTGCTGTTTCCTGCCTCACAGCGGGCTTTACAGACTCCCAGCATGCCGTTCTGCGCAGTGTGTCAGATACCTCCGAAGGTTTGATCTAAGCATGGCTCTGTGTGTATGTGTGTATGTGTGTGTATGTGTGTGTGTATGTGTGTGTTAAAGAGCACAGACTGAACATCCTGTGCATGTCTCGGTTTGCACCAGAACAACATCCTTCCAATCAGACCTTACATGATCGGCTGCTTTTGTGCCCCCACTCCACAAAAACCTGAAGAGTACAGCCACATCTAAGATTATGTAGGCTGGACGATTAATCGAAATCGAATCGAGGGTAAGATCCAGTCATGTCTAATCACCAAAGAAATACTTAGATACCACTTTCTAATGAAGAGGTCTACAGCCAATCTGTTAAAGCATGTGAGTTTGCAGAAAAGATGGACTTTGGAGAAATATATTGGGCTATTTTTGTGGCACTGATTTCTGTCCTCGAAATCATGACCTAAAGTCGCAGTGTGTAAGTTTTCTGGTAGACGGGTCAGTCACCAGCTTCTCTCCATGAAGATGATAGGTTCAAGAAAATTGTAAAAAAGTGTCGTGATCGAGACATGTGTATATTTTTCTTGAGAGAGGTTTTATAACGTGATATTTTGTGCTTTTACTGTTTTGTATTGATTGCGTTGGCTGCTACCTTGGCCAGGTCTATGTTGAAAAAGAGATTCTGAATCTCAATGGGACCTCCTGGTTAAATAAAAGTAAAATTAAAATTAAATGTTGCTTGGAATGGTCTACAATGTGACATTACAGTTATTTATCTCTATGGAGACTGCAGATAACACTATAGGACCAAGTTACCAAGCAGATGCATGTTATTGAGTAAATGCAAGATGGATGCGTTTAATGCCATGTCGAGACATTCCAGACTAAGCAACAAGCAGATGGTGAATCCTCTACTAGAAATCTTAGACAGTTCACCTTAAAAGCCATTTTTAGTTTAATAAAATTGTATTGGCATTGATCAATTTAAGGAAAAAAATGAATTCATCATATCTATTTATTACCATGCATCTGAACTTTGTCATGGTTATGTAATTGGTTTGTTGTATCTATTGACTGTTAACAGTGAAAATGCATAAAAATATTAATGACAGCATTGAGCCTGACTTGAACTAGTTGTAGAGCTGGTGATACACAGAAAACAGGTACACTAGGGTGCATCATTTGCCCTAATGTCAGAAATTCAACTTGCATCCAATTTTAAAACGTGACAATACCAATTAAAAGAAATTCTGTGAAATATTAGCTCAATTTAAAGGTTGTATAGAGGATTTTCCAAGGAACGAGAAATCCAGCGACTGTTTGTCCTTTTTCAAATGTTGCGCATGCGTGAAACCACCCCCCCTCCCCTACAGCTCCTACGTAGAAACGCCTCCTCCCGCCTCCTCCTTACGCCAGAAACAGGTTTGTTTACAGCCGGTGCACATGACTTGTAAACAACTAACTACAGTGTTGGTTAGGCAAGGCGGAGAAGTGAGGAGCGGGGGGAGCGGGTGCGCGGACATTTCGTGCGCGGACGAGAAGTGAGGAGCAGGGAGAAGAGCGGAGCAGGGAGAGAGGAGAGGAGAGAGGAGAGGGGAGCGGTGCGCGGAGATTCCGTGCCCGGAGAAGTGAGGAGCAGGGGGAAGAGTGGATGGGGCAGCGGGGACAGGAGCAGGAAAGGGGAGCAGAGAAGAGTGCGCGGAGATTCAGTGCGAATGAACTAGCTACAACACGCAGCAGCAAGCGGACTCTTTCTTTGCCTTGAAAATTAAGTTTTCAGACATAGGATATCGCTTTCGTGTCCTGAAAAACATTTGTCTAGCTCTTGGAAATAAAGTACGTTTTCATAATAAGCAGAAGTGACCTGTCCAGGAGTAATTTGGCGACCGTGCGTCAGTCTTTAGACCCTGCGTCTGCTTCAGTTGCGCCATCGCTGGAATGAATCTACAAGAATCCCCTTAGTTTGGCTTTGCTGCTTTTCCCCTTGTCTTCTTCTTTCAGCGACCTCAAAAACGGACTTTC
Source organism: Boleophthalmus pectinirostris (assembly GCF_026225935.1). Taxonomy (NCBI): domain Eukaryota; kingdom Metazoa; phylum Chordata; class Actinopteri; order Gobiiformes; family Gobiidae; genus Boleophthalmus; species Boleophthalmus pectinirostris. The sequence goes on from NW_026571152.1 coordinate 24,787,714, forward strand.
TTTTGCGGCGAACTGCTCCTGGATTCTTGTCGCCATTGCAACAAACTTTGTGCTAACTGCGAGGAAGATATAGGTAAAAAAAAGCCGCTAAGAACTGTTGCATTGGTGGAGTAAACAGCGTCTGTGCGGCTTGCATCTGTGGACTGCGTGACAGGCGTACGTAAACCACGTACTGACGGCGCGCAGGCAAGTCAGTTACGCTAGAAACGTAGGGAGATTGATTGACAGCCTGTCAGCTAACAGATAACGAGGCAATGTCGTTATCTATTGACAAATGTTTAGCCCCACCACGTCCAGAGTTGATGAATTTTTATTCTCTTTTTTTTGGTCATCATAATTACAAGGCTACTGCACCTCTATAATGCTATCATTGACAATTTGAAACAAAAAAAAATCCTCCATACAACCTTTAAGATCTACTGGGTCGACCAAGCCTCTTAAGTTCCATCCTTATGGCATCCATAAGGCTCTCGCAGAAAAATCTTCTTTTCTCAAATAACTCCATAACTAAATAAATCCATTTAGGGCTATTTAGGGCAATGAAAGTTGAATATAAATGTCGCTATTGCTATTTGCTATCTCTATCTTCATAACTTTCTAAGATAATTTTGTCAAGATTGAGTGCTTTTTCATAATTATCCAATATCCACAAACGCCAAAGATGAAATGAGAGACATAAAGTTTGTACTCTTTTTGTAGTGATCATAGAAAAAGTGAAGTAAGTGAGTGTGACGTTATCCATAGTGCCCCAGTGACAGTTGTGGCTGAGGGTTTTGTAAACCCAAGTTCCAGAAAGGATAAGGTTAATGAGGTTAGGATAAGGTTAAAGGATAATATTATTAAAGAAAAACAGATTTTTCCAATCAGATTTAAGGCTTCCGCAGGCACTAAACTTCAGAGGCTTGGTGGACCCAGTAGACATCAATAGAATTTCATGAAATTTCTCACAGAAGTTTACTTTTGCAAGTGTAAAAAGTTGATACTAGATGCAGATTGATTTTCAAAATTTTTTCAAAAACTTGGGAAAATGATGCACCCTAAGGTACACACATACTGAAAATAGGCCTGTCTCGATAATTACTATCTCAACTTATCGTTCAATATTCATCATGTGTACATTTTCTTTGAATTATTGGGAAATTTGTGGGGTAGCTATATGATAAGATTTAAGCCCTAAAAGGTTGAATTAAACTACAGTGTTTCTTTCTGCTGTTTATTAACTGCAGCTTATGACTTTTTAACAATATTGTTATTGTATTTAGAATAGTTTTTGTGGTTTAAATCTGCTCTTGGGCTATTGTATCAGTGGCAGAAAATTAGTTTCAGAATTATCGTTTATCACTTATATTTACTTACAGTATATTGTACTTCAAAATTTGTTATCATGATCGGCCTAAGTGAAAACCATTTCGGTTTAATCTGTGGTCCAGGCATTAATACAGGTCTTTACATCTCATAAGCAGTGAGCCAGGCTGAATTCCAGGGGAGGGACAGTGGGATAAGAGCACAGATGTGGAAGCCTATAATAGCTACTGTCAGTGGTTCGCAATTCACAGATTGGTGAAGGGTTATAGCAGCTATACATTAACACCAGCCCAATTAGCAAGGGCTCTAACTCCAAGCATCACATGAGCTATTTAAAGATGACAGAGTCTGTGCATCCAGGAGGAAGGGGGTGAGCTGCATCCTAGTATTTATAACAAAAGAGTGAACAGCACAAGAAACGATCCAAGTATGCGATTGACAAACTACCACAAAGAGACTACAGCTTGTACATCTTATTCTATGTCCACTCACATTCACCTCAGTGGACACTGGATGTGATTGGCGTGTGCATATTTCTCCTCCCCCTTCTGCCCCATAGACACACTCACATGAACCTGCTGTTTAAATAAAGCCCACAATAAAACAGTCACTCACGTAGCGGGATGTTGACAAGACAGCATCCTACCTAGAGGACAGAAAGCTCCACATCCCATATTTAGTCGTCTCCGTTCCCCAGTCTTAGGCATCGTCTCCTGGCTAACACCTCCGTGGCTTGTAGCTCATTTTCCAAGGACCGGGCTAGTGTCTCTCCTAGCCAGCAACAGTGTCGTTTCTTGGGACAATTTCCAAATGCAGTACTGAAACTGAACTTATCGCGGTCCTTCTTTGGTAGTCCTTCTTTTACAAAATCGCTTTCTTGTCTTAAGTCGTGAGTGTAGCAGCAGAGTGCAGTGCCATAAATATCGCAGACTTTAATTTAATCAATGCTCGCACAAGAGCGGGACCAGCCCACCCTTTTCCATCAAATCATAAAGCTGCATATGTGTGTGTGTGTGTTGGGCCTGTATTGAGCACGAGCCAATGTAGGAGTGAGGGACAAAAGCAGACTCAAATGGGGCTCAGCTGGTCAACAACATCCTGAATGACACCAAGTAATCATCCAATTGAACAAGACCTTTCCCATCTCATCATAAAACCTGGCCTTTAACCGTGAATGTCAGGCCCACTGAAGCCCACAATGAGGCCATGGTCAGCTATAAACCCACCTCCACAAAGGAACAGGTGCTGGTGAAGTCCTCCATTTACAGAATATCTTAATATCTTATTCTGAGATAGCTGATATATAGAAAAATGCACTGAAGGCTGCCGATTTATACACATGTTAAAGGGTCTATATTACGCTATTTTCTGATCTGTTTTGTAATGTTTACTCATCACAGACATACCTGTAGTTGTGTTTTGTTTCATTCACACATATGTAACACACAAATCCTGCATATTTAGCTGAGTTCTTCACTCAAACTGAAAACTCTGTTCTACCTTGTGTTGTCATATGGTAATGTGACTGTGTTTTTAAACTCCATACACTGCCAGTAAAATCATTTGTATGATTTCAGACCTGGAATTGCCAGTTTCTACTCAACAAATGGTGAAAGGTAGCAGCTGACTTGAAAATTACAGCTTCATGACATCACAAGGTGGAACAGAGCATTATGAGCTTTGGAGATGTAAATAGACTAATAATAAAGGGTGACTTGAAAATGTGTGAATGAAACAAAACGCCACTCCAGGTATGTTTTTGATGAGGTAAAAACATAATAACATGACTTCAAGTTCATAATTGTCAATTTTGGGTAATATAGGACTTTTAACAAGCATGACATTACATAATCAAATCAAAATCATAATTTCAGTAGGTGCATTTTATCATATCTCAATGTCTGCAATTATTCAGATAGAATGCTCACTGTAAACAAAGAAATGTCCTTTTATTGACAAAACAGTAGTTGACCTTTCAGTTTCTAGACCTCTACAAATATGTTCTGAAATGCATGAGGTTATTGCATTAGTTGTGAAAGTGAAATTAAAGGTAGGGAGAGTTTTCCTGTTTATAGGCAATAACTTGTGGACTTTTTACTGTTCAAAGCAATGAACAATTTGAAATGAAATATTCCATGGCAAGAGGTTATTTATTCACAAATTTTTCTCTTTCTTTCTTTTTTTTTTAAACGGCATAGGTAGGCTACTGATCATAATGTATTCTATTATGAAGTTATTGGTCACTGCTGAGGAGTTTAACTCAGTTTATACACTTTAGTCCAAGTATGTTGAAGGCCAGAGTATTAGATATATTTTTATGAACATTACATTGAATGGAGCATTGAGCACTGAGCATTGAGCACTGAGCAGGCCGGATGGGGCCAATGTCCTCTCGAGGCACATCGGTTCATTCATGTCTATTGTCAAGTCTTTTATAAGCGTCCATGAGCAAAATACTGCAGCATTGAAGGATCAGATGACCTTTGACCTTTTTTATATAGGCAGAAATTCTCTTATTAATAACACTGGTTACATCCTGTGTCAGTGTAAGTCTATGGGGAGGCCTCAATCCCCATGCGTAATAGAGGATTTGTTACCATACATGGAGAAGACGCAGCCTGGGGATACGCATTTCATAAATAAAAACTAGTCTGTGCAGTAACTAGTCAAGTCGTAACACAATAAATTATTTACGTCATTTTGATTAAAAGAAGTTGTTTTACGATCATAAAATCATCATAATGAAAGTTTTGAAAAAGTTTTAGCTTGTTGAGAGGTGGATGGGAAACACTTCCAGAGGTGGACAGTGAACCTTATCTTCAAAACGAAACATGCAGATAAAACATGTTATACGAGTTTCGATTTGATTTTGTTAGCCATTTACCTTCTTTAGCTTTTTTCCTCCTGGCCAAAGTTCCACCGAGTTTGCCCAGAAAAGAGTCATCTTTCTTTCGGGAGGACGGAGACTTTGGCGTCGGGGATTTTGGAGAGGACGGGGACTTCTGAGGCGAAGAGGCCATTGTCGTAAAATTATATGAATCCAAGATGCTTCAGTATGGACAGATGTGCAGAGAAAAGTTAGCCTAGAGTTACTAAAAACAGAAAAATCTGCGTCCACTCCCTAAAGCGGAAACGGAATTCCAAGCATTTTCTCCCGAAGTTGGCCGAGTGTTAGGCCCCTCCTCCCGAGTCCTGTCCCGCTGTGGGAGGAGGGAGTCCGGGCTGTGGATGGAGCAGCGCACCACGAGCAGCTCGTCTGTTTCAATATGACTGTAAGTAAACTCGTATCCAAAAAACACAACATCTGATAGTTTGTTTAATTTGTGGATGTTGCAATTTGCGAGTAACATAGTCTGAACTAACAATGGTCTCTGATTTAAAGATGTAACTTTTCAGGTGAACTTGTGTCTGTGAAGATGCTTTGTCTAGAATGTCTGCATTAAACGTATCCATCGTCTATATCTTAATTGCAGGCATTTTTGTTGCTTCAAAAAATACCTTAAAACGTGCCTTCATACTGTGAGTGGATGTCTTCTACAGCTACAACAACTCACAACAACTCACCCTTATGTAATGGATAATCCTCTGCCCTGTCAGTCATCATATCATTGTTGCACTGTCTTCCTATGGCCTCTTGTATTAAGCTGTGATATTATTTTACTACTTATCTATTTTATTTTTACTTGTACATTTACATTTATATAATTATGTTTTGACACCTGTCTCTTGCTCTTTTTTGCTACTTATTTAGAATTTATTATTACCATTTATATTTTTCCCTCTTTGTTATTATATTTATTGTGATGTGTGAGCTACTGTGTCCAAATAATTTCCCTGTGGATCAATAAAGTTTGTCTAAGTTAAATTTGACAGGCAACTTGGTCTAGTAGTGCCACCTGCTTGTCTCTATGGAGATAGTTAAGTTTATGCCATACAGTGGAACATTCCAGGCAAAGAAATAACATCGCCATGGAGACAAGCAGGTGGTGGCTTTTGATTTCCAAATTGAAATACTTCAGTGGATGACGACACAGTAGGAAGAAATAGTATCACATATTTTCCAAACAAGCCTACGTAAGGATTGAACATTTCATACTTGAATGTAAAAGGCCTGCTTGTTCAAACTAAATATACATATTTAATTAAAAGGGAGTTAACAATGTAATAAAGCGCCAAATGATGAATACAAATATTTAACATTAATTATCTTTATTAAACATAATTAAATACAATCAAACAATAAGATCACACACACACAGTGGGCAAACATGAGAAGTCACAATTCAACCATGACCATGCAAACGCACAACGCACAGGACCTCAGCATGATTCACAGCCTCACAGCGAGGATTTCAATGTTGCTTTTTGTAGATAAGATAAAAATTTGTTAAATAAAGTGGAAATAATGTGCAATTAAACTGACATTACAGTACAGTTATGGTCTTTACTGATTCAACTGTGGTAATACATTTAAATGTCATGAACACTAAAATACAAAACAAAAACTGTAAAATACACTCGCTTTATGCAATGCCTACAAAACATCAACATTATCGTCTGAATAGTTTTCGGCTCATTTGTTGCAAAATCAAGATGTGCAAAAGTACAAAGTAGACAGCTAATTAAAGTAGTGTTGGTGAATCAGTGTAATAAGCCAGTGTTTCCCTCAGGTTTTTACAAGATTATGGTGGCACAGGCAATCCTTAAAAAAAAATTATAATAAAAAAAAAATGGGGGAGTAAATATGCCACTTATTGCTTCTTTTAATTAAACAGACTGATAATATATTAAATAAAATGTTACATGTATATTTATTATAATATAACAAGCAAAATATTTTTACTTTTTTATATTCATATTTATACATTTAATATTTTTAATATTTTTTACCAAGTTATTGCTCAGTTTGATTTAGACTACTGGGGGACACCATAGTCTCCTCTATGAAACACTGAGTAATCACATCCCTCTATGTCTGTACAAAGTTAATGTGGCTCCAGAGCTGGTAAAGCACAGTGTAGTTCCTATGCCAACAGAAACCCTCGTCTTCTTTTTAAAAAAATGTTGTGCCAAGCGTTGCCACGGGGTTCGCCCCTTCACCCATCAGGCCCATCCCCTTGATCCTGCTCCTCGCCGTCGTCCAGGTGGGCCCAGTGGAACTCGTATCCCCGTGACAACAGCAGGCTCTCGAGGTCCCTGTCCTCTGCTCGCTCCTTCAGTCTCTGCTCCTCCAGGGCACATACGAGCTTGTCCCTCCGCTCCACTGTCCTCATGATCTCTGCCAACATCTCCTGTTCCTGCTGCAGCTCTGAAGCACTCTTCTTGGTGTCTGCACATAGGAGATTCATAATGTTTATTTAGTTATAAAGCTCTGTTGTGTTGTGGGTATGTTTTTCAATGTGGTTTTATTTTGTGAATGGTAAACAGATATTTTTTAAGGATATGAAAAATATAGTTTCATTGTTTTCAAATCAACAGTGACTGAAAAATGGTCAGCAAATCTCATGCAACCATGACTGTAGTAGTTAGAATAGTCTGACAAAAGTATAATTTAAGGATGAATAAATAGAAAGTGAAGGGTCTGATGAGCTGGGTGTAATGACCCTCAAATGGATGTGCTTAATCACTTGAAATGACACCAACCATGGCATACTTGGGCTGAAGTCAACTAAAGAAATTCATGGTCTATGTTTTATTTTCTGTCTGTTCCTATACCATTGTAAGAAATTCATGGTCTACAAATGAAGACGTGCATCAGTTAATCAACTAAAAGTGGGGGCAGCATGGTGCTGGCCAGAAAAGTTATTACTATCTTGTGCAAAAATTACTATTATAGACAGAATAGTCAGTACTAGTAAACAGCATCTTCATAAGTGAAATGGCAGATTAAACTGTCCAGTTACTTCCAAAATCCCTGCTAACTCACTTCATTCCTTTTAATCAAATTAAATAATTAGTTAGCTAATTAGACATTGACCGATTATAGACTTAATGACTAAAGGACTAAAATCCTACCCATGCTTTTGATTAACAGGTCTCAAAAGAAGTATTTATTGACCTTGTCTCAGCTAAAATCCAATCTTTTCATTATATATATTTATATATTTTAGTTTATAAGGAGTCCTTACCCTCTACTGCCATTCGTTTCCTTAGTTCTTGCTGCAGCCTGCTCTGTGTATCTTCCAGTTCAAGCTCTTGAGCACTAATGAGAAAAAAAGATTTCATTGTTAGTCATATATAGTTACATTTATAGTTACATTTTTATTATTCTAAACTCAGATTTTCTACATACAAGATCATTAACTCGGACTCATAACGAGCCAGTCTGTTCTTCTCCAAAACTAGTTTGAACCAGGTCTGATACAGCTGGGCTTCATCTCTGTCATCTGAATGGGACTTTTCTGTCAAAAGGAGAAAGAAGAGTTATTATGGAGTGAAATAAGATGAATGAAGAGGAAACATCTCAGCACAGTGGCAGCACCATAGACTTTTTAAACCAATTATATACAACTGATAGAAAAGGCAGCTATGCACTCAGATCAAATCTCAATGGCAAAAGTACACCCGAAGGACATCTGCTATGCCTCAACCTGACAAGAACACACTACGCACTATACAAGACCAAACAAAGGCCGGTACTGTAAAAAGATGTGGCAACAATGAAGAGTCACTGTTCTTTGTGAGTACCACCATTAGCTGTATGCTTTTAACCACACCACTGTTACTAAATGGGCCGAGAAGTCCACAGAGGAAAAATGTGGCTTTTACAGAAAAATTCAATGGAAGCTCCACTGTATTCGTCCAAAGTGTTGATGATGGCAATGTGACAGAGTCTGGTAATTATGAGGCATGTGGCTGATTGAGGATTTGAAGCACCGATGCATTGATCATTGTCTGTGATTCTAAGTACCTGCTTCTCCTCTTATGAGCTTCTCTATAGCAACACCTCGCTCTTCCAGGTTCCTCTGTTTCTCTCCGACCTCCTCCAGTTGTCTCTGAATTGCCTAAGAAATGGAGATTATACACTGTAAGCAAGTGGCAGTATTTACATGTGTATGGGTACGCCTGTATGGAACTCACAACCTTCTGGTTAGAGGGCAAATACCAACTGGCTGAGCTTTTTACTGCCCCTTTTTAGACTTATATGTAAAGGTTTCATTAAGATTTAAGATAATCTGACTTCAGAGTTTAATGCTCTGCTTGTGCATTTAACATTTTTAACTATTCTTTTACCAAAATAAACAAACCTTCTGAACATTAATGTCTAAAAATGTGTGTAAACAGCTCAAATATTCCAAATGCATATATGTTATACGTTGTACCTGAGCTCTGTGCAGCCTCTTCAGCTGGTCCCTTTTGGCCTGCTGAGCCTGAATCTTCTCCTGCCTCCTCCTCTGCCGGTCTGGGTGCCACTGGAAACACACACAAAAGTTAAAATAACACTTTTAAAAATGTTTAAGTAAAAACGATTGGTACTAACCTTCTTTGTGAACACTGGGTTATCATTTTCATCTTCACTGGAGGACAGTTCTTGCAGGCTCTGCTGACTGGAGGCTAAAAACAAAAAAAGACATTAAAGACATTTCCTTATTTTAAATGATATGTGACCTGTGGCATGTAACAAAGATTTATAAACCCTAGAGACCTTTGTTTCTGAGGTTGGTGAGGATGGTCCTGATCTCCTCGCTCTCTCCACCCTGCCTCTTCCTGAGGCGCAGAGAGGAGAACAGATCGACTCTGCGCCGGGGCAGGTGCGCCTCAGACACCCTCCTGCTCTTTAGTGACACCTGCTGGAGTAGAGAGGGCAGGTCCCGACCAGCACCCCAAGGGTCAGAGCTCACACTGGGTACTTCACTGCCCAATTTGTGCTTGTCGGAGCCCAACTCTGCTGAGCTGAACAGGGAGCTGAAGTTAAAAGCACCTTCAGACATCGGCCTTGGTCTGCGAGATCCATCCCGCTTTGGCCTCCTAAAAATATCAATACATTTTAAACCTTATAGCTACAAGGTCACAACACAAAGGAGATGGGGAACTAATAAATTTTTTTGCAAAAGAATTTAGAAATGCTTTAATTCTTTACTAAATTATAAATTTCATTCATTTTGACAATTTAATTCCCAGTCTAATGTTCTCAAATGCTAATGTTCTCTCCTAGCCACCAAAAAAGAAACATACAATAAAAATGCCTGTGTCTACAGTACACTATGTTAATGATGGGAACTAGCTACATACATGTACTGAAAACAGATATTCAGAATACTAATTTTGAGTATCTGTATTACAGTACAGTCATGCTTTCAGCTGGTGATATTCAGAACACTGTTACTATTCAAAAACAGAAGGAATACACTTATATTTGATTATCCAGTTTAGGCTTCAAGCTGCACAGAATCAGTGAGAAAAACAGAAAAGAGCACTCTACATTTTACAGCAAGTATTCAATATTCTGCCACTGAATTCATTTTCAAAGTATTATTCTGCTATTATTGCTAACCATCAGAGGGTTATTTTGATATAAAAATAGTGTTTCATGATGCGTGTTTAATAATGAACACTTTAGTAACCTGTGATATCAGAGATTTAACACAGGGTTGTACACATAAGCTGTCAGGGTACATACATAATGACAGTGGAGTTTGGGCTGCTGGGATGGTTCTTCCTGAAGGCACTGGCGATGAGCTGGAAGACTGAGGATGGAGGGTTCTGGCTCTGGGCTGGATCCTGGACTAGGTCTATCTGGGCTTTATCTCCCATTGAGTCTGTTTGCACCTGATAAGACATCAGAGCAGGGAAAAACACTCACATACAGAAATAATTCCCCTTATCTCATACACATCATTATCTGTGGACTATTTTGATAGCCAATTCAAAAATTCAGAAACAGATCCAAGTGTTCAAACTAGGCCAGAGTGAACTTTCAGAGTATCAAAATAAATTACTATAGTTTTAGTAGTATATTATTTTTATTTCTCAGAATTATAAAACATTTTTTAAAAGTATATTTATTTTCTAGAAAGTGACAAATATTTTTTTTTATATTATGATGTTAAATTAAAGATCTCACATTACAGTATTTTTGATCTGATAATATTCATTGATTACTCCAGCATCTGAAATTGCCGGTCTCTACTGAACAAAAAAATAAAACGTGGCTGTAAACTAACCCTACATGAGATCACAAGGTGGAACAGAGCATTTTGAGCTTTGGAGATGTAGACTAATAATAATTGTTACTCAAGCATGTGTGAATGAAACAAAATGCACCTCTGGATATGTTTTTGATGAGGTAACAACATTATAACATGGTTTAAAACCTCCAAGAATCCATTTTGTGCACTATAGGACCTTTGAATTTCAAAGCTCATCTACCTGTTCATTGTGTTCTTCTGTTTTGGCTTCACTTTTGTTTATTTGTCTTGATGCTTCTTCAGTAGTGACCACATCCCAGTCCAACAGCTTTTCCTTCTCACACACAGGGATGGTGAGGCGCTTCTTTGGGGCTGGTGCACGCTCTCCTGCCTTTGACTTGGCAGAGGACTGTTCCCTCTCCTCTTTCCCCTCTGAAGGACATTGGGGATCTGCCTTCGAACATTCAGGCAAAACCTTCAAAGTGAAACAATGCAGATGCATTTAAATTCAGTAAAGTGTGAAATGAGTTACAGATTTACCACCTGAATATCACTGGACTTTAAAAATAAATATTAACCATTTGTGCTACAGCTGTAGACGTCAAAACCCTTAAAGGCCCTATATAACACAAAATTGATTGTTGTGAGCTTTACGCCATGTTACAGTGTTGTTACCTCCTCAAAACCATGCCTGGAGTTGTGTTTTGTTTCATTCACAAATGTTTGAGTCTGTCTACATCTCCAGAGCTCAAAATGCTGTGGTCCACCTTGTGATGTCATGAAGCTATACCTTTTATCTTTAGTTCAGTATAGATCATGGTTGAAATTTTTGGTATTACCATATGACATCACAAGGTGGAACAGAGTATTTTCTGACTGAGAAAATAACTCAGCCTAAATATGTAGGGTTTGTGCATGTGTGAATGAAGTAAAACACTACTCCATGCATGTTTTTGAGGAGGTAGCAACATGATAACATGACCAGAAAACAGCGTAATATTGTACTCCATTCTTCACTTTTCAGACACACCAATTTGATCAAGTTCCTATTAAAATAAATAAATAAGGCCTCATTGCTTGGTAGTGGTATACAGCACAAAGTATAAACATACATGGCTGTCTGCTGGTGTGAGATCCTCAAAGTCAGAGTCTGCCTCAGGGACAGTTTCAGGGCCTGGTTTGTCTCCAGACCAACTCCTCTGGAAATGTTTGACAAAGATCAAAGGGAAGGCTGCAACACAACACACAAAATATTACATTAACACCCACATGATTATCCAACATGATCCTATTACTGAAGTTGTATTGGTTACATCAATGTCCTTCTGGGCTATGTCTATGTTGAACACAATAAAACTCAGGATAGACCACCCACAAATGCAAGACAAACCTGAGAAAATACTATGCAAAAGATAGAAAGCCATCCTATTTTAAAATGAAATGCCTACAAGGGGAAATGCTATACTCTGTCTATTCTAATTTCAAACAAAAAAGTACAGCTGCTGAGGGCAGAAACGGTGAAGTGTTTTGAAAATTACTTGTTAAAAGTATTCATGATGCTTTTAGCAAAAAGTTGACAATATAATTCAATGGATTTGGAATAATTAAATGTAACTAATGTGTTTGCAAGTCAAAGATTAGACAATAAGAAACTTGATACAAAACAGCTAAGGCTGCCCTCTAGTGGAGTACATGTTGCATTACAGAAATTTATATTTTAATATAACAATATAAATATATATATATATATTTCATATTAGGTGTCTCGGGCAAGACCTGTCTGTGCATATAATTTTGTGTAATTGAGAGACTAGTGGTGGTTGGAGACATGTGCATGATGTCGGTGCTTCAGAGCAGCTCTTGTTACACTATCAAGTGGTGAAATGAAAGACGTGGCCTGTTGTGCTTTTTGAAGCTTGTTCACATTCATATGATCGTCATACAGAAAGGTGGTCATACTCACTGGCCTGGATTTTCCGTTTCCATCGATGGCTCTGTTTGGCATTAGTCTGATCTGTTGATGATAATCAAGAAAAAATACTTCAAGTCTGTATTGTTTAGGGCAATAAATAAATAAATCACACCTTGTGCCATGTGTATGTTTGTTAATATTATATATCGTACTGTATATTATAATATGAATGACTCTTGCACATACAGTAGGCAGTGCCAGGGCTCTATCTCAGTAGTGATCAGAGATGGACTGTTCAGACAGGAAATTACAGTCCAGAAAAAACAAACATGAGGCTGTATGAAAAGCCACAGTGAGAGAACCGCACCCTGGTGTCGCAGACTCAACCCACCAGGCTCACTCCCAACACAAACATCACATATTCATGAAGCAGAGCTGCTCAGAGTTCAGTCAGTCTAAGATGCTCCCTCAGGGAATATCAACTATTCAATTCATGTATTGCATAACAGAGCAAAAACACAACACTGCTGATTTCTATTAGTCATGTTAGGTTTGCCGAGGACTTCTGTAGAAGCAACTGTATCAAAATGTAATTATTTTCATTTTGGTTCCAAATGGCGACTATCATTTTAGTGATTCTATATTTAACTGTTACAGCGACACAAACAGACAATGTGCAGAGCTGTGTTTAGGGGGTAGTCAATGTCCACAGGACAATCTGAGTGGCACCACAAGTTCCACCTCATTCTGCTGGGGCAGGGGTAGTTGCCAATTTCAGCTGAATTTCATATTGTCACGGTGAATTAAAATCTGGCTTCAGGTTTGGTTGACTCTGGGACCACCCCAGTGAAAAAAGTCTAGACACACCCTTGACATTCTGGAATGATAAGAATTAGTAGCAGATGATTGTGATGATGATTCCCATGATTGAACTAAAAAGTTAAATAATAAGAAGTGAAAAGTAACATCAACTGACACAATTCAAAGTAAATCTACTCATACAAACCTTTGAGACCACCCTGGCTTGTGGCCTTGGTTTCCTCCGGTTCATTTGAGGCAGTGACCAGACACGATGCTTCCAGAGCTTCCCTCGCCATCTCTGTATCAGTCTGAGTGCCCCCAGTCTCATGCTCCACACCTACAAATAAAAACACAAATAAGCTCCTCAAACACATTAAAGTAGGAAACACATCCCATGCATTGGTATCTACTTGTACATAATATATCCCCCAGTTTTTATTTTAGCTACATGATGGACCAAAGAATACAAAAGCAAGGTAAGTACTCACAGAGGAAAGAGATGATCCCACTTGGTTACAGCAAAGAAAGGACATTTGTTGGAATGGTTCACTTAATGCTCCAAACGTATTAATATTTTAATGATGAATTTGAGGATGTGTAGGGAAAGGATAGAGCAGACCCACAAGCCCATCAGAAGACCACGTCATTCACTTCAGTTCTGTTCGCGTCAGATACATTTGGTTGGCTACACAGATGTGAGTCTTAGTCTGCAGTTAATTAATGTTACATGTTGTGTCTTTATTCAAAAAGATGAGATTGTGAAGTTAATTTGTGTCATGTTAGATAGACAAGTATTTGTCTCATACTAGTTGTGTATTAGTTTGAAGTCACCCTTTAGCTAATGAGCCAATTTGAATGAACCAAATACAAACTAAAACAGAGGAACACACAGGGACGCAAATAAATTAAGCAATATTTTTATTTTAGATTCTATTTACAGCTTTACAGCATATTTACAACTTAATTTTATTGGACAATACTTAATAATTACTGTAAAACAGTTACCGTACAGCCAGCAAATTGGCAATGTGCAAAAAGTAGACAGTAGAAGAATACTGAATAAATCTTCAGTATTGTTTATAAATAAAGCTACAACACAATCGGGAGGCACTTAGCCCACCCACTATCCATAATGTGTGGATAAAGCTGAGTTTCTGGGCAGTTTTACTTAGGAGAGACATGAGAGGGACCGGGACAGGGGCTCTGAGGGGGCGGGGCCTTCGTCTGAAAGAAAGGGAACCACAGACACCAGACAGACAGATGACGAGGTTACTCTTAATGGGCCGGACAATGAGACAGCACAAACTGGCTGTGGTGGTTAGGGAGGTTAGAGCAAAACATCACAAGATGAGTGTTAGTTTTTATAAGTTACACGTAAGCTCAGAGTTTAAATGAGCATATCAAATATTAAAATAGCAGAGATCATCATAATTATATTGAACTTGTATCCATTTGCAGTCTAATAAAGTGGTTTATAAGGCAGGTGTGCATAGAATGGTTAACTAAAGCACAAAGGCATTGACTGCATTTGGCTCTTTTGAGGTATTTTGAGGTAAACTGAGTACATGCTACCTCCACAAACATGCAGTATTCATGCTCTATGGTGGTTAGCTGTCCAAATGTGTAGCTCAGCCAATGCAAACGTTAAACTACAATCGTATAGCCATCACCTTTCCCATTGGAGGAAATCAGCCAATCAGGGGATGCAGCATTGGAAACATACAACGGACTGAGCAAAATGAAGTGAATGAGAAACAAAACAAAGAATTTAGAAAAATGGATGAGGGAAAAATGAAATTGGAATAGGGAAAAAAGAGACAAGTGAAACATAAATTACAGAAAGAACTTACACACAAACTTACTGTATGAGTAAAACATTTAGACAAATGTTTACCCAAAAACCCCCTCAGGCAATACTCCTGAACTACTAAAATTATTTTATTCATTAGAAAAGCAGCATTGGCGATTCAGAAATGTAGCTTTGGTTTGTTTGTTTTTAGTCATAAAGAACTAAGTGCTCTGGAAAAAATAAATACAATTCTAAGAAAATATAAAACAACATGGTAGATAAAAGTGATAGTTAATCAAATTAATAGTATTAGTTGATAACAATAATAGTTAGATATGGGTGTATACTGTACTGTAAGTGTTGCCTGCAGTGTTACTATGGAGCAGACGAAATGCAGTCAGTATAAAAACTTGAAAACTCATTGACACAGGCACACTCCAGGCTGTTATGCAACACACAGCATCTTAGACCAACAAATACAAGCTATTAACTAAAATTAATAAACAGGTTTTACACTGTTGTCAACCTCATAAATAAGCATTTGGTCTTATTTGGATATGATTTATATCTGCACAGGGTCTCGGCAGGTCACAGCTTGGACTAAGCCTTGGTCAAGAGTACATACCCAGTGATTCATGAGTATCAAAACCCTGGTGTAAACTACAGGGATTTATATAAAATAAATATAAAACAAAAATACAAAGGACACTTTGAATCATAAGATACTCCAGCATTTACTATACTGATTGAGGCTAAGGTGACTAGCCCAGGTCTATGTGAGCTGGTTGAACTGTTCCTGGTACATCTGACTGGACACCTCATGCATCATGTACAGCAAAGGAACAGACACAGTCAGCAGCTCATAGAGATACTCATAGTCATGTGAGTGGCTCCTCAAGTGGGACCCCACAGCTGCCACACACCCCCACACATTCCCCAGCACCCTTTGAGGCAACACACAAGCAGCCCGGGTTGCACGCCTTGGCCAGTACAGGCCTTGCCTAAGCA
Source organism: Boleophthalmus pectinirostris (assembly GCF_026225935.1). Classification (NCBI taxonomy): domain Eukaryota; kingdom Metazoa; phylum Chordata; class Actinopteri; order Gobiiformes; family Gobiidae; genus Boleophthalmus; species Boleophthalmus pectinirostris. The sequence continues at coordinate 24,803,657 of NW_026571152.1, forward strand.
ATGAAACCATGGTACCTGCCACTGCATCAGTGCTGGCTGCTGTGCAGGCCTGAGTGTTATTCTGGCTTTGGTCATCCTGCACAAATACAGTTACAAGTCAAAGTCAGATCCACATACATTTGTTGTATGTAACCTCTTCTATAGGTATTGCTCACCGTTCGTCTCCCAAACTTTCCAAAAATAGTGCTTGATAGGTGTTGGGCATAATGTACTTTGCAGTAGAACTTTCCTGTCATTCAAACACACAGATGTACATGTAGTGAGTAGTGACCACTTCAGAACATCTCTAAAACTGTAAAATGGTTGTTTTCTGCATAAGCTCTAGCTTAAGTTGTGCCCTAACACCAGGTGTGTTGCGTACCTTCTCGTGAGTCGTATGTGTGCGTGCCCAGCCGTAGCACACAGTTACAGACGTCACAGCGGAAACAGTCGCGGTGGAAAAAGTGTCCGTCTGCACTGAGCCTCTCCATCACATAAACTCGCTTGGAGCAGAAGTGGCAGGTGTCACTCCCGCCGAGGGTAGGAGCAAAGCCCCCACGACCAACGCACTGTGGGACAGAGAGAAACCACAGAATTCCGTTTTAAAATCATTCTAATGATGCAGAGATGAACAGGATCTCATTTGTTAGATGAACGCGCACACCAGCAGGTTGTGTAAGGCTGTGCACAACTCAACATTAGAACAAACCATCAATCCAGCATCATGTTAATAGTTTTCAGCAGGTGTAAAATACATAACTAAAATCAATGAGCAGATGTAAGACATGCTTTGAACAGCCACTTCCATCTTACCGGCGCCGCATTTGGCCTGTGATCGGTCTCATACATGATGGCCAACTTTTGTGCTCTAGCATCTATGGCTGAGGAAACCTTTCCAATGGTACGCTAATGTCACACATACCACATGAAACATGAAGACATGACATGAAGGGAAAAAAGAGAGTTACAGAGAGAAGCATAGAAATATAATAATGAAGGAAGAACAGAACTGGACTGTTTATGATACCTCTTTCAGATAACTAGGGGCAGCTGCCGGGCAACTCTCAGAGCGAACAAAAGACTGCTGAACAGGACTTTTGGAGCTCACATGACACTAACATCACAAGAACAGAAGCAGCAGAATTATTTTTATTCTACCTTTATTTTACCTTTATTTTACCAAGAAATCTCTTAAGATAAAATATATTTTTTGAGGGAGACCTGGCCAAAAGGCACCTTTTTGTTTAATATGCTGTATTAAACAACAAAATAAAACGGTACATTTAAGAAATATATTTGTGTAATTTTGCACATATTTATACAAATTTCATTTACAAAATTTTAAGTAAAATAACATAATTTATATAAAAAAAATACTGTAACTGCAACATCAAATCAGGTTTTCAAATGTGTCAACTCCAAAGGGTAGCCATGATTAAAAGATGACATAAAAAACATAAAACATGTGACATTATTGTTCTGCATAATTTGAGTAAACAGTTATGATGTAATTACTTTACTATTTATCAATTTACTATATCAAATGATGGCCATATTTTAAATACTTCGCAGGATTACCTTTGTGGAATCATTTTCACCCAAAAGGTCCTGAGTTACAGGGTTTTGACTGTGTTCAAGTGGAGAATTAGGCAGACAGGGGGAGCTGTTGTGTCCATTTTCACAGTTCAAGTTGGGTAGGGGAGTTGAAGTGCTCTTTCTGTTTGGGCATTTTTCTTTGGATATAGCTTTATGTTCAGCTACAGCTACATAAGACCGATGAGAAGAGGAATCCTCCAGAGTCAAGTTTTCAAATGTAGCAGCAGCGGGGGCAGGAGAAGAGGAGAAACCATTCTGGGCTGTAGGATCTGGGACAGGGTGGACAGTGGGGTAGTTGGGAAGTTTAGAGAAAGAAGATGGAGCAGAAGATGAGGACGAAAGGGAAGAAGCATCCTGCAGAAGGAGAAGGGAGAGAGAAAATTGACAAGGAATGAATAAGTGATGTAGTGTGCACTACCGGACACTGGGATGTAGTTCAAATGTACGTATATGTGAATAGATTTTTAGCTAATATTAAAACCTAACCTGTTTCTCTGAAACAGAAGTTGCTGGAGTTTTGCTGGAACCAGAAAACAAAGAAGAGAGGAGGACTGCTCTCTCTTGTATACTCCTTTTGGTAAATTCTCGTGTGGACAATGTTGGGCCTTTGCTTTGTTTACTCTGTAAATGGCAAGCAGTGGTCAATGATGGGGAAATGTTATGTTAGGTTATGTCAGCTGATGTGACCCTAAACTAAAGTCACCTGCTGTTCTGACTCATCTGAGCCCACATCTGAAAGTCCCACAGAGCACCAGGGGTTTGGGGCCAGAGGAGAGCCTGGGCGCTCTGACAGTGCAGAGAGAGAAGAGGTGGGGGAACAGGACAGGGCCACAGGGCTTTTACAACGAGGAGGTGAAGGAGAGTGGTTGGGGCAGAATGAGGGACTAGGGTTCTCCAGTAAGCGGAGGTAGATGGACGGCTTTAACAAGAAGCACAAACAACAAAAGGATAGCCCAACAAAGTGATCACATTATTTCAGAGGAAAAATTTACATCAGCAACTAAAACCAGGGTCCTCAGTATGCTCGAGCAACAGTGTAGTAAAATCTGTCATCTTTAAATATATGAATAACTTGTGATACCTGCCACTTTGGACGACTAGGAGGAGGAGGAGGTGGGGCAGCCTTAGGTTTAGCAAAGCGAGGGTTATCTGTGTCCTGCTTTTCCTCCTCTTCTTCATCCTCAGAGGAGAGAGGAAGAGGAGAGGACACAGGAGAAGGAGAGGCAGATGGATATAGAAGATCCTCATCAGACTAAACAAGACAGAAAGGATAGACAGAGCAAAGAAGAGGATAGACGAATCAAAGGAAGGTCTTCAGGTCACTTGGTGAGGTCTCAAAATGTCTCACCTTGGTTCGTATTTTTCCTGTTGTGCTGTTCTCCTCGAACTTGGCCAGTAGTTGAGTTGCCATGGATCGGACCTTGTTCTCTCGCAGATCTCCATTTTCACCAGGAGGGGGAGCACTGTGGCAAGACAACTTTTCCCAGATAAAGAAAGTGTTAAAAAAGGTAACCATGGCAAAGTGTGAGGAATGATAGTGAAGGAAGGTTATATTCCATTAACCTCTGATAGATAATGGTCCCCTTTCCTCCTCCTCTTGTTAACAGAGTCATCTTCTGCTTTCTTGTCTTCCACCTTAAAGGAATTTTAATTGTCACATTTAGCATTTTCTGTCAAAAAGCTATCAAAATCTACAATTTTGGAAATAAATGAAATGAAACATAGAAAATAGTTCACCCTGGGTATCCTCTTTCTTGGTTGATTGTTGTTGGTTGCATAGTCCTTAGTGTTCTCGTCCAACTCTTTTGAACCTATCACATGAACATTTAACACTCACTTTTTATTGCCAACCATAAACACAATAGAGTTTCTTGCCTTGAGTGTATACAACTATGCAGCTCCTTCCTATTTTATCCTTTTTATTCTATAAAACATAAGAAAAGGTTGTGCTCCTAATATTAAAAAGACAGATTATGATACAGGGCTTAATGCTTTTGGAAACAAAGAGGGTAAATCATTTTCCCAGACTTTCATAGGAGTGGATTAGTCTGGAGTGACAGCAGTGCAGGTGACAGAGTTTAGTGACTTCTAACATGAAAGAAGTGTAAATCAAATGGGCCTAGTTCCCAGTGGCAGCGTGACAGGACTCCAGTACCTCCAAGGTTCCACCGAGCGCCTGGATGTGGCTTTCCAAGACATAGTGCACATACCAGACGTGTCTCTGGCAGGAACTAACCTAACCACGGAGCGGGTTGTGTAACTGAAGCTTCGTGCAGTGGATAAAATAGTCCCCGAGTCCAAGTGGTTTCTATCAACAGTTCCTCTCCGTCAGGTTCAAGTGTGTTCAATGTCAAATGCAGTGAACAGACACACAGACAGCCTGAGTTATTTGACTAAATGTTGCATACCAAGTGTAGTGTTTGTGCAGCTTAGTTTGCTTTTGTATAGGATTCCACATATACTTCATTTTATCCAACTGAGTGAACACTTTCATTTGAACACTGCACTTCAAGCCTATTTACTCAGGGTCTGGTGGAAGTGCACTAAAGTTACAAAAGACATGGTTAAACAAGCTAACCTTTGCCGTTTAGTGGCGAGTTCCTAAAGGCCTCATAGAACTTGGAGAGGTAGAGGACCATGAGCAATTTGTCTGGTTCCCCCTGTGCAGCCATCTCCTTCCCTGTGGTTACTGGCTGAATGTTGAACTCTCTCTCTGCTACATCAAAGGCCAGCTGGTTGTTTTCCGCAACATCCTCTTCATTTAGACAATCAAAGTCACTAAGACGAAATATCAGAATCATTAAGTCATTATTTAAGTTCATGAGAAACTGTAGTCACTTTTTCATCAAAAAAAAATCTGACTTGACAAGAGACTTTTAGCAGAACACTAGTGAGGCCTAAGTCATTAAAGCAGCTTCTGCCAAATTTCCTCCAAGTTTCCTGGAAACCCCTGAACTCACATGAGGTCAGGCCTCTGGCGGTGGATGAGTGCACACAGGGCAAGTCCACTCCTCCAGGACGAGGTCAGGTTAGTGACCTCCACCCCTCTGTAGCCCTGCGTCTGCCTCTGACACCAGCTCAGCAGTCTGCTGGGTCGCACCTCCGACTCTGGCAAAGGAACATAGTCAAGTTAGACTCCCCATAAACTATTGTGTTTTGTGCTGCATGAGATAATGTATGATACTTTTAGGGATTTAACTGTGATCTAGACTACACATTTATTTATTGTAAATTATCATCAAAAGCTCATCTTGTCTTGATCTCATAAATCCAATCTAGTGTCTCGTCTTGTCTTGTGTGAATTCTGTCTCGTCCCTGCCCTAATATCTTTGTACAGTTTTTACTTTCTTCCTTAAAAATTAAAATAACAACATTGTCACTGTACTACCAGATGCCAATTGACAAAGATAGAGTTATAGAAGAATAAATAAAAGTTTTAAATATGATTAAAAAACTGACTAATGTGTCTTGAGAGATGTGATATAAAGTGCTGCTGCTTGCTACAGGACTGCACGTCAGCACATGTCCGTCTGACCCTGATGTGGTGTAACTCAATCCCCTGGTATTGTCTGTGACGAGGTGCGCCGGCCTGTGGCGACACTGGAGATACTGTTACTGCTCAGAGAGGAGCCACTGAAGCATTTGGGATGATGTCATATATAGACAACTGTGTGAGGTGTGTGTGTACAGTACAGTGTTCAAATCATTATTGTAAACAACTGAAAAGAAGAAACTGTATTGTTATATAACAATCACATGTGTAGCCTTAACTTTATAGGGCTGAACACGTGGCTGATCTCAGTGGTGGATGGTCAGATTACATTTTCAACATGACTATGAGGCTTTAAAAAAGAATAGGGTCCTATGGCGGTAATGGTGTCAGTGCTTTGTGTAAATACACTTAATCCATCTCACTTAGTATCACATATGGACAGTTACTGAAACTTTAAGACAAAATCAAGAGCCACTGTCTCACCTCGTCTTGAAAGGCTGGCTGATTGCCGCGTGGGGTGTCTCTCCAGGAGACCAGAGACCTGTTTACCATCAAAAAATAAATGTCGCACCTAAAAAAAAAACATAATTTTTTTATTGAACAATTTCAAATATCATCTATAAAATAAGCTTCAGAAATAATTAAAATATTGGACTGACCTGATGGGGTCGGACACAGGTAGAGTTGAGGTTGGGGTACCGTGTTGTAGGGTCTATTGTGTACTGATCAAAATTCTTACTGAGGTTTTCTGGTGTAGTTTGAGGCAGCAGTCTGTAGATGCTCTCCCTGATACAAGACAACACAGAGCCTTAGACTCAGTAATATAGGGCAGGTGCAAATATTGTATAGACAAAGCTGGGTCCGGTCAAGCGGTAACATAGTGAAACAGGGGCAGATTTTTTACATTCAAATAGCTCTTATTCAGAAACTAGAGGGACTATTGTAATAAGTAAAGTATTACATGTAGAAAAGAGTTAGCACTCCAATAGGGTAAAGTTAAACCTGCAATATTCTTTCAGGTTGTTGACCAAAAATTTAAAAACTCCTGTCGGTAACGGAGGGAATGAAATATGCAGCACGTTTTGGGCAATAAATACAAACAGCGATAACTAGCGGTTCTCACTTACATATCCTTAACAAACTGATTTGAATATTTGCTTAATATAGTTTTCTACCATATGGTACAAGATTAGGTTGAAAAACCTCTTACTTTTTGAGTAATGAGATTTTTTATTAAGAAAGGTCATGGTAACGGAGGGAAAAGTAATGGAGGGAAAATTGTGCAAACAAGTAGAAGGTGCATGATTTTGCATCATTTGTCAGCTTTTTTCTTCCAAATACCTTATTACTTCAGAATGAAAGGAAACTATTTTTATAAAATATGTCAGTCCTTCCAAGTAAATTTTTAACATTTTAAATAATTTATATATTTTTTAAATCATGTGCCTTCATCAACAGTTCAAAGATCGAATAACACAAGATATGATGAAATACATGAATTTATTTACATGATTTGCAGGTATTTGAAATTTGGGAAATAATTTTTGTTCCATGTTTCATACATGGTCTGTTTAAAACGTATGTAACTTTAGAACCAAAAATGGTACAGAAAAAAAGTAAACAGTTTCATAAACTAGAGTACATATGCTATCTTTTGAATACATTTTTATATCAGATGCATTAACTTGAATTTTTGGCCTTGCTGTATACTTCTGCTTGACCGGGCCCATCTGTATCAATGTAGGAACATTTAGCAAGACAAATAATTGTTAAAACATTGATACATAAGCTTTTTATTTTAAGTCATTCATTACGATCCATATTTGTTTGTGTTTAATGTACTCTTCTCATATGAAAATCATCATGGAAAGTAATTTAACTCTTTAAATCTTTGCTAAAAACTAAAAAGATGATGTCAATTGGACACTGACCTTTCTGCCAGGACTTCCAGGGGGTTCCTGCCCTGTGCCCAGCCCTTCACCATCCAGGCAGCATCAAAGGCAGCCAGGAACCCCCGAGCGCAGCCTGTACCCATGGGCCAAAAGGGCTACAAAACAATACATCACTATTCGGATTATGGCACTTTTTGTGAGCTTTAATGGTGTATTGTCTAACTTTTCTGGTGGAATCTTTGTCATCAGATTTTTTTTCCATGGAGATTTTAATGCCTTGCCTCAGTAGTATTAAACTTATCCATCTTGCACTTATTCAATTACCAGTGTTGTCATCCTGGACAAAACAACATCTCCATGGAGACAAGGAGGTAACAAAAAAGTTACACAGTGCACCTTTCAGCCATGTCATAATGTTGTTACCTCCTCAAAAACATACATGGAGTTCTGTACATGCTTGAGTAACCATTTGTCATTAGTCCGTCTACATCTCCCAAATGTCAAAATGCTCTGTTCTTCTTGTGATGTCATGCACGGGTAGTTTTCAAGTCTAATATGTAGGATTTGTGCGTTAAACATGTGTGAATGAAACAAAACAATTCCAGGTATGTTTTTGATGAGGAAACAACAATATAGCATAGATCAGTAAAAAGCGTAATACAGGTCCTTTAAACTCTTTATATTTTGCATACCTCTAACAAACTGTCACCCACTAATGCAACCAGCAGCTGATGGCCACGCTTCTCCCGGATGAGAGCAGCGTTCTCTGAGGCGTACATGGAGGTAAAGTCAAACATGGCAACATCAGGCTGTCCATAGTGGTTAATGGCATAGTCCAGAGAAGGCAGCTGGTAGTTGGTCCCAAAGTCCGCAGCCTCACGAGCATAAGACAACAAGGCTTCCTGATCAACATTATCAGGGCTCAGCAGACGCTCTGTTTCAAGATAGTCCTGGTGAAAGAAAGGGGGGCAGGTTTAGGACAAGGCCTTGGTGTTCTTGATACAGATTAAATGCAGCAAAAAGAATTATTAAAATGCAGAAATTTGTAACTTGGGTCTAGTCACTGATAGAAATGATCAGGTTCAGAATTTCAAATCTGCCTCTTGTCACCCATTTGGGAGTATGACAACACATTTTAGAAACATAAGACATAACCATGAAAAAAAAACATTACACTCATTTACTGAAACTAGTGAGTGAGTATGAGAGGTGATCTTTCTCTAGTGAAAGGCCCCATGTGAGCCCACACAGCTGACAGTGAGGCATCACTCTGCACTGGAAGCCAATGTAAACTGAGACTGTGTCCACTGAGGGTATGGATCGAGATGGCTTCAGTCATGGTGCGTCATGTGTGCTCCAAAAAATAGAACATGTTCCACTCTGTAATGTTTTTGCCTCAGTTATGCCAATATGAAAACATGTCACTAAAACCTTACATAAAAGGTGATAATTCTAAGAGGACGTCAAGGCCTAAACTTTATCATCATGTTTTATGCAAGAACTGTGCAATCATATTTCAAATCATGATTTCAGTGATTAAATTATTCAAAAATTTAGCAAATTTCTGCCTCTAACAAACATAAAATAAATCTGAGATAAACTATACTTTCTCTACATGTTAATACTGACAGTATGTATAACTAGTGAGTCAGCTATTAGCCAAATAAATGATTACACTGTTTCCAATTATCAAGCCGTCCTGTTTTATGTCCTGCAGAAAGTTGTTGATAAATTTGTGTAATCTCACTGAATGAGGAAATGAGTCAGCTTACATTCAAAATGACTCCTTTGTCCAGAAGACTCTGTTTTTTGGCCGTCATCACAAAATAGTGGGTGTTGTCTTTGTAGTACACAATGTTCTCCAAGTCGATGCCTGAAGACACAAACAGTTTACTTAAAGAAAACAGTTTTAGTGCAGTTCAAAAAACATAATGGCTGTGGTGGGACCAGTGGCATAAACTCACACTCAAAGCACTAACCTGTCTCCTCTTTGAGCTCCAGGAAGAACTTCTGATTAAAGATAAAGGCCACACCGCTGATCTCCTCCACTTTAGCCTCAGCTGTGGTGTTCCTGTTCACAAAGTTAGCAGTGATGGCAATAGCCAACTTTCCCCGAAATTCTTTGCGACTAAAACCTGTAAAACGAAAAATATAACAGATTAAAAAAAACAAACACACAGCTGCTTATGTTAATATTTACTTCTCATAAATTCCAACAGTTTGTACACACGTTTTCTACCTCGGACATGAGTTTTTTACATTGTGGCCTCACCATCTAATGTGTTTCTTCGCCCATCAGCTCCAATGATCACATCGAAGTCAAACTCACTGACTGGATGAGTGGCAGGTCGCACCTCTGCTCGCCATCCTGGACCTGAAAACCATAGTTAGGATTTTCATTTATTTTAGTTTTGCCACAAAAAGCAACTAACTAAAACTTTTGCTGATCACTTTTGCATATAACGTCCAGAGGGAGCCAAATATAGCTGAAAAATGCTTTGAGAGTCCCTTTGTGCCAGTACCATTCATGAGCCTCCAGGCTGAGATAAGACTTACTGTCATCAGTCTGCTCCTCTGGGGGCTCCAGCAGTTTGACAAACTCCACATTAACATGAATCTCTATTCCCAGAATGAGTGCCACCTTAAGAAGCATGAGCTGTAGCTGGCGAATGCCTACGAAACAACAACAAACTCAAACTACTATACAGAATAAAGAAGTGTAGTCCAAATAAAAAATAATATAAACCAAAGACTGTATAGAGAAGTGGACTAAGCGAGTGTGACATCACCCATGGCATTCAATGCCATTCCAATGAAGCGTGCGATGCTAACGACTGTACAAGCAAATTTGGATTCAAGCTTTAGATTATGAATAGGACCTTTTTAACAAACAAAATAGTGAAATATAAACACCAGGGTCATATAGTGAGGGTTAATACGAACATTTAAGACCAAAATAATGAGACTCACTACAGAGAGAGGGGGTATAATATTCCACTGTAAGTCAGTGAGGCCAGAGTCAGAAGGAGCCGGAAGTGCCCACACGCAAACCTATTTGGAATGAGGCGGCTAGCGCATTAGCTACGTCCACTTATATATACAGTCTATGATATAAACAGAGTTTTGATGTCTGTAAACTTGTAAACAGTAAATCTTAAATGAGTCAATAGAACTTATAATAGAGGGCTGATTTTATGTACTATGTAAAATCTTTTGTAGTTCATTTGAGCCCAGACTGTAGACACTCACTGATATGGTCAATGGAGCCGGCACAGAACTTGCCATAGAACTTTTTGGCTCCGAGGCCCCTGAGGTCGTGGATGGTGTAGGGCCACAGGTGGAGGACATTGTTCCTGGAGAAGGTGTCCCTCTTCTCTATCACCACCACCTTACAGCCCAAAAGAGCCAACTCAATAGCAGTCCTCAAACCACATGGACCTCCACCGATTATGAGACACTGGGGGAGGAAAGGGAACATTCATGAGAAGAAGGAATACTTTATGAAAGGTTTACTGTAGCAAATGAAACAAAGTATTACGTTCCCTCTAATCTAGGAATTACACAAGGAACCAAAAAACCTCCCTTTTGTTTGAACAAAGCAACAGCAAATCTGAAATAATAAGGCATTCACACGCACCCAAGTATTTAGGGAAGTCTTTCACATTGATATATGGCATAATAAATATTACCCCAAAATAAACAAAACAAATGTAAACCAACCAGACTGTGTGCCCTACTTTTGAGGTTCTAAATTCAACGACATGCCCACCCTGTAACTCCCATTCTGCAAATAGCAGTTTCCTCCGGAAAAATGTGGGATAGTTGTTATGTGGTTATTTCTGGCAGAGCCTTGGCCTCCACAGTTTATCTCCTTGAGTTTTCTCTGGACTCTTTCCCCTCAGGACAGCTTATCTGTTGCTCAGATATGAGCTCATTATAGGACACTATATATGAGCTCATATACTAGTATAATAAAGATCCAATGTATGTTGGCTGGTCATTTGAACAGCAAATCCAAATTTAAAGACTTGGTTACTTGGTTATTGAGCTTCAATACCCCATACCTTCTCTTAGGATTTTGGAGTTAATTACTTCTGATATAACTGTAGCTAAACTCTACTTGATTAATCCCATATGAAATTAATCTGTATTCACAAAAATTTACAAAAATGAATAATCGCTCCCTAGAATAGTTAGTTGTTGTAATAAATTTTTGGACTTTTGCAAAGCAGTATCCACAGGATTTTCATTGTTATTTATTGCTCAGCCTCCTGTGTTGTGTCATGCTGTGAAGACAATTGTGGCCTTGAGTCTTTTGTTTAAAGAGTTTTACTGCCAAATCCTGAGCTAAATACTGCACAGATTTATAGGTAATCTGACAAAATACTGACTACGTGAAATAATTGTCATGGAGCTGAAGTTTCTACAGTTTTGGGATAAGAGCGCATTAGAGCTAAAGGTGTGGCATGTACAGTACTGTATTATACGAATATAAGATAGGGCTAATGCCTTGGTGGAGGTTGGCCCAAGGCAAGTTATTATAGTTACAAATGGCAGCAAAATGCATAGCTATTTATGACTTTCAAACTATGGCAAATGTCCTTTATTGCATAGAAATTAAGAAAACTGAAATAGTATTTATTTAAATGGGAAAATGTCCTCACAAAAACTTAAAAATCAGGAACTAATTATTTGCCTGAAAATTAATAGTGAGATTAGATAATGAGTTCCTAAACAAACTAGAACTTAACCAGATGCAGCATATTAAACTCTTTAAAACCCTCATGATTTTTTCTTAGATTTTTATTGCCAATGGAATAAAAAATTTATATATCTTAACTAACGACCTTTAATCTTACCCTGGTGCCCTGGCAGGCTGTGTTTTGCTCGTATGCCTTGTGCTGAGCTCTTTTGTCCAGTTTGGTCCACAGAGTCTTGACCTTCCATGAGGTGACCGCGTCCTTCAGGCAGCTGTAGAAGTGGGCGTGGTCGAGTGGGTCTAGCTCCAGCTGCCGACACAGGATACTGAAGGCCTGCAGCGTGCCTTTGCAGGTGGTGGCCTGCACAAAGGTCTCAAAGAGCTGACTGGCCCGAGCCGTGCGCTCATCTTCAGTCTCCCCCATCAGCTCTGCACAGCCTCACGGAGACATACTCAGGAGAACCTGAGAAAATAAGACACAATGGTAAAACTACAGCTGCAATGGTGCAATTTGTCATCCAAATATTTAATCTATCTCCATGGGTAAGGTTGTAATTTAGACATACAGTCATGTTATGAAAAGCAAGTAACTGTTGTATTGGATTCGCAGTTTATATTTTTTGTCATCTCTGTAATACTTCTGCAATACTTATACTTATGTCAAACATCAAATAATATCCATCCAGTAAAAACACAGAAATAAGACGGCTCTAAATGTGAGAGCAGAGGTCACATTGCTGCCAAGTATCTCCTTAAAATAACATGCACAGGTTGCTACGTGCTCTGTAAATGGAGAGTGAAGGAGCCCAGGGAGCAGAGCTTTCCGCAGGCCTGAGACCCACACTTGAAACAGTCATATGGACTTCTCACACACAACAAGGGTTTTGCTGCTCGCGCTCCCTTGAACACCTGATAGGATTATAACAGTCTGTGGTCTGAGGGCTTCAGCTGAGCAGTCATGAGGAGCAGAGAAAACTACACACATGATGCAGAGCAGCCTGAGGTGTGGTACACACATAAAGTACATTTGGTCCTAGTGTAGAACAAGGACTTTGACATAAACTTCAACAATCCATGATAACGAGGCAATCAGGACAATTGAAAAGAAAATGGGGAAACAAAAAACTCTGTCAATTTACATAACTTAAGTTTTTTTTTTTAATATGTAGGTAATAATTTGTTATTATACAAATACATATGAAATAGTACACTTTTTATTTGACCTTTGGACTTCTTACTTGAAATGGAGCACTTTCCAAAGATGTGTTCATATTTAACCCAAACATGGTAAACATGGTACAGCACAATTTCAATCCTCTCTTCTGTTTACTTCATTTAACAGTTTCCACAACTCCCTTAAGCAGAGTTATCAAACTAACCACAGCAGTTTGCATGATAAACCTCTATGATGTCCATAACTTGTGACTGTCAAATGGGAACTCTGAAAACTATTTTTAAGGCTAAAGATTGTACACTCACCTTAGAATCAACTGTGAGTCTGGAGGAGCTTCTCAGTATGATAAATGTCCTCACAGAAAGTGCAGCTAGGGACATTTTATGCACAACTGCAGAGCAGTCACGACTCCACAACCCACAGCAGCATACACTCCCTCTCAGCGCCGCGGCCCAGGGGAGAGCTCCAGTCTCTACAGGTTGGCATTAGACCCTGTGTCTCCATTACCACAAATACACTCTACAAACGGTGTGTCAATATGGCTTAGAGGCTCAACTGATACTGTTGGGAAAGCTTCACAGAGGTACTTTAAGTCACCATTAATCTTCTATTACTTTTTAATGGCTTTTCAAAGGCTATGCCCTTGAGGTTTAGTTAGTTAGTTTAGTTTAGAGTATAAGCCTTTACAAATATCATACCTTTATATATTACATATTTAATAGAGTAGTAACACATTCATTACAACTAAAAACACTAATCAAAATCTAAGCACAGAACATACTGAACTAGAAAAGCACTCAGAGAGCGCAGACCTCCGCCAAGGACTACCCCCATTTTTTATATAAATTGCGATAAAATCAGTCTTCTGGATCAGATCCAGATCAGCCTTTGGAATATGAAAGAGGATCCCATTGTCCATCCCTGAGTCAAATTTCATGGGGTTTGGTCAATAATTAACCGAAATATTGAGAAACAAAATTTTTGGCCCCATTTACCACAATGTTAACTAAAATTTCAAAGTGATCCAGAATCCAGGATTTCTTTCGGATCACCCCCAAAATGAAATCAGTTCTTCCTTTTCACATTTCCAACAAATCCTGAAAATTTCATCAAAATCGGTCCATAACTTTTTGAGTTATGTTGCTAACAGACAAACAAACAAACAAACAAACAAACAACACACAAACGCCGGCAAACATAACCTCCTTGGTGGAGGTAATAATCAATACTTCACATTGTCATTCAGATCTTTTCTTTTAGTAGTAGTAGTAGTAGTATTAGTAGTAGTAGTTTATTCCTTCATTTTGCAGCAGTAGAAAACAAAACAAAACAGACTACAACCCAAATCAAATGTCTGAATTTTTTCCCACATCTTTTTTTGGCCTTGTACCAGTTGCGCTGTAAATACATGCATCTTTGGCCATGTAATAAATCTGATCTGGATCTACACTCTGGATCTGCACAGACTGAATGCTTCACTGCTCAGAGATTATCTCTCCTTTTGGATTGCCTCTGTGTTTCTGAAGAAGCTCAAATCAAAGACATTCTAAAATCTCCCAATATTATCCCTAAATCATCCCAGAGCGATGCCCTACTTATAACTGCTCTGATAACCG